>NW_028270184.1:27701255-28028755 GCF_037043375.1 Chiloscyllium plagiosum | reverse complement strand
CAACAGCCTCTCTCTTCTACCTTTAGCTAGTTCTGTATCCAACTGGCTAGTTCTCCCTGTACTCTAATGAAATCTAACCTTGCTAAACAGTCTCCCATGGGGAACCTTATCGAATGCCTTACTGAAGTCCATATAGACCACGGCCACCGCTCTGCTCTCATCAATCCTCTTTGTTACTTCTGCGAAAAATTCAATCATTTTCGTGAGACATCATTTTCCACACACAGAGGCATGTTGACTATCCCTAATCAGTCTTTGCCTTTCCAAATACATGTTCATCCTGTCCCTCAGGATTCCCTGCAACAACTTGCCCTCCACTGACGTCAGTCTCACTGGTCTATAGTTCCCTGGCTTGTCCTTACCACTTTTCTTAAACAGTGGCACTACGTTCGCCAACCTCCAGTCTTCTGGCACTTCACTTGTGGCTATCAATGGTACAAGTATCTCAGCAAGAGGCTCAGCAATCAGTTCTCTAGCTTCCCACGGAGTTCTAGGCTGCAGCTGATCGATCGGATCCTGGGGAGTTATCCACTTTTATGCATTTCAAGACATCAGCACTTCCTCCTCTGTAATATGAACATTTTTTAAGATGTCACCATCTATTTCTCTGTATATCTACATCGCCCATGTCCTTCTCCTGAGTAAACAGTGATACAAAATACTCATTTAGTATCTTCCCTAAGTCCTGCAGCTCCACACAAAGGCTGTCTTGCTGAACTTTGAGAGCTCTATTCTCTCCCTATTTACCCTTTTGTCCTCAATGTATTTGTAAAGTCCTTTTGGATTCTCCCGAAATCTATTTGCCAAAACTATCTCATGTCCCCTTTTTTGATTTCTTGACTTCCCTCTCTAGTATACTCCTCCTACCTTTATACTCTTCTAAGGATTCACTCGACCTATGCTGCCTGTACCTGTCATATGCTTCCTCTTTTTTCTTAACCAGACCCTCAATTTCATTAGTCATTTAGCAATCTCTATACCTACAAGCCTTTCCTTTCATCCTAACAGGAATATATATTTTTCTGGACTCTCGTTCTCTCATTTCTGAAAGCTTTCCATTTTCCAGCCATCCCTTTCCCTGCGAACATCTGCTGCCATCAGCTTTTGAAAGTTATTGCCTAATACCATCAAAATTTGCATTTCTCCAATTTAGAACATTAACATTTACATCTAGTCTATCCTTTTCCATCATTATTTTAAAACTAATAGAATTGTTGGCAAATAGCTGAAGCTCACATATTTCAGGTGAGTAATTAAATCGATTGATTATATTTTAATGTGTAAGAGTTGTAAGTCTATTTGATTTTTCAATCATTTGTTCAATCTGAATATGTAATTAGTTAGAGGTCAGCCACTTTGTAATTGATAGAGCGACAATGTATGTAGTTGAATACTGAGATTCAATGGGTAATTGTGATCTCCAAAATAGCCAGACATGTTCGTTTTCGATACAAAACAAAATGTGATTCCTTACTTTTGTATAACAAAAGGTTTTTCGTGATTATATTTTAATTCCATCAATATAGAATCAACTTAATTGTTTTCAGAGATGATGTAGTTATTGTTCAGTTGAATAATTGTAACTCATACCTTATAATTGCCCAATTCACAAACATGGCCAACTCCTGATCATTGTTAGATCAGTAAACCCATGACCTTGCATCATGATCAACGTTAAAAGTGGATTCCAAAAAGCCTGAATTCGGGTACAGTGCTACTGGACCTCACAGCTGCCTGTGGCACTGAGTGAGACACTGGCCTGCTCCTGAATCTGACCAGACAGTTTCCAACCTGGGTCAGGGCAGTCATTCAAACATTCTCTAACAGAGATTCATTTGGTATCCGCCTTGAGCAGGAGGAAACTAGCCAACAGGCTATCACTACTCTCAGTGTAGGTACAAATGCTGTCTAAATTAGATACCAATGACTGACGAAGAACCATGCCTTATAAATTCATCATCAGTCAGAGCCTGGCCCAGGGAGCAGATGTATGGACATGGAGTCTCATAATCACATCGCACACGTTACGTATGGTGATGACATCTGGCATGACCTCCAGATTCCATACATCTGCCCCCTGGACCAGACACTGGGTGAAAACGTTCACAATTGACAGTCTATTGCAGCATCTTGTGTCTCACAGTGAACCCTCTGAAACTATATCCACTAAATGTACCTTCACATTAACCAGGATCAAAATAAAATTGTACATGCCTTTGGATGCTCAGATACTAATTATATGTCATCCAACAGAATGTATCTGAAGAAACCAGGAGCAAATGGCAAGCCATGAATCGTTTCAATAACTGAACTTGGTGGATTTTGTCTGGTCTTGGAAACCTCACATATTGTCCTGACATTCAGGTGAATGTAACAAAGCACATGAAAACTGGAAGTCTTGGTCTAACGCCCCACCACATGATTCCTGACCTCACACACCTCACTCCCTCACCTGCCTCACTCCCTCACCCGCCTCACTTCCTCCCACATTCACCAACCGACGAGAATCCACAAACTGAGTGAAACTTGGAACATAGAACAGTACAGCACAGTGCAGGCGCTTCAGCTCTCAATGTTTTGGCAGCCTTTTATCCTACTCTAAGATCAGACTAACTTACATAACCTTCAATGTACTAACTTCCATGTGCCTATCCAAGAGTCTTCTTAAATATCTCTAATGTATCTGATCTACTACCACCACTGGCGGTGCATTCCGCCCCCACCACTTTCTGTGTAAAGAACCTATCTCTGACAGCCCCCGAAACCTTTCTCCAATCATCTTAAAATTACGCTCCTTGTTGATAATCACTTCTGCCATGGGAAAAGACTTTGGCTATCCAATCTACCTATGTCTCTCAACATCGTGTACACTCCTATCAAGTTACCTCTCATCCTTCTTCGCTCCAGGGAGAAAAGCACCAGCTCCCTCAAACTTTCTCGCTAAGACGTGTCCTCCAGTCCTGGCAGCATCCTGGTAAATCTCCTTTACACACTGTCTGAGGCTTCCACATGTTTCCTATAGTGAGGCAACCAGCTCTGAACACAATACTCCTAGTGTGGTTGAAACTCAGTTTTATTGACCTAAGCATTAACCTCGCCGCTCTTAAACACAATCCCCCATAATGAAAGCCAACACACCATACACCTCCTTAACAACCTTATCAACGTCGGTGGCAACACTGAGGAAACTATGGACATGGACCCCAAGATCCCTCTGTTGCTCCAAGAATTTTGCCTTTAACCCTGTATCCTGTATGCAAATGCAACCTTTCCAAATTAAACCAATTCACACTTCTATTGGTTAAATTCTATCTGCCACTTATCAGCCCAGCTCTGTATCCTGTCACTGTCCTGTTGCAAACTACAACAACCCACCACACTATCCACAACTCCATCAACTTTCATGTCATTGGCAAACTTTCTAACCCACCATTCCACTTCCTCGTCAAAGTCATTTATAAAAATCACAAAGAGCACAGGCCCTAGAACCGATCCCTGTGGAACGCCACTGCTCACTGAGCTCCAGGCTGAATACTTTCCATCTGCTACCACCCTCTGTCTTCTATGGGCCAGCCACGCCGTATCCAGAGAGCCACATTTCCTTGCGTTGCATGCCTCCTTACCTTCTGAATAAGCCCACAACGGGGAACCTTGTCAAATGCCTTCTAAAATTCGTGTTCACCACATCTCCTGGTCTATCTTCATCAACGTGTTTTTTCACATCTTCAAAGAATTCAATAAGGTTTGTGAGGCATGACCTGCTCTTCAAAAAACCATGCTGACTACCTCTGATCATACTATGGTTTTTTTTAAGTAATTGTAAATCCTGTCTCTCAGAATTGTCTCCAATACTTTGCCCTCCACTGGTGTAAGACTGACTGTTCTATCATTCCCAGGGTTATTCCTATTCCCTTCCCTGAACAAGGGGAAAACATTTGCCACCCCCCCCCCCCCCCGCCCCCAAACATCTGGCACTACTCCAGTGAACAGTGAAGACGCATATATTATTACTAAAGTCACACCAATCTCTTCCATCACCTCCTGGAGTAACCTTTTGTGTATACCCCATCTGGCCCAGGAGATTTATCCATCCTTATGCTTTTAATTCAATCAGTCTGTATTTCCCCTCAACCAGTCTACACCCTGTCCAACCAATTGATTGACTGCTTTCATTTTCAGTGCTATATACAGTGCTGCCTTGCTGAGCAAGTATGGTTCTCAACGTCCTGCAAATCACAGAATCAAAAAAAAGGAATGCACCAATGCCTTCCTGATAAAGAGCTCATGCCAGAACTATCGACTCTCCTGCTCCTCGGATGCTGTGCTTTTCCAATACCACACTTTTCGACTCTGATTTCCATCAACTGCAGTCCTCACTTTCTCCATTACTGAGTGCTTTCCCCTCTGCACACGGAGGGGGGGGGGGGGGAAATAACCATCAGAAACTCATTGTGTGTGGAGCTGGAAAGTTGCACATGATGAATACATTCTTTTTTCCAAAAAAATTACAATTTAACAAATATTCATTCAGTCCCAGAATTACAAATTTGGTTCATGGTTTGGGCAGCCTGCTAACAAATAGTGAATGATAGAGGAACTCCGATACACAGAGTATTCCAGGTGTTATATTCCAGCTTACATTAATGCTGGGAGTATTATCAGACAGACTGTTGTGACAATGGCATGAGTCGACATGTGGAGGTGGAATATTTTTGCCAACACAGAGACGTGTTTGAGGGAGATCAGGGCTAACAACTCAGTATTCTGTTGTACTGGAACTATAGTCAGGACAGGAGAGGATGTTAAAGAGGAGGTGGTGTTGCATTATTCATTAAAGAACAGTTACTGCAGTAAGGAGGGACGATATCTTAAAGTGTCTTCAAATGAGGCATTATGGATCGAGGTGAGGTTCCAAACGATGACAGGAACACTGCTGGGGATATTTTATAGAGCCCCAGAAAGATGAAAATGCAGGAGCAAATATATAACCAATTCACTGAGGTGTGTAAAAACCAATTCACTGAGGTGTGAAGGAAACCAGCCTGGAGATGTTACAGAGATTGGAAAGCAAAGCTGGAGATGTTACAGGGAGAGAGGAAAGCAATGTTTCAGATGTTACAAGGAGAGAGGAAAGTAAGGCTCGATATATTACAGAGAGAGAGGAAAGCAAGGCTGGAGCTGTTGCAGAGAGAGGAAAGCAAGGCTGGAGTGTTACTGAGAAAGGAAAGCAAGGCCGGCGATGTTACAGAGACAGAGCATAGCAAGGCAAGAGATGTTACAGAGAGAGAGAAAATCAAGGCTAGAGATGTTACAGAGAGAGGAAAGCAAGGCTGGAGATGTTACAGAGAGAGGAAAACAAGGCTGGAGATGTTACAGAGAGATAGGAAAGCAAGGCTGTAGATGTTACAGAGAGAGAGGAAAGCAAGGCTGGAGATGTTACAGATAGAGAGGGAAGCAAGACTCGAGATGTTACAGAGATGCGAAAGCAAGGCTGGAGATGTCACAGAGATGCGAAAGAAAGCCTGGAGATGTTACAGAGAGAGGAAAGCAAGGCTGGAGATGTTACAGAGGTGCGAAAGCAAGGCTGGAGGTGGTCGAGAGATAAAGTGGCCTGTGCATGCTAGAACATGTTATTGAGATATTTTATAATTCATTCACAGGATATGGGGAGAGGTGTAGGAGCTGGATATTCGAGAGATAGGGAGGGGTGCAGGGGCTGGCGGAATTTACAGTGTGAGGTGGAGTTGGAGTATGAGATAAAGTTTGTGGAGATACGGAAGGTTACTGAGATACAAATGGATGTAGCGGCTGGAGGAGATGACAGGGAAAGATACAGAGATACACGTAGATATTTTAAAAAACGGAATTATGCAATGTCTGAACAGAGAAAACATTGTGAGTAAGACAGCCCTTTTCAGGCACCTCATTCAGTGCTGGAACTGAACCCACACTGTTGGCATTAATCTGCATTACAAACGAGCCGTCCAACTGATTGAGCTAACCAAGTCCTCGTTCAGCTCCTTCGGGAAGATACTGCAACATTATTCTGTTCAGATGTGTTGTTAGAAACCTCTGGAGCAGGTGGAACTAGAAGCAAGCTTCCTAGTTCAGAGAGAGGGACAGCATCAGTGAGCTGTAAGAGTTCTCTATGCCCTAGGCCCAATAATTTTCAGCTGCTTCATAAATGAGCACCCCTACTCAAGTAAAGTCACAACTGGGGATGTTTGCCAATGATTGGACAATGTTCAACACCATTCGTGATTTACTCAGATACTGGAGCAGTCCTTGTCCAAATGCAAAAGGTCCTGGAACTATGCAGGTGTGTGCTTAACAGTGACAAGTACCATTTCCATTACACACATGCCAGACAACGATTATCTCTGACAATAGAAAAGTGTACCATTTCATTTAATGTTCAATGCCACCACCATCACGAACACCCACCTACCAATATCCCGGGGATTACCGTTAACCAGAACTGGGCAGACCATATAATTTCATTACCCAGTCCTGTGAAGGGCTTATGCTAAAACGTCGACTCTCCTGTACCTCACGTGCTGCTTGACCTGTTGTCCTTTTTCAGCGCCAACCTTTGACACATATTAATTCATTGGCTACAAGAATATGTCAGAGGCAAGAAATCCTACAGGAATGACTCACCTCAAAATTTCGGAAAGCCTGTCTCCCATCAAAAAGACTCACGTTGAATGTGTGTGTGATTAAATACCTCCATTTGCCTGTGTGAGTGCAGTTTCACCCCTCATCCACTGACACTCAGAAGCATGTCTGCCATTTACACGGTGGTCTGCAGACATTTCCCAAGGCCCCTTACAACGAACCTCTGAACCCTCGACCATCAGGAAGGACAACGGAAGAAGATACATGGGACCACCATGCTCGTGTTCCAATCCAAGCCATTTACCGAGCTGATTGGGAAGCATATTCTTTCAGTGTCACTGCTTCAAATTCCTCCCTAATGGTATTGTAAGTCTACCTACAGCACATGGGTTGCAGCGGCTCAATGTGACAGCTCACGCTCATCTTCTCAAGGGCAACAAGGGACAGGCATGAAAAATATTGTCCAGACCTGCCCAATTCTGGATACTGTACTTTGGGTTTTGTGAGCTCTGGTTGGTTGGGTCCAGGCAGTAACCTATTTGTTGTAAACAGCTGATGGAATATGCTGTTTGAAACAATCGGACTGTCTCTCAGAGACATGGCCGACATACCGAGCATCACACAGACACTGACAGTCACATCACACATTACTGAGCTCTGAGCCAGACAGAGGCAATTGAAAATATACTCATATCTGACTAACATGTTTAATCACACAGTGATATTGTTGCCACAAAAATGATTATGAGTGAATACTAGCAGGGGGAAAGTGAGGACTGCAGATGCTGGAGATCAGAGTCAAAAAGTGTGTTTCTGAAGAAAGCACAGCCGTTCAGGCAGCATCTGAGGAGCAAGAGAGTCGACTATTAGTTAAAAATATTAATACAAGACAAAATAATTGTATATTTTCAAAGTCCTTGTACTTAATAATAATTTGATCTTGGGTGTGGGAAAAAGAGTTATCATTTCAATGCTCCTTACTGTGAGTTGTGCACTGTTTTCATCATAATGTTGTTATAAAAATGAATGGAATAAATGGGTGGATTTTAGATTAGATTACATTACAGTGTGGAAACGTAATCTAATCTAAAATCCACCCATTTATTCCGTTCTCTTTCACAACAACATTATTATGAAAACAGTTCACAACTCACAGTAAGGAGCATTGAAATGATAAATCTCATTCCCACACCCAAGACCAAATTATTATTAAGTACAATGACTTTTGTTCTTATTGGACTATCTAAAAGTTGGTATTATGAAAGGTTATCGAAACTTCAGTAAAGACACTTTGCTGTTAACTGTTAGAACAATTCTGCAAACATTTACACAGAAATCTCCAACTCAATACACACAAGATCATTGGGCTGGGATGATGCTGGCCATCAATGGAGCTGTACAATTCTGTTTGGATACTGACATTGTGGGGCTAACATACACTGGATATGGTTTATGAGGGATTCAATGTAAGATGCCATGTGCTGCAGGAGCCCATCACCTTTATAACACCTTCATTCAGGATCAGGTCCAAGGTACATAATTATAGAGTTTATGTGCCATACCAGAAGAGATATACTTGCAGGACATGGCTGTTTACAGGTCATTGTTACATATGTTGAACTGCGTCTGGATCAGCGCCATGTGCTAATCCATTGATCAGTTTTCCCCACTCACATCTCTCCGTTGTTCATGTATGTCTCTAACTAGTCTATTGTGAGGGATTATGTCAGTAACTGCTCAGCTCCAGTTTGGAAACTCACTGGGCAGATTGTGGAGATGGCCAGTATTGTGGAGGTCATGGTGAGGGCCAGTAACACTGTGTCTGAATTCAGGCTTTTCCTCAAAGTCATTTTCAACACCTTTGTTGCCTGCAAGATCATGTGTTCATTCATCTGAACATCAATCAGCTGTTTACTTCAGTCACTGAATTGTGTAATAGTTAGCTGTGTGCTCTGGTAATTGAATTATTGTTCACTTCAATGGTTTTCAACTAAAAATGATGTTTGTTTCTTACAGATATTAAAATAAACCAAAGTGATATTAACTCTTCATTATACAAAATGTAAAAGTGACCTGTTTTATATCAAGCAACAGTCAGATATTATCTGTAAAGCAGGAGTCTGTGAACACCAGGCAACATCGCCATCCTCTCTGTTAGGGTATGTCACACTGACAGGACAAGCCAGGCAGAGGGGGACAGCTCCATGGTATATCGTCAGTATCGTGCTCAGAATTGATGCTGGATCCTGTGGCTGCTGGACTGCTCTGCGGCAGGTTATGGTGGAATCAATAAAAGGGAAACATATAATTGACCACATCATCACCGATCTGCCTGCTGCAGATACACCTCTCCATTTCATATATCAGTAAGAATGGTCACTGCACAGTCCTTATGGGGAACAGGGGATAACTTCACATTTTACAGACTCCCCTCACCATAATATGCAGCCCCCTGGGCTTTAAACAGATTGAGAAACTAATGATGATGCATCCATGAGGTGCAGTGGGCCACAGTCAGGAGCAGAATCATACTCTGTACAACTCATACAGTCTGCAACCTCACAGCCCAACATAACCCCCACTGTACAGGAACCATCACGGCACGACATACCTTCCAATGTACAGTCACCATCATGGCCCCACATACCTCCCACTGTACCGGAACCATCACGGCCCGACATACCTCCCACAGTACAGTAACCATCACGGCCCAACATACCTCCCACTGTACAGTAACCATCACGGCCCAACATACCTCCCACTATACAGTAACCGTCAACAGCGGCACTGTGGCTCAGTGGTTAGCACTGCTATCTCACAGCGCCGGCCTCATGTGACAGTATGTGTGGAGTTTGCACATTCCGCCGTGTCTGTGTGCATTTCCTCCGGGTGTTCCGATTTCCTCCCAGAGTCCAAGAGTGGATTGGCCATACTAAATTGCCCATAGTGTTAGGTGCTTTTGTCAGAGGAAAATGGGTCTGGGTAGGTTACTGTTCGGAGCGTTGGTGTGGACTGGTTGGGCCAAACGGCATGTACACTGTAGGGAATCTAATCTAACCTCCAAGGTTCAAGTCATAGTTATGATGGAATAATCAATTGTCTGAATGAGTGCACCTCCAACAGTACTCTAGTATGGACTTGCGAGCGACAGGCAACACAGTTGTGTGGGGAAGATCATGTTCACAAACTTGATTGATTATTTTGAGGAAGTGACAAAATTGATTGATGAGGGCACGGGGCTGGATGCTGGCCGTCTGGACCTTAGCAAGGCCGTTGATATGGTTCCTTATGGCAGGCTCATACGCAAGGTGAAGTGAAATGGGATCCGCCGTTAGTTAGTAAGATGGATAGAGAACTGCTTGGTCATAGAAGACAGAGTGGTGGTGGAACAGTGTTTTTGTGACTAGAGATCTTTAAATAGATTGCCGGAGTTGCAGATTATGAGGATGATTGCCAGAAAATACAGCAGGACAGAGAAAACACAGATGTAACTTTATCTGGACAGTTGCAACGTGATGTGTTTTAGAAGTCTAGTACGGAAGAGAGGTGTACTGTGGATGGATAAACTACTCGCCGCATCAACATCCGAAGGGATCGAGGTGTACAGCTCCACAGTTCCCTGAAAGTGACAACACGGGTGGATAGGGTGATCAAGAAGACTGACAGCAAACTTGCAGACAGGCATCCGAGCATGGAGTATGAAAATTAGCAGGTCATACTGCAGCTGTCGAGAAACTTAGTTCGGGCACATTTGGAATATTGTATACAGTACTGATTGCCACACGATGTGGAAGTGTTGGAGAGGGTATGGAAAAGATTTACCAGAGTGCTGTCTGGTTTGGAGGGTATTAGCCAGAAGGAGAATTTTTTTCCCAGAGTAGAAATATCAATTACTAGGGACCATAGGTTTTAAGTAAAAGAGAGAAAGTATGATAGGTAAGTTTTCTTTTGCTTTTCCAGACAGAATGTGAACGTGCCTGGAATACACTGATAGAGTGGAAAAGCTAATATAGCAAGGTTAAAGAGGGATCTTGGCACAGAGACGAGACAGCAGCGAACAGAATGACAGAGAATGTGTGGAAGCATAAGCTTTCGTTTTAACTTTCAAAGGGCATCATGTGTCAGTGCGGACATGCTGGGCTGAAGGGCCTGTTCCTGTGCCGGACTGTTCTTTAAGACAAGATTTGAGTGCAGCGTTGGCGAGATGCTCACTGAATGATTTCTGATGATCAACAACCACATTCATGGAGGTCGCTCCTCATCAGTTTTCAGCTTCAAACCCTCCCTCCCACAGTAGGGAAACTCAATATGGAGAATTTGACATGAAAGTCAGAGCTGGTAACTGATGACTCCATCTCGCCCCTCGATCCTGCGGCCTTCTATATTGGACAGCACCGTCTTGGGGAACACTGCACTGATAGTAGCTGCATGTACTCCACACCCACCAATGCTGGCATCTGTCACATGCCAGCCTCAACATGCCATCCCAGCACATCTCCAACCCACTACAATACACTTCTGTACTTCAATGCTGCAGCTCAGGGTGCACTGACAACTCTCGTTGCAATGCTGCTGCAAGGACACTGTGCTCAGGAATACACACACCCAGCCTGTCCCTCTGGGCTGCTCACTCCGTGTTTGTATACACTCAATGCTGCTGCAAGGACACTGTGCTCAGGGACACACACCCAGTTCATGGACTGTCCCTCTGGGCTGCTCACTCCGTGTTTGTACACATTCACTTTGATATGCCTTGAGCGTTCACAGAATTATTGCTTTACCTTACCCTGCCCTCAGCAGTGTTTATCCTCAGCCAGAGCTACCAGTCTCAGCCGCCTGCTACATTATCTTGGTGTTTAGCACAGACACAAACCCAGGAAGCTGAATATCATTGTCCACAGTCAGTCACCGTACCCACTAGTGAGACAAGGGGACTCTCAAATCCCAGTCTGGGACTTGGACACGGTCAGGAAGTCTCTTGTGGTTGTTATGGTTAGGTTCCTTCTCCTGTGAGGTGGTGAGGAGCTGAATGTTGAGGAGATCCACGCCTCTCTTGGCACTTTCTCTCCTGTTGTGGGATTGGTCCTTAAGGGATGTGAAAATTAGCAAGGGCTATTAAGGGAGATGGAAACGTTTGGTGCAGCTGTTAGAGCTGGCAAATCTGGGGGAAAGGTGGCAATGTGTCCTGAGTGAGTGAGTGGGCAGCACAGACAACAGGCAGGGTTGGGTAGAGGGGCAGTGATGAGGTTGGAGAGACTGAGAGACGGTGCTGGATTCAGTGAGAGTGGGTAAATTCACATGCAAATACAGGGGTGAGGGTGAGGGTGGGAGAACATGAGCCTTGGTGAGAGGTGGGTGCAGTAACAGAGAGAGTGAGAGTGAGGTCACAAAGTGCAGATGGTGGCACTTACCCTGGTGGAGTGGCGAAGGTCACTGCTGGACATTCACCCAGAAGGCTGGCACCTCACAGACCCAGGGGTCACCCTCGGACCAAACTGGCAGGATCCGGTTTCATGGCCTCCCCTGCCAGTCCTGGAGGAAGATAATGTCCCTCTGGTGCGCCATGCCATCCAGCAGAACCTCAGGGGCTTGGTCTCAAAGTGAAGCCCCAGATTTACCCCCTCTGCCATGTCCAGGGTGTTTCGGAGTAACAATCCTAGAGTGTAATGAATTTTTATAGATGGCCCCTGTAACAGGGAGGCCGGTGCATTCTCGGAAATCCAGGCAGCGGGCAGTTGTGATGACGAAGGGGAAAATCCTCGCGTTAGTGTCAGATGAGAGAAAGTCCACATGGGCAGGGAGGGTAGTTAATGAAGCAGATTGGGGATGGTGTCATGAGAAAAAAAACACTTAACCTTGTGGAGAGAAACCCTCCATGAAACTCGTCTAAAATAAGACTTGACCAAATCAAAAGATGGTTGAGGCCTCTGTCTGTCTGAATGAAAATGGGAATGCAGTGTGAAATATTGGGAGCAACAAACTTGGAGCAGAGAATTATACAGGAGATTCAAATCCTTAAAAAGGGGAATACAATGCTCCAAACTGTTGAAAGGAGCTGGAGAAAATCCCCAGCCTTCTCGTTACCTACATTATCCAATCCTCACTGGATGCAGGAATGGAGCCGGAGGCCTGGAGAACGGCTGACACGGCAGCTTTGTTTAATGTGGAGAAAGGAACTGATAGAATAGATCGCGGCTGGGATTCTGAGACAGTGGATAAACGGTCACTGAGGACGTCCCAGGGACTCCAGGACAGTCGGCCTGGATTTTTTCAAGGAAGATCGTGTGTATTTAATCTGACTGTGTCAGTTTGAGACAGTAACTTTTAACTGCATGTGACTTAATTGGATTTAAGGAGAGATTCCATGGCAGGCTGTTTAAAAACAGAAACTATGGGGCCAGGTGAATGGAGCAAACAACCCAGAGAAGTGCAAGGCAAGGCATTTGGGGACATCAACAATAGAGAGGAATGTACAATAAATGAGAGTATGGTCAGTGTGAGCAGATGAATGAAGGTAGCTGGAAACATCCAAGAACCTCGTTAATGTAGCAAATGGAATCATTTCCTCTATCAGCCAAACTGCAGAATTTAGAGCAGGAAGTTTATGCTGGAACTGTATACATAAGGAGCGCAGTCACAGCTTGGGGAATGTGTGCAGTTCTGGTCACCCCAAGACATGGAAGGATGGAATTGGACTGGAGAGTGTGCAGAGGAGAATCGTTACCCTGTGACAGCGGAAGTGCAGTTCTGAGAAAAGGCTGGAACGGAGGATGCTGAGAGGAGATTTGATCGGACAGTAAATATTGTCAGGGACCTGAGTAGAGGGAGTTTGGTAAGAAGTGAAAAAGCAGGACCTCAAGTGCAGTGATCTCCAGATTATTCCCAATGCCACATGCCAGTGAGGATAGAAATAGAAAGAGAGACCAGATGGAAGTGTGGCTGAGGAACGGTAGTTTCCTCCAATATTCTGTTTGGTTACCATAGCCCTGCCAAATCAGTTTAAATCCCTCCCAACAGCATTAGCCAAACACTGCATAAGGAAATCAGTCCCAGCTCTGTCATATGTTACCCAATCCAGCTTGCACAGTTGCTGCCTTCCCCAGAACTAGTCCCAATGTACCAGGAATCTGAAGCGCTTCCTGCTACACTATCGTTTCAGTCACACTCTCACCTACGTAATATTACCAGTGCTGCACTGCCTTGCACACAGCACTGCGAGTATTCCAGGGATTGACACATATGAGGCCCTGTTTGCTAACCTTCCATTTACCTCGCTAAATTCTGATTTCCAGACCACGTCACATTTCACACCCAAGTTACTGAGACCAACACAGACCATGACCTCTGGCTGCTAACCATCTCCCAGACCAATATTCTGCATACACAGTGACATTCTCGAGCCCACAATCCTGGAATTACATTGACAGTCAAAGAAATGCTAATGATTTCCTCAATTTCCTGACTTCTCTGCGACTATTGCTCATCCTTCCTTCTCCCTCCCCTCCTGTACAGTCAGGCTGCTTGTGGAGCCACAGACATGGCTCTGACTGCCCTCCCCTGAGCAGCCAATACCTTCATCAGCTTCCAAACTGGGAAACCGAATTGAGAGGGAGACATCAGGCTATTGTTGGATACCCTGACTGTGTATCTTCGATTATGCATTCCCTTCATTCTTCCAGGCAGTCATGTCTGCAGGGTGATCGGCTCTGTGTGTGTGCCGTCCCCCAATTCTCAGCATCACAGATGTCTCATAGAATCTCTTGTCACTGTCTGAGCTCCACGACCAGTGTTCATTTAGGAGTCGAGCAGGGGGCTATGGCTTCCCAATGTAACAGAACACATTTTCCATCTGACAAACACGTCTTAAAATACAACATGTCCGGAGTAACTTAATTAATTACCTCGAATGAAGTTAACATCAGGGAAATAACAAAGTGGTTAAGTCCTTTATTCATCTGTGGTTTAGTGAGGATAATTTATTATAGTGGCTCAGAATTTCACTTCTCCCTCTTATTTCTCAGTTCAACCCTTATTTCAGAAGTTGAAAAACTAAATTTGCTAACTAATAGCAATTTAGAGACAGTCACTTATAACGGAGTATTATCAGCCAACGAACGTACAGCCTTTTCTGTGATGGCTCTTGCACTTCTTTCAAACTCGGTGCAGGCAGGTCCCAACAGCAGAAAGTTCTCTGTGACTCCCAGGTACGTGCAATTCTCCAGCTCCCACTCCACTCTGCTCCCTCACAGGGTCACCGTCTCTGTGAATCCCAGATATGTCGCAGGGCTCGGTCCTCAGTGCTGATTTATATCCTCCCACTTTGGTGCTTCTGTAACGTCATGTTCCTGCTTCAAGTTGCTCCATCACATGGTCACTCCCTTTGTGACTCGGTGCTGATTCAGAGCCTCCTGCTCTGCTGTTTCTCCAACCCCAATTCCTGCTAGGCCTTGATCTTCGCTGCTGATTTATATTCTCCCGCTTTGTGCTGCTCACTGTCAGGTTCTCTCCCTTTGTGACTCCCAGGTAATAGTAGGCCTCAAGCCTCAGCTGAGATGTGTAACAGATTCTGGATTAGTGGTGCTGGAAGAACACAGCAATTCAGGCAGCCTCCGAGGACTGGCAAAAACCGAGGACAGGCAAAATCGACGTTTCGGGCAAAAGCCCTGAGATGTGTAACATCCCATTCCACGCTGCTCCCCATAGGATCGCCGCTGTGCGTGGAAGACACTGGAAAAGAGGAGGATGCGAGCGTGCAGAGGTTGTTACAGTGATTGAGTGATCTGTCAGGATGGAACAGATTATCTGCGGAAGTAGGCAGACCTGAAGTGTCTATAGCAGGTTATTGAAGATACAGGGAGAGTTGCAGGCACCGAGGGTGGCAAAGAAAATAGATACATGTGGCTTGTTGGTGATGGAGCCTTATAAAGTCTAATGCGCTTTTTGTGAGCTCCTTCTTGAGATGTGAAGACTTCAACAAATGCAAATTGACAGCCAGTAAGTGTTGTAAGGTACTGGACACTGTTGGATGTTACAGAGTTAGAAGACTCGCAGTAACTGGGGGGTTACAGATGTTTAAAGCATTCGTGATGTTCAAGGACCCTCAGGCATAAGGAGGTACAGAGAATAGGAGCCTTGCAATTAATGGGTTGGCAGGTGCTGGAAGATCTAAGATGGATAAGGAGAATGAAAAGTACCAGTCCAGCACAACCAGCCGCTGAAATTCACAGAGATTTAAGGAAGGCGACCTGTGCTGTCATTGAATACAGTTATATGGCGAGTTACATGTACTGAGGGGTTATAAATTTAGAACGGAAGAGGTTTAGGTGAACAGAAATATAAACAAGAATAAAGAAATTTGAGTGATTACTAGCACAAAAGGGAATGGAGATGGTGTGACATTCTGATGAACAATAAGTGTTGTTGGCAGAGAAGGATGCCACATATACAGGAAGAGCTGTATTGTCTGTATGCATTTACAGACATGAGTGTTGTCGCACCTGCTGGAGGGGACACAGATAACAACAGTTCCAACAGCTGGTGCAGTGGTTCAGGAAGGCAGCTCACCACCACCTTCCCAGGGACAACTCCAAATCAACAATAACATACAGCAATGCTCATGACCACGAGTGAATAAATAAATAATAAATCTACAAGCAGCACTGAGGTCACTTAGGAAGGCCCTTTCAGCACCACTTCACAAACCCGGAGCAACTATACTCTGGAAGTACAGGAATTCCAGCTGCACGGGAATAAAAGCATTTCCAAGGTGCCCTCAAAACCACACTCCATCCTACCAGCACTGTGTCTGTCCCTACACCCAAAGGACCGCAATGGGTGAGGAAGGCAGCTAACCACCACCTTCTCCAGGTAATTACAGCTGGGAAGGTAATGATGGCCAAGCAAGTGATGGCCACATCCCATCAATGAATTTGTACAAGGGAAACTCATGGTCTGTTTATGTCTCCTTTGCTTCATCCACACAACCCACATTCCCATCTCGTTCTGTGTCAGCAACAAACATGGAATCAGTAGATTTTGTCCATCCATCAAATGTATCAAATCCCTTTGTGAATAGTTAGAGGTCAAGCACTAATCCATTTATTCCCACTTAGTTTTCTGTTGAAGAATTCCCAACCCATGCCAGTACATTCTCTCCAATCCCACATTTGCCAACATTGCTTATCCACCTCTTCAGTGGGACCTTGTTGAAAGGTTTCTGAAAACCCCGACAAACCATTCCTCCCTTTTATCTACTCTGCTTGTTCACAGCCAGACAGGAAAACAAATCCAGCAGGGTTTGTGAAAGTTCAGTTTTAGAACAACATGTTTGATATGAATAGAGGATTGGCTCATAAGCAGAAGAGAGTAGGTATAAAGGGGTCGTTTTCACGATGGGAACTGGTGACGAAGGGAACTCCGCAGGGGTCAGTGTTGGGGCCACGCTGTACATGTTATGCATTCACAGTCTGGGAAAAGGATGTGAGTGGGTATAAGAACGAGTTTTACAAGAATGAAATGCTTGCCATATGAGGAGCAGGTGAAGTCTCTGGGTCTGTACTTGATGAATTTTCAGAGGCGGCGGTGGCAGGATCTCATTCAAACTTACAGAACTTTGAGGTGCCTGGATATATTGGACGTGGCTGGGGGGAAGATGTTTCCTCTAGTCGGAGAGACTAGGAGCCAAGGGCACAGCTTCAGAATGAAGGAACGACCATTTAGAATGGAGATCTGGAAGAATTTATTCAGCCAGAGGGTATTGAATCTGTAGAATGATTCCTGCTGTAGGGAGGGTTTTAGAGGAGGGTGACATTTATTCAGATAGGGCTACAAGCGCTGGAGAAGGTTACGGAGATGACTAGATGGATGGATATACTAGAGGAGCTTACATTGACAGGGTGTGTGATAGTGATGGGAGAATGTTACACAGATAGTGACTCTTGTAGGAACTGGATTGGGAGAGTCACAGGCATTGGACTGGGTTCGACAGGTTTGGAGTATTGCAGTGACCTGAGAGGATTACACAGATATGGAGGATTGTGGGGTGTCCACATGTTGAGAGGATTTCTGGAAGAGGTTACACCAAAAAGGAGGGATGTTGGAGCTGTCGTAGTTTACATAGATTGGGAGGTTTGGAGCTGTTTAATTGTTAGAGGGATATTTTTAGGGTCAGTAATATGGAACGCAGAGGGAGAGTTTAGATGTTATTTCATTCCCGACAGTATGGAAACGGCACTTCGGCCCAACAAGCCCACACCATCTCTCCAAAGAGTAATCCACCCAGACCCATTTCCCTCTGACTGAAGCACCTAAAGCTATGGGCAGTTTCGAATGGCCAATTCACCTGACCTGCACATCTTTGGACTGTGGGAGAATGACGGGGCACCTGGGGGAAACCCATGCAGACACAGAGAGAATGTGCTAACTCCATGCAGACAATCCCCCAAGACTAGAATCGAACCTGGGTCCCTGGCGTTGTGAGGCAGCAGTGCTCACCACTGAACTGCCATGTCACCTAACCTGCAGAGTTACACACAGAGAGGGTGTTTGAGGTGCAGGGAGGAGCGCACAGAGATGGGGAGTGTTGTTTCCGCTGTAAAAGGGTCTGGAGGTGTTTACCCAGATAAGAAGGTCGGAAGGCATGGGAGATGGTTCCAGAAGTCGTGTAGTGCTGGATGCCAGGAGACAGGAATGGGATCGGACCTGCAGAAGGTTACAGTGATATCATGTTCTCCTGGGGCTTGAGGAAGGTACATAGGGGGGTATTTTGGTCCGGGCTGGAGGATTTTACAGAGACAGGATGGACTGCAGTTATTGTGGAAAACTACAGAAATAGAGATTATTGTACTGACTGCAGGATGAGATTATTGAGATGGGCATGTTATCGAGACTGGAGCAATTTACAAATAGGGAGAGTCGCCAGCATTGGAGTAGGTTTCAAATATACAGCAGGATAATGGGAGGGGTGGAGGTTACAGAAATAGGAACTTTTCTGGCAATTACAACCATTCAAGGCATTGGTGCAGATGAGATGGACCAGAAGGTGTGTTTCCTTGCTGTATGACTCTATCACATGACAAGTAACCGTGTGAGAGGGAGAATAGGGAACAGAAAGATCTCAGGTTTCAACACCAAATTATTAAGGGAGGCCTCCTTTCCCAGATGTTGTCCTGATGCTCACTAAGACAGCACAGGCCTGGATGGATAACTGTTATCTTCCTATATTGTCATAGGAAGGCTCAGAACTGCAGTGATGCAAGTTAGCAAGAGAGTGAAGATTGAGCCTGGGCCCTTCATGATCTGCTTCACCCTTCAGCACTGTATCTGTGTCAGGTCTTCTGGACCAAACTTCGATCCCTTAAATTCGCTCTGCGCTGTTCACTGTGAGTGATCTTACCTCGCTGCAGATTTATTGCAGACGCCAGATCTCCCTGCCCTCCGGCTGACCAACTGTGTTCAATGCGATGATCGATGAAACACCCAGCAGTTGGGAAGTTTATTGAGTCAGGATTGTCCTGAATATATGCAGGAGACAGAGAAATAGACAGAATGGGAAATTAGACTGATCCAGTGAGGGTTACACATAGAGAATGGCACTGAGTCCCACAGAGATCTGGAAAATCCCAGTCTCCATCCCTGCGTTGCCTCGTCTCCCAGGAGTTCAGAATTCTGTTGGCTCAGGATCTGGAGTAACTACAAAAGCTGCAGTCACCGGCAGCAATTAGACCCTCACAGTGACAGATATCATATGGAGAGATACTGGATGATAGCACCAGATTGCTGGAAGGTGTCAGGATCAAACCACGGTCAAGAAGAAGGGGTTTGATTCACGGTGCACTGAGATCAGTGCTCAGGGATGAGGGAGCTATCATTGGCCAGGCGATTGTCTAACATTACTCTCACTAGCCTGTTAATCCAGAATTTAATGCCAGTGGCAGGGAAAAGCATCTGAATGCTCAATATTCGTTCAGGAAGGAAATCAGTGGTAGGCAGCTGGTCTGACCTACACATGACTCCAGACCCAGAACAATGGAGTTGACTTTAAATTACCATTTGTATTAGTCTAGTAAGGCACTCAGCTCAAGGACAGCTTGGGGATGGGCATGAAATGCTGGCCAGCTAGAGACAGCAAAATCCTACGAGTGAATTAAAAACAACATCGTTGGGACCAGTGTCCTTGCCAATCATGTTGGTAGGTTTATGGACAGGGTTTTAAGCTAACACGGAGGATACAGGGACAGGGTTCAGGTGAAAGGAGCTTTCCAAATCCAAAGAGAAAAGGTGATGCATCGGAACAACATGGGGATGTGATTGAAGACAAGCAGAAAGGAACAGGAAGGGACAGAGTTTAACTAAAACTGTACATCAGTGAATTGGTTTGCGACAGGACATTGTGGGAAAGAATAAATTATATATATATATTTTGGAATTGCCAAAGTATCTGCAATAAGGTAATAGACTTGTGGCACAGAGATAAATGGGATTTAGTCAGCAGAGAGATGTGGTTACAGGGTGAACAAAAGGTGGAACGTCAATATATAGTGGTGCACAACCTTGTGGGATCTCAGGCAGAATGGGAGTACAGGATGGGTAACCCTGACAGTAATCAATAACAATTGCATTACAGAGAAAGCATTTGACCTCAGATGATGTGACTGAATCAGCCTGAATGTGAATTCTGGGTCCTATTTGTCACAAACACAAACAGAAGAACTTTTGTTTTCAGCTGCCTAGCAGCATCTCATTGTTCCTCTCTGCATTAAACAGGAATTCATTGGAATTTGTAACAAAGGCATTATGATAGTTTTAGGAGACTTCAATCTTTGCATGATCAGGAATGAGGCTGGGAGGTTCGGGGGTGGAGAAATAAATGGGAAGGGGATGGGGTTGGGGTGAAGGTAGCTGAGAGTGCAATAGGTGTTTGGATATGGGGTAAGAGTTCTAAGTCAAAGAGAAGGGTGGAGCAGATTGGTGGGAAGGAAGATTGACAGGTGGGACAGGTCATGAGGGTGGTGCTGAGCTGGAAGGTTGGAACTGCGGTAAGTGAGGAAGGGGAAATGAGGAAACTGGTGAAGTCCACATTGCTGCCATGGGGTTAAAGGTTCCCAAGGCAAAAGAAAAGGCGTTCTTCCTCCAGGCGTCGGGTGGTGAGGGAGTGGCGGTTGGAGGAGGCCCAGGACCTGTATGTTCTCGGCAGAGTGGGTGGGGGAGTTGAAATGTTTGGCAACAGGTCATTGGGTTGATTTTCAGGTATCCTGGAGACTTTTTGTGAAGTGCGCTGTGAGAAGGCGCCCAGTCTCCTCATTGAGGACATGGGACACCTTCTCACAGAGCAGGTTAGAGAACACCTCCGGACACCGGCACCAATCAGTCCCACCGCCCTGTTGGGCAGGATTCGAACCTGTGTGGGCAAGCCCCAATGGTTTTCTAACCCATCGCCGAAACCACATGACGACAACTACATGCTTACAGAGGTTATAGAGCTAATGAGGATTGTAGGGACTGGAAGAGGTTTCACAGTTTAAGAGTGGAGTGGGGACTGGAGGAAAATACCAAAATAGGGAGGATTTACGTTTGAAGGAATCTGCAGAAAAATTTTACAGGGTTAATGCAGGATTCTTGATAGTGAGGAGTAGCAGAAAAATCTTGGATCAATGTCCAGGGATCCTTCACAGTTGCGAACCAAGTTGTTAGGGTTGTTAAGAAAGCCAATGATGTGTCGGCTTTCATTTTCAGGGGCCTTGGGTTTAAGAGCTGTGAGGTTATGTTGCAGCTCGATACATCCTGTGGTTAGACCAAAATTGTAATATTGTGTTCAGTTCTGGTTGCCTCATTACAGAAAACAATGGAAGTTTTGGAGAGGTTGCAGAGGAGATTTATCAGGATGTTGCCTGGTCTGGAGGGGAGGTCTAACGAAGGAAGGTTGAGGGAGCCAGGGCTTTTCATTTTGGAATGAAAAAGGATGAGAAGTGACTTGATAGAGGTACGAGATTATGAGAGGCAGACATAGGGTGGGTGGCCTGAGAATTTTCCCAGTGCGAAAATGGCTATAACTAGGGGGCAAAATTGTAAGGTAATTGGAGGAAGGTTGAAGTGAGATGTCAGAGGTAGATTCTTTTCACAGAGTGTGGCGGGTGAGTAGAATGTATTGCCAGTGTGGGTGGTAGATTCAGATACATAAGGGACACTTAAGTAATTTTTAGATAGACACATGAATGATAGCAAAATTAATTTCTCAAAATGGAGACCTTTGACCAGTGGTGTTCCACAGGGATCCGTGCTGGGACCACTGTTGCTTGTGATACATATCAATGATTTGGTCGAAGGTATTGGTTCCTCGATTAGCAGGTTGCAGTTGACACTAAGATTGGTGGAGTAGCAGATAGAGAAGGGGGCTGTCAGAAAATACAGCAGAATATAGATAGATTGGAGAGGCGTGCTGGGAAATGGCAGATGGAGTTCAATCCGGACAAATGCGAGGTGATGCATTTCAGATGATCTAATTGGAAAGTGAACTATACAGTAAATGGAAAAGTTCTGGGGAAAATTGCTGTGCAGAAAGATCTGGGTATTCAGGCCCATTGTTCCTTAAATGTGGAAACGCAGGACAGTAAATTGGTCACGGCGGCATATGGCATGATTTCCTTTATTCGAAGGGCTGTCGCCTACAAAAGTTAACAGGTCACGTTACAGTTTTATAGGGCTTTGATTCGGTCACATTTAGAATATGACATACAGTTCTGGTCGCCACATTACCAAAAGGAGGTGCATGCTTTGGAAAGGGTGCAGAGGATGTTCACCAGGAAGTTATCTGGTATAGAGGGCGCTAGTAATGAGGAACAATTGATTATATTCGGATTATTTTCGTTAGAAAGATGAAGGTTGACTAGGGACCTGATTGAGGTCTCCAAAATCATGGGATGTATCGATAGGATGGATAGCAAGATGCTTTTTTCCCCAGAGTGCGGAACTCAATTACTAGGGGTCACGAGTTCAAAGCGAGAGGCAGAAGGTTTAGGACAGATACGCTGGAACGATCTTTATGCAGAGGGTGATGGGGACCTGGGACGCGTGGCCAGCAGAGGTGGTACAGCCGGGAACGATAACGTCTCTTAAGATGTATCCAGACAAATGCATGAATAGGCAGGGAGCAAAGGGGTACAGATCCTCACAAAATAGGCGACAGGTTTCGACAGAGGATCTGGATTGGCGGAGGCTTAGAGGACTGAAGAGCCTGTTCCTGTGCTGTGATTCTTTTGGTCCTTGAATGGTTTGCAGGTTAGATTGATCTTAGAGACGGGTAAAAGATGGACACAATATTGAGGGCTGAAGGGCCTGTACTATGCTGTACTGTTCTGTGTTCTAAATAGGGAGGGTTACAATGACAGGAAGAGGTTTCGGGAGGCTGGAGAAGATGGTATCTGAATGAATAGATACATTAGGCAGGTTTACTAGGATTGTCCGCGGTAACAGAGACAGCAATGATCTGATCTGGTGCAGACGACCCAGACTGGGAGAGTTGTGGGGACTGGAGGTGGTTTCTCAGGGAGGAAGACCATAGAGCCACAGGGTGTTACAGAAATGGGGAGAGCTATCGGGCCTGCAGGAGTTCGTGGAGATGGGGAGGTTGGGAGGGATGAGCAGTTTACAGGGAGAAGGAAGTTGGTAGGATGGAGGGGTTTACACAGGCAGGGAGGGTTTTCTGTGAATGGAGCGGATGACCGAGATAAAGTAGGTTGTACAGACTGGAGGACCAAACAGAGATATGGAGGGTAGTCGTGATTATAGGAAGGTTTCCTTCTGCAGATTATTTAGATATGAAGGGTGTGGAGACTGACAGATACTCCAGAAGGGCAGTAACTTTGGTTGGAGACAGTTTCACAGATAAGGGAGCATTAGTAACTTCCTCCAGTTTGGTCAAAGTGGGAAGCGTCGTATGGGAGGATGACATTTACTCAGATAGGGGTGTAAGAGCTGGAGAAGGTTATGGAGAGGAGTAACTGGATGGAGATACAGAAGGGGCTCACATTGATAGGGTGTGTGTTAACGATGGGATGATGTTACACAGATAGTGAGTCTTTTCAGAACTGTATCGAGAGAATCGTAGGCTTTCAGTGGATTCTACAGATCGGGAGTGCTGAAGGGACCTGTGAGGATTGTAAAGTCTCCACCGAGTAATCGTGTCTTTAGGACTAGAAGAGATTACGTAGATACAGAAACATTGAAGACAATATGTGCCTTCTTTTTATTGAACAGAGCCTCAATATCCCCCATCAGACAGGGATCCCTAAACCTGCCAGCTTTTCCCTTCACTCAATCAGAGACATATTGGATTCTTCAGATCACACTTTTCAAAGCCTTCCATTTGCCAGTCATTCCTTTTCCTTCACACAGACTAACCCAGTTCATGGGAACATGATGTGGTGGAGCCGGTGTTGGACTGAGATGAACAACCTTAAAAATCTCAAAAAACCAGCTTACAGTCCAAAAGGTTTATTTGGAAGCACTAGATGTCAGAGCACTACTTCATCGGGTGGAGCACAATCATAAGGCACAGAATTTATAACAACAGGATAGCAGTGTCATGGAATGTAATATCAAATCTTTAAGAATGATAACCTGCACTTCAAAAGCTGGTGCTTCGCAATAAACCTGTTGGACTATAACTGGTGTTGTGTGATTTTTAATTCACCCAATCAACCTCTGCTCGATCCTGCCAAATGGCCCCAAAAGTAGCCCCACGCCAGTTTAAGACCTTAATATATGGACCTGCCTGATCTTTTTCAATATCTATGTTAAACTAAGACAGCTGTGGTCACTGGACATAAAGTGCTCTGCGACTGCCACTTCAGTCACTTGCCCGACCCGGTTTTCTGAGGGGAGATCTCATTTGAAGCCGCCTGAGTAGAGTGCAGCCCTCTACATATTGATCTCGGAAACTTTCTTCGACACATTTGACAAATTACACCCCATACGGGCCTTTTACACTCTGGGTGGTCCGGTCAATACAGGGGAAGTTAAAATCTCCAACCAATACTGCCCTATTATTTCTTTCGGTACCTGCAATCTCTCTTCACATCTGCTCCTCTAGTACTACTGGCTAATTGGGGGTCCAGAACAATATCCCAGCAGACTGACCATCCTTTTTTTGTTTGTAATTTCTAAACATATGGCCTCATTTGATCACCGCGAAAGTGTATCCTCTCGAAGCACTGTTGTTATGTCCTCCCTAAACAAAAGGCCACCTCCTCCTCCTCACTTACTTGTCCTTCTGTCCCGCCTGTAGCTTCTGTATCCTGGAACACGGAGCTGCCAGTCCGGCCCTTCTCTCAGCCATGTTTTTTTTATGTCTATAATATCCATGTACCCAGAGCCAATCCATGCGCTGAGCACATCTCCCTTACCAGTCAGGCCTTGTGCATTGAAATAAATGCGCGTTAAATCAAAAGTCTTTTCCATCCCTTGACTGTGCCCCTCGATGTCTTCGATAGAAAAATTGCTCTCGATGGCTGATGCATTATCACTTGACTGGTCAATGGGCCTTCTCTTACTCAGAGTCCAAAACCCAGCCAAACTAGTTTAAACCCTCTGGGGTAAGACAAACAAATCTCCCCCAGGGATACTGATGCCCCTCTGGTTCAAGTCAAACCCGCCACCCTTGTTCTGGTAAAGGAGGAGATTGCTGGAACTCGTGGATATATTTAATAATTTGCTGGCTACGGGTAAAGTGCCGAATGACTGGAGGATAACTAACGCGGTTCCTTTATTCAGAAAGGGAAGCAGGGATACGCCAGGTAATTACAAGCAGATAGTCTGACAGCAGGGAGAGGGAAATTATTGGACACAATTCTGAGGGACAGAATGAATCAACATTTGGAAAGGCAGAGATCGATTATGGATACTCATCACGGATTTGGTAGAGTAAGATCCTCTCCCAAATTCAGCTGAGATATTTATTCGAAATTACGATTGAGGATTTTGATGAGGGCAGTGCAGAAGATGTGGGTTACATGGAGTTCATTAAGGCATTTGACAAGGTTCCACATGGAACGCTGGTCCAACAGACCAATGGGATCCAAGACAATTTGGTAACCTGGATGCACAACGGTGGAGGGTAAGTTTTGTGTTTGAAATTCTTTCACCAGCGGGTGTACCACAGGGATCTGTGCAGCAATCAGTTCTGGTTATTATAGAGCATAGAACATAGAAAAGTGCAGCACAGAACAGGCCCTTAGGCCCATGAAGTTGTGCCGAGACTTAATCCTAATGTAAAATATAGTAACTTAACCTATGCACCCCTCAACTCTTTCCTATCCATGTGCATGTCCAGCAGTCGCGAAAATGTCCCCAATGAATCTCCTTCCACCACCTCAGCTGGCAACACATTCCATGCATTCACAACTATCTGCGTAAAGAACCTACCTCTGATATCTCCATTATACCTTCCTCCTAATATCTTCAAACTATGACTCATCGTACCAGTCAATCCTGCCCTGGGGAAATGTATCTGTCTATTGACTCTATCTATTACTCTAATTATTTTGAACAGTATTATGTACATTAATAACTCAATGTGAAAGCACAAGGTATGATTTGTAAGTTTGCAGATGACATGAAAGGTGAGGCTGTTGTCCACAGTGTGGGGGATGGTCTCAGGCTACAATCTGAAGGTTGAGGACAGAACAGGTGATGAGAGAGGAGGGGTATTGGAGTTTCTGATCAGTGAAAACATTACTGCATTAATTAGACAGGATATTCCTGGGGATCGCCCAGTGAAGATATAATGGTGCAACTGAGAAATGAGAATGGGTTATCAGTTTGATATGACTGTACTACAGGCCCCCAACAGTCAGCGAGAATTTGAGCAGCAAATATAACGGGAGATCTCAGATATCTGTAAGAATGATAGGGCTGTAATGGTCAGGGATTTTAACTTTCCAAACCTAGACTCGGACTGCTAGAGATTGTTCAGAGTTTGGATGCCAGGAATTTGTTCGGCATGTACAAGAAAGCTGTCCCAGTCAAAATGTAAATGGTCGGACTGCAGGAAGAGGTAAAACCTGACCTCGCCTTGGGAAACAAAGTAGTGAAAGGGACTGAGTTGTTAGTGGGATAATACTTTGGCAAAGTGATCACAATCGTCTTAGTTGGAAAATAGCGATGGAAAAGACAAACCTGGTCCACAAGCTAAAGATCAAAACTGGCCTTTCCTCAATCCAGATGTTATTAGTCAAGAGCGTTTAAGAATTGATTGTGGAGGCTATGTACAGGAAAAGGGACGTTAGGCAGGTGGGAAGCTTTCAAAAGGGAGTTAAAATGGGAGTTCAGAGCCAACATATTCCTGTTAGCGTGAATGACAATGCTGACACAAGTAGGAAACTCTGGATGACTGGGGGTATTGAGGTTCTTTTAGATTAGATTAGATTACAGTGTGGAAACAGGCCCTTCGGCCCAACAAGTCCACACCGACCCGCCGAAGCGAAACCCACCCATACCCCTACATTTACCCCTTACCTAACACTACGGGCAATTTAGTATGGCCAATTCACCTGACCCTGCCCATCTTTGGACTGTGGGAGGAAACCGGAGCACCCGGAGGAAACCCACGCAGACACGGGGAGAACGTGCAAACTCCACACAGTCAGTCGCCTGAGGCGGGAATTGAACCCGGGTCTCTGGCGCTGTGAGGCAGCAGTGCTAACCACTGTGCCACCGTGCCGCCCACATGGTCAACGAAAAGGGGACACATGTCACATATAGCCAGGTGGATTAAGGGAATCCATCGAAGAACATTGTGGGTGGAGTAATTCACTTAAGAGCCAAAGCAGGAGGGCACAAAGGGGACCACAAAAAGTGTTGGTAGATCAGGCTGAGCAAGATCCAAAGAAATTCTACAAGTATATTAACAATAGGAGACTAACTAGGGGCAGGGTATGGCTCCTTGAAGATGAATGGGGCAATCCAAGTGTGGAACTACAGGAGATGGGTGAGATCCTAAACGAAAATATCATGTTTGAACTTACTGTGGAGAAAGACAAGCGATGTCAGGGAAATAAACAGTGATGTCTTCACAAGACCCCACATAACAGGAGGTACTGGAGGTTTTTAAATGCATATAAGGGAGACAATTCCATGGGAACTAATCAAGCATATCCCAGAATATGGTGTGAAGCTCAGGAAGAAATTGTGTGTCCCATAAAGAGATTTTTCTATCACTGACAGCCATGGGTGATGAGCAGGGAGCCGGGAGGGTGGTAATGTTGTGCCAGTGTTTAGGAAAGGCTGCGAGGGAAAGCCAGGGAGATAAACACCAATTAGCTTGATGTCAGTGGTGCGTACATTGTTGGAAACGACTCTGCGGGACAGGAGTTACATGCATATGCAATGGTAAGGATTGATTAGGGATAGTCAGCGCAGCTTTGGAGTACTGCATAGAATTCTGATCATCCTGATTGAAGAAGCATTTCCTGAAACTGTAAATGGAGCAAATATTGAAGAAGATGTTACTGATACTGGAGGGTTTGACAGAATCTGAGATGCTGGATCTGCTGGAAAGCAACATTGGGGGATGAGATATATTTGGCAGATAAGTCTAAGGAGAATGCAAATAATTTTCTACAGCATACAACTACACAAAAACAACTGAACAAACACTAGGGCTCCTCAAAGATCAGTGAGGCCATCCAAGTGTAGACAACAGGAGATGGGCGAGGGCCTAAATGAAAATTTCATGTCAAAACGTACTGCGGACAAAGACTAGGAAACAAAGGGAAGAAACAGTGATGGCTTGTAAAGAGTCCCCATTACAGAAGAGGTGGTGCTGGAGGTCTTAGAACACAAATGTAGAGAAAGCCCTAGATCCTGAACAAATGTATCCCAGAACATTGTGGCAAAGTAGTGGCAGGGACACGAGCAGAAATATTTATATCATTGTCTTTCGCATTTCCATTAGGTGTAGGTGGCTGAGGGGTGACCTTGTAAAGGTTTAGAAAACCATGACTGGCACAGGTAAGTTGATTAGCCAACGTCTTTACCCCAGGGTAGTGGATTCCATAAGTAGATGGGATTGAATTGCAGAAAGAGAAGTGTTAGCAATTCTGGCAAGTGTAAAAATCGGTAAGTCCACTGGGCCAGATGAGATTTATCCTTGGCTTCTCTGGGAAGCCAGGAGTGTGATTGGCGAGACTTTGCCTTTGATCTTTTTGCCTTCATTGTCTACGGGAATAGTGCCAGAAGGCTAGAGGACAACAAATGTTGTCCCCTTGTCCATGAAAGGGAATAGAGACAACCCTGGTAATTATAGACCTGTGAGCCTTACTTTGATTCTGGGTAAAGTGTTGGGAAGGTGTGTAAAAGCTAGCATTTATAACCATCTGGAGATGAATAAGTTGATGAGGGATAGTCAGCACGGTTTTGTGAAGGGTCGGTCATGTCTCGCAAACCTTATTGACTTCGTTGAGGTGACCAAACAGGTGGATGTGCGTAAAGCAGATCTTGGCAGTGCAGATGAACAGAGAGATCACTGTGTCCATGTACATAGATCCTTGAAAGTTGCCACCCAGGTTGATAGGGTTGTTAAGAAGGCATTCAGCATGTGAGCTTTTATTGGTACAGGGATGGAGTTTCAGAACCATGAGATAATGCTGCAGTTGTACAGAACTCTGGTGCAGCCACATCTGGAGAGTTGCCTCTGGTTCAGATCACCGCATTAGATGAAAGATGTGAAAGATTTGGAAAGGGTTCCAAGGAGATTTACTAGGATGTTACCTGGTACGGAGGGAAGGAGTTCATAACCTCCAGTTATGAGGAAGTCTGAGGGACTTGAATCTGTTTTTGTTTGAGAGAAGACATTTGAGGCCAATTGATTGAGACATACATGATAATTAGAGGGTGAGATGGGTTGGACAGTGAGAGCCTTTTCCCTCGGATGGCGATGCCTCGTACGAGGGGAGATAGCTTTAAATTGAGGTAGACATTAATATTATTATTAAATAATAGATATGGGACAGATGCCAGTGGTACTCAGAATAGTCACGGAATGGAATGCATTGCCTGCATTAGTAGTAGACTCGCCAACTTTAAGGGCATTTAAACGGTCGTTGGATAGGCATGTGGTTGAGAATGGATTAGGGAAGGTTAGATGGACTTCAGATTGGTTCCACAGGTTGGCGCAACATTGAGGGCCGAAGGGCCTGTACCACGTTGCCATGTTCTATGTTCTGTGTCCTAGAGGGCATAAGTATGAGATGGGAGAGAAAAAACTTAAAAGGGTTTGGAGGAGAAAATTTTCCAAACAGAGGATGGTGCAGGTATAGAATGAGCTTCCAGGGAACGTTGTAGAGAAAAGTACAATACGAACTTGGGAAAGACATTTAGGCAGGTACACGGAGAGGAGAAGGTTTTCAAGGGATATGGATCAAATGCAGGGAAATGTGACTCGTTCAGGGACTCTTGACAGCGTGGACTAGTTGGACCAAAGAACCGTTTCTGTGCAGCATGGCTCTACCTCCAGTTATTGGAGGAGGAGACTACCGAGATAAGGCATTTTGTAGACACTGAAGAAAGTTACAGATATAGAGATTTTAGTCTGGAATGCAGTACGTTTCAAATATGTGGAGGGACTATTGGGAAAGGAGGAGGTTACAGGGACAGGAAATGTTATTAGAGTTAAAAATTATTGAAGACGCTGGTCCGCAAGACTTGCCACAGATAGAGTGTTGTGGAGTAATGAGTCTCAGAACAGTAGAACTGACAGTAGGGGCAGTGACTGAGCCTGGGGTGTGTCTGTACTATATTCCCCCTCCAGCACTGTATCTATGTCATCATTTGTTAGCCGATGTCATCTTTTGGAGCTCTCTCATTCCTCTCTTCTCTGTTCACTGTGAGTGATCTTACCTCACTGCAGGATTTATTGAAGACTCCAGGTCTCCCAGACCTTTGCCTCTCTGGCAGACCAACCATCTTCAATGTGGTGATGGACGAGGCACCCAGTAGTTGGGAAGTCTACTAAGTTAGGAAATTCCTGAGTACCGACAGGTGGCAGAGAAATAGACAGAATGGGAAATTAGACTGATGCAGTGAGGGTTACACAGGGAGAATGGCACCAAGTCCCAGAGAGATCTGGAAAATCCCAGTCTCCATCCCTGGACTGTGCTGATGCGTCTCTCTGGAGTGGAGGATTATGTTAGCTCAGGATCTGGAGTAGCTGCAAAAGTGAGAGACACTGACAGAGGCAGCAATTAGACCCTCACAGTGAGGGATACCACATGGAGAGAGACTGAGTGATATCAGCAGAGTGCAGGAAGATTTCATAATGAAACAATTATTTCGGAAGAACAGGTTTAGATTCCTGATGCACTTGTATCAGTGTTCTGCAATGAGGAACCTTTGAGCAGGTGAAGTAATAGCCAAGTGGTATTATTGCTAGAGCATGTATCCAAAACATCACCCAATGTTCACTGGAGACAGGTTTGAATCCCAACATCAGAAGTGGTGGAATTTGCAGTCAATACTTTTTTTAAAATTGCAATTAACAATACATTAATAAGTTCGAAACTATTGCTGACGTCCAAAATAACTTTTGTTCATCAAAAACACACTTGGGGACATCTGCCATCCTCACGTGGTCTGCACAACATACCCACAGCAACGTGATTGCCTTTCAATTACCCTCTGAAATGGCCGAGCAAGTTACTCGGCTCAAGGGCAGCTAGGGCTGGGCAAGAAAGACTGGTCAGCCAGAGAAACCCACACCCCATACCTGATTTAAAATATTATCCATTAGGGTGGTCCCACTGGAACCCTACTGGGACCTGTGTCCTGGCCAATCATGTTAGTAGCTGATTGACAGGGCTTTAAACTGACAGAGCAGATGCAGGAACAGGGTTCAGGTGAAAGCAGCTTTCCAAATCCAAATAGAAAAGATGAAGCATTGGAACAACATGGGGATGTGGCTGAAGACAAACAGAAAGGAACAGGAAGGGACAGATTTTAACTAAAACTGTACATCAGGGAATCGGTTTGTGACTGGAAATTGTAGGAAACGTATATTATGTTTTTGTTTGGAATGGACAAAGTCTCTGCAATAAGGTAGATGGATTTGTGACAGAGATAAAAGAGAGTTAGACACCAGGGTGACGTGGTTACAGGGTGGACAACAGGTCGGCATAAATATTCAATTATTTGCAACCTTGCGGAAATTCAGGCAAAAATGGACATCGCTATCAATAATGGATACCAAAGGCAATACAGAGAAAAATTTGGCCGCAGATCATGAAGTAGAGTCAGTCTGAATGTAAATTCTGGATACTACTTGCCAAGGCACAAGCAGCAGAACAGTTTTCGGCCACCAAACAGCATTTCATTGCTCATCGCTGCATTAAACAGGAACGGATTGGAATTTTTAATAAAGGCATAATGACAATTCAGTGAAACTTCCAAATTCGTATAATCTGGGACAATCACACTGACAACAGTGATATTGGAAGGGGAGTTCGGACAATTGTTTTCAGTGTTTCTTTGAATAACACCTAGTTACAGCCCTAGCCATTTGCACAATGTCAGATCGACCGTTGTGTGATGAAACTTAGTAATTGAGTAATGTCACCTGGAGAGATCCTCCGGGAAATTGTGATAAAGTGCAGTTTAAAGCAATATAAAATGTTACAGTGAATCACAGAAAGGACAAGCTACAATTAAAAACAAAAATAGCTAATTACATTAGTTTAAGAGGAGAACTGACCAAAGTAAATAGGCTAAAAAGACTGAAACGTGTGTGTAAATGAACAGTGGAAATCATTTGACGGAACAATGTAAAACACTCAAGAAAAGGGCGTTCCATTGAAAGAGACAAAACCTCAACGAGAAGCTCACACCTATCCCTCACTCAGGACAAAATAGAGTATGAGGTTGAGAAGATCACCAAAAAGTATTTAAAATCCTGAAGTGAGAGAGGGTTTTAGGAATAAGAGTTAAAGGGATTGCAAAGGGTTTCTAGCAGGAGGGGGTGCAGTGGGAAGGGGAATCATTGTCAGGGTTTAATGACACGGCAGGAACAGGGAAGGGGAAGGTGCTGGAGGTGGTGAGAGTGTTGCAGAGTGTGGTCAGAGCCTGAACGATGTTACAAAGCCAGCATGGATTGCTGCAGCTGGAGGGGTTTGCAGTGGTAGGGAGGGACATATGTATTTTTATTTATTCATTCATGAGATGTGGCTGTCACTGCTTGGAATAACATTCTTTGACCCCACTGCTAATTACCCGGAGGGCTCCTCAGAGTCAGCCATATTGCTGTGGGTCTGGAGTCAAATGTTGGCCAGACCAGTTTAGAATATTTGATGTCCTTGCATAAAGCAGGTAAGTTAAACATATGAGTTCTTCCTAATGATCAGCAATATGGTGGCCTCACCGATGTCTTGTACAGATACAACATGACATCCCAACTCTTACTGTCAATGCTTTGCCAATGAAGGTAAGTATCCAAAGCGCCAGCCTGTTTGCTTGTGACGCAACTTTCAAAGGACTGTGTACCTGCGTCCTTACGTCGCTGATTGACAACACTACCCAGGGCCCGAACATTAACTGTACAAGTCCCACCCTGGTTTGTTTCACCAAAATGGAACACCTCACCTTTATCTAATTAAACATACCATTCTCTATCCTTTTATCCATCCTCCATTGACCTTAAAGTTATAGCCTCTTGAAAGAGCCATTTATGCCATAGGAGAAAAAGTCTCTCACTATTTACTCTCTCTGTGCCCCTCACCATCTTGTTCAGCACTACCAAGTCGTCCCGCCCCTTTCTTCATTCCAATGAGCAAAGCCTTAGCTCCCTCAACCTTTCTTAAGAAATGCCCTCCATTCCAGGCAGCATCCTGGTAAATCTCCTGTGTACGCTCTCGAAATCTTGCACATCCTTCATGTAAAGAGGGGACCAGAACTGAACACAATATTCCAAGTGTGGTCTCACCAGGCTGCTATAAAGATGCAGTAAAACCTCATAGCTCTAAAAATTAATCCACTTGCTCAGGAAAGCCAACATAACATATGCATTTTTAACAACTCTATCAATGTGCGTGGCAACTTTGGAGGATCTATGGACAGGGACCCCATGATCTCTCTGTTCTTCCACACTACCAAGTATTCTGCCTTTCACCCTGTATTCTGCAATCAAATGCAACCTTCCAGAATGAATCACTTCACACTTTTCCAGATTGAACTCCATGTGCCACTTCCAGCCCAGCTCTGCGTCCTGTCTATATCCCATTGCAACCTACAACAGCCCTCCACATTACCCACCACTTCACTAACCTTCATTGACAAACTTACTAACCCACTCTCAAACATCCACATGCACGTCATTTATAAAAATCACAAAGAGCAGGGTCCCAGAGCCGATTGTTACAGAACACCACTGGTCACATAGCTTCAGGCTCAATACTGTCCATCTGCTGCCATACTCTGTCTTCTCTGGGCCATCCAATCCTGTATCCAGACAGATAGATTTCCCTGTATCCCGTGCCTCCTCATTTTCTGAATGAGCCATCAACGTATTCTGTCAAATCCTCAAAGGATTCAATAAGGTTTGTGAGGCATGACCTGCCCCACACAAACCCATGCTGACTGTCTAAAATTTAACTATGGCTTTCCAAGTAGTCATATATCCTGTCGTTAGAGTCTTCTCCAATCATCTGCATTCCACAGACATTAGACCAAATCTATTATTCCCAGGATTCTACCTCCGTAACATGGCCCGGACTCCACAAATCTTCCCTCCTCTGCTATGTTCCCCAGATGTGCACTGGAGGGTGGCGGGGGTTACAGAGATAGGGACGAATATCAGGACAGGAGGATTTTGCAGATATTAGGAGGTTTGCAGTTTCAAAAGGAGGCTTCAGTAATTATGAGGTTTCATGGTGATGAAGGCATTTGAGGAGGGAGGGAGGGAGGGAGGACTGTAGGGAATTAAGAGATTTCACAGTTTAGTTGTTTTGTTAGGACTGCAAGAGGTTATTGAGTTGGGGAGGGTGTAAGCACTGGTGGATATCACATAAACACGTGGTTTTGGTTGCAATGGCAGGAAGCGGATGCAGGAAGCTGGAGAGTATGGGGTCTGAAAGAGGTTACACAAATGTGAAGAGTTTTCAGCAGTGGAGGTGTTTACAGAGATATCAATGGTCTGATCTGGAGCAGAGGACCCAGACTGAGAGGGATGTGTGTAGGGGACGTGGTTTCACAGGCTGGGAGGACCTTTGAGCCACAGGAGGTTACAGAAATGTGGAGAGCTACAGGGATAACAGGGGTTCATGAAGTTTGGAAATTTGGGAGGGATGGAGACGTTTACAGATGTAAGGATGTTTGTAGGACAGGGCTGGATCACAGACAGGGAGTGTTAAAGGGAGCTGAGCAAATTACAGAGATAAAGATGTTTGTATCGACTTGACGAACATACAGAGATATACAGGGTAGTCATGACTGAAGATGGTTACAGATATAGGAAGGTTTAGGTTCTGCAGGTTGTTTCGACATGGAGGATGTGGAATCCTAAATATTTTTCAGAGATTGGTGCAGGAAGTTTGATTGGAGACAGTTTCACAGATAAGGGAGTACAGCACTAACAGGAGGAGGTTGTAGAGGAGGGTGATGTTTACGCAGATGGGGGGAAAGAGATGGACAAGGTTATGGAGATGGGTAGATGGTGGAGACAGTGGAGGAGCTTACCTTGACGGGGGGGTGGTGATAGTGACGGGAAGGTGTTAAATAGATAGTGGGTTTTGTAGAAACTTGATTGGGAGAGTCACAGGCATTGAAGTGAGTTCTACAGATCAGTGGTCCTGCAGAGACCTGAGAGGATTACACAGATAGGGATAGTAGTCGGGTATCCACAGACTGTTGGTGTTTAAGGGACTGGAAGAGGTTTTGTAGATACAGAGGGCTGTAAGAGCTGCAGGAGCTTTTCGAGAGTTGAAGAGTTGGAGCAGTTTACAGAGGGAGGGTTCTCCGACGGAGTAGGTCACAGATAGTGAGGGTTGTGTGGCCTGAGAAAGTAAAAGAGAGGGAGAGTTTTCAGATCTGGAAGGGATTACACTGACAGGGACCGTTGAAGAGAGTGAAGCAAAAATGCATGGAGAAGGTTACACAGATAGGGAGGGATGTCGGGACTGAAGGTAAATACACAGACATGGAGGGTTATATTGTTAGACGGACCTTAGAGGAATAGGGACAGGTGTAGGGATTTACACAGATAGAGAAGGTTGTGTTTTTGGAGAAGGTTACACTGATACAGACAGTGTTAAGGAGTGTTTAATGGACGACAGAGGAGCTCAGAAAGAATGTATTATGGGGAGTGGAGGAGATTGCAGACACAGAGATGACTGTCCGGTTGAAAAGAGCTTCTACAGACCCTCAGTGCTGTAAGGCTGGAGGGAGGTTACAATAATGAGGGATACCAAGACTTAATTACTTCACTGATATAGAGCAAGTCTCAGCACATAACTGTCATAGGGAAGTTGAGGCAGTCCAAATGAGTTTCAGAGATATGAATGTTCATGGGAGTTTCAGGAGGGAACAGTGATTGGGAGTGCTGTAACAAATGGCAATAGTTATAGGGAGGGTTCTAAAATCAGGAAGAGGTGACAGTCATATCGATCTTTGTAAGGACTGGAGAAGTTTACATCGGAAAGGAGTGTCTTAGAGACAGGAGGAGATTACAGTGTTAAGGAGAATACTGGGGATGAGGCAAGCTTCAAGGGACAGGGATGGTTGGCAGGACTGGACAAAAATCTGAATAGAGTCTCCACAGCCTGGAAGCAGGCCATTCGGCCCAACCAGTCCATTCCAAACCTCTGAAGAGCATCTGACCCAGACCCACCCCTACCTATCCATTAAACCCTGAATTTCTCATTGTTAACTCACCGAAACCACACTTTATGATCGTCAATCCACTGATCGTGCAACGTTTGGACTGTGGGATGAAACCAGAGCGCTAGGGAAATCCCACACAGTCGGAGGGAGACCATACAAAGTCCACACAGATAGTCGCCCAAGGCTGGATTCGAAGCCAGGTCCCAGGCGCAGTGAGGCTGCAGTGTTAACCACTGAGCCATCCCTGTGTCTGATTATACAGAGCACTGCAGACATTAGACCAGGTGCCAAAGTTCACAAGGGTTTATTGGAAAATGAGGAATATATAGTCAGGAATAGGACAAGGTTACATAGATGGTGTCCATGAGAGGGACTGGAGGAGGTTAACGCAACAGGGAGGGCTGTGGAATCGCCAGGCAATAAGAGGTAGGGACGGTTGGGGAGACTGAATGAAGTTAATACTACTCAGACTTGTACACACTGGGTGAGGTTCCAGAGTTAGCAAGGATTCCATGGACTGGCTGAGGTTATAGACAGAGGCAGTTGTGTGAATGAAAGTTGTTATAACAATTGAGAGGAGGTTTCAGACACATGAATGGTTTTAGTGGCTGCAGGATGTTCGAGAGCTAGAAAGGCTAGTACTGACTGGAGGTGGTCAGAGGTAAGGAACATTGTAGAGAAGGGCGTTTGTTACAGAGACAGAGAGGTATGGAAAGAGAGGGAAAAGTTACAGATATTGGGACGGTTCAAGTGGATTCAGAACGTTACACAAAAGGAGGGTTGTCAGGAACCGCTACAGAACTGAAGGACTGTACAGACAGGGAGGTGAAATGGATGGTGGAAGGTTAGAGGTAATGGGGTGCTGTAGGACAGGATGGAGGAGTGCTGTGGGGACTGGAGAAGGTTACAGTGACATCATGTGCTGGAGAGGCTGGAGGAAGGTACACAGATGGGGAGGTCAGTAAGGGCTGGATGTTACAGTCAGAGTGGGCTGTAGGTGCTGGACAAGATGGCAAACATAAGGTTTTTTGTAATGTTTTGGCGATGGTGGACATAACACTAGGTTTCAAAGTCATTTTGGAAAAAGAGTAGTGCAGAAGTGAAGATGCCAAATTTGGGGAAGCCCCCTAATCGTTATAATATCACAGTCACTGGGCATTCTCACTATCAGGAGACAGGGTCTGGCAAACACAGACTGGGAGGAACTATTTGCAGTTACGGTCACATTCGGAAAAAGGAAAAATATTAAAGTGATACAGTGAGAATTCAGGGTAGGTGTGGTCCCTGAAGAGCGAATACTGGTCAAGCGATACTGTGAGCTGGATAAAGGAGGTACAGAACGATGGAAACAGGTGAAGCTCTTCAGAAGCATCAAGAGTGCAAGGGGGTCCTTAAAATGAGTAGCAAAGAATGGCCATGAAATTTCCTCATTAAAATACTGTTATGGAAAGGTGACAAGGTATTTTATGAGTATAGTTACAGGAAGAGGATTCCCAGCTAAAGAGTGGGGCCTGTTAGAAACTAAAGGGACAATCTGTGCATGGAGCCAGACGAAGTAGGTGAGGTCTTCAATGAATACTTCCCATCTGTGTTCACACAGGAGAAACACATTGTAGCCGCGGACTTCATTTTGGATGGTGAGATTCTATAACATGGTACGATCAATAACGAGGAGATATTAAATGTTTTCTTTGGCGTAAAGTTGGAGACAATCCCCAGTGCCCAATGAAATGTATCCGAGGCTGCTATGGGAGGTAAGGGAGGAGATTGCTGGGGCCCCAGTGGATATATTTAATACTTTGCTGGCCAAAGGTGAAGTGCCGAATGATTGGCGGATCGCTAATGTGATTCCTTTATTCAGGAAGGGCAGCAGGGATAGGCCAGGTAATTACAGAACAGGGAGACTGACAGCAGGGGGAGGGACATTATTGGAAACAATTCTGAGGATGAATCAACACTTGAATAGGCAGTGATCAACTCAGCTTAGTCATCACGGATTGAGTAGAGGAAGATACTGTCTGAGGAATTCAGTTTTTGAAGTGGTGTCTAAGAATATTGATGAGGGTAGTGCAGCAATGCAGATGATGTGGGTTACATGGAGTTGAATAAGGCCTTTGACAAGGTCCGTCATGGGAGGCTGATCCAAAGGTAAAGAGCCATTGGGATCCAAGGCAGGTTGGCAAATTGGATATAAAATTAGCGGATTGACGTCTTAGTGTTTGAAATTCTTTCACCAGCGGGTGAACCACAGGGATCTGTGCAGGAAACATTGTTGTTTATGGTGGACATTCATGACTTGGATGTGAAAGCGGACGGTGTCATTGGTCGATTTGCAGATGCCATGAAAGGTGTGGGTGTTGTTCACAGTGAGGGGGATGGTCTCAGGCTACAGTCCGATGTCAATCAGATATAATCTGAGCAGAGCTTATTTCTGATCAATGTGAGGTAATAACTTGTGGGAGGTATGCTAAGCAACGGACAGACATAATGAATGGTCAGTCCTTGCGGCGTACTGAGGAACGCAGGGACCTTGGTAGATAAGTCCATTGATCCCTGAAGGGGTTAGCACAGGTAGACAGGGTGGGGAAGACACCTGAACTGGGAGAGGGAGGGAGACCCATATCCTGATGGGGTAAATTACTAGAGCTGCTTGAGAGGATATAAACTCGTCCGGCAGGGTATTGGACCTTAAACAGTTGTAAGGTCAGAACGAAGATTGAGGCTGGTACACAAGTTAAAGAGAGCGATTTCAAAAGACAAGGCAGGCAAGAATATAACAGGAAACGGGAGGGGGGGGAACTGATGATTAAACTGCATTTATTTCATTGCAAGGGGCCAGACAGCTAAGGAAGATGAACTCAAGGCATGGATTGGAACATGGGACTGGGATATTATAGTTATTACAGAAACACAGCTGAGGGAGGGGCAGGACTGGCAGTTCATTGTTTCAAGGTAGAGATGCAACAGGAAGCATCGAAGGGGAGGCAAGAGAGGACGCGTGGTGGTGGTGTGTTTTGATTGCATGAATCATCACAGCAGTACTAAGAGAGGATATTCCAGTGGGATCGCCCAATGAAGCTATGTGGAACTCAGACATAAGAACGTGTTATCACTTTGATACGATTGTCCCACTAACCCGAATAACCAGTGGAAGATTGAGGAACAAATATGTCGGGAGATCTCAAATCTCAATCATAACAATAGGGCTGTATTTTTAGGGATTTTTTCAACTTTCCAAACTTAGACTGGGACTGCCAGTGTTCAGCGTTTGCAAGGGAGTAATTTGGTAATTGCGTTCCAGAAAACTCCCAGTCAATATGTAAACGGTCTGAAAAGAGAAAGGGACAAAACCTGACCACTCCTTGGGAAACAAGATCGGGAAAGGGACTGAGGTGTTAGTAGGAACGCATTTTGCTGAAGCGACCACAGTTCTACTAGTTTACAAATAGCTCTGGAAAAGGACAGACCTGATCCACAAGTTCAGTTTATAAAACGGGGCCAGCCCAATCTTGATAGTATTAGCCAGGAACTTTCAAAAGATGACTGGGGAGTGTATTTGCAGGGAAAGGGAAGTCTGCCAAGTGAGAATATTTTAAAAGTGAGATAATTTGAGCGTTCAGCGCCAATATGTTCCTGTTTGTGTGTAGGTCAATGCTGACCGCATTCGGAAACACTTTCTGTCTATTAAAGGTCTGGTCATGGAAAAGGGGGCAAATGTCAGGTACAGCCAGCTGGATCAATGGAATCCTTGTGGATCATAGGGACTGTAGGAATACACTTTGGGTAGAAATCAGTAATGCAGAAAAGATACATGAAAAAGCCTCGGCAGAGAAGGATAAGGAAAATCCAAAAGTGATTGTATAAAATATTAAAAGTAAACGAGTACCTTCGGCCAAAATAGGGGCCCTTAATCATCAATGAGGCAATTCATGTGTGGAACTGCAGGATATTTACTAAGACCCTAAACAAATTTTTCAATCCAGAAGTTACTGTGGACAAAGACTGGGGAACTCAGGGAACAAGAGTAATATGTTATACACAATTGGAGTTTTCTGCACTTCCAGTATCCCCGCTATAGTAAGGATGTTGTGAAACTTGAAAGTGCTTATAACAGATTTACAAGATGTTGCCAGGTGTTCAAAGTTTGTGAGAAGATTTGTAGCTCGGGTGCTCGTTGCTGTGGTTCTGTTCGCCGAGCTGGAAGTTTTTGTTGCAAACGTTTCGTCCCCTGTCTAGGTGACATCCTCAGTGATTGGGAGTCTCCTGTGAAGCGCTTCTGTGGTGTTTCCTCCGGCATTTATAGTGGCCTGTCCCTGCCGCTTCCGGTTGTCAGTTTCAGCTGTCCGCTGTAGTGGCCGGTATATTGGGTCCAGGTGTATGTGTTTGTTCATGGAGTTTGTGGATGAGTGCCATGCTTCTAGGAATTCCTAGAAGCATGGCACTCATCCACAAATTCCATCAACAAAGACATCGACCTGGACCCAATATACCAGCCACTACAGCGGACAGCTGAAACTGACAACCGGAAGCGGCAGGGACAGGCCACTATGAATGCCGGAGGAAACACCACAGAAGCGCTTCACAGGAGACTCCCAATCACTGAGGATGTCACCTAGACAGGGGACGAAACGTTTGCAACAAAAACTTCCAGCTCGGCGAACAGAACCACAGCAATGTTACCAGGATTGTTGCGGAATAAGCTGGGGTTATTTTCTGTGGAGCATCGGAGACTGAGGGGTGACCTGACAGAGATTTATATAAACATGACGGATATGGATTGGGTAAACATTCAAGGTCTTTTCCCAGTGGTTTGGGAGTCCAAAACTAGAGGGCATAAGTTTAAGGTGAGAGGGGAAAGGTTTAAAAGTGACTGAAGGGACAGCATTTTCATGCACATGGTGATGCGTGTATGGAATGAGCTGAGAGATAAAATAACAGAGACTGATATTATGACAACATTTATAAGGTATCTGGATGGGAATATGAATAACAAGGGTTTTGAGGTACATGGGCCAAATGCTGATAAATAGGATGCATATGTTAGATCTCCTGGTCAGCATGGATGAGTTGGACCGAAGGCTCTGTTTCCATGCTGTCCATCTCTATGACTTGAAAAGAGTGTATGTTTTAGAAGAGGTGGTTCTAGAGGTTTTAAAACACAAAGGTATGGAAAGCCCTCGTACCTCATTAAGTGTATCACAGGACATTGTGGGATGCTAGGCAAGAAATAGTGGGGCCTCTAGCAAAGGTATTTGTACCATTAACAGCCAAGTGTGAGGTGCTGGAAGGGTGGTGGGTGGCACAGTGGACAGTGAAGGAGGTTTACTAAGATTACAAAGGGACCTTGATAATATGGGTGAATGGGCTGAAAAACCGTAGATGATATTCAATCTGAATAAATGCAACAAATACATTTAGTACAACAAACAAGGGTAGAACTTATACAATTAATGTTCGGGCCTCAGTTCGTGTTTTAGTTCAGAGACATCCCCAGGTTCAGTTACATATTTCTTGAAGTTTGCATCACAGGATGGATAAGACAGTGCTTGGCATGTTTGACTATTGCTTAGTCCATTGAGTGTAGGATTTGGGACGTCATGTTGAGATTGTATGGACATTGTTGAGGCCTTTTCTGCAATGCTCCATCCAGTTGTGGCCGCCCAGTTATAGGGAGGATATTATTAAGCTACAGGGGTTCAGACAAGATTAACCAGGATGTTGCTGGGTATGGAAGGCTTGAGATTGAATAATGGCTGGATAGGCTGAGTACTTTTTATGAAGGAAATTAGATATATAGGTCAATTTAATGGTAAGTGCCTTTTCCTCAGGGTGGGGGATTCTCAAGAGGAGAGACCATATTTTTAACGTTAGAAGGGAGAGATTTTAAAAAAAAAAGACAAGGGGGCAAATTGTTACACAGAGGGAGTTTTGAGTGTGGAATGAACTTCCTGAGGAAGGGGTGCATGTGGGTACAATTACAACGTTTAAAAGACATTTGCATGAGTATGTGAACAGGAATGGTTTGGAGGGATTTGGGCCAGCAACAGGCAGCTGGGATGAGTTTCATTTGAGATTATGGTGGGTATCAAGTGAAGGGTCAGTTTCCATGCTTTATGGCTCTATGACAGGAATATGGTTTCATTCCATTATTTAAGAAAGGCTGCAATAGAAAACCAGGGAACTAAAGACCAATTAGCCTAATGGTGGGTAAGTTGTAGAAGTGATTCTGCCAGACAGGAGTCACATTCATTTGGAAGAGGCAAGGATTGACGAAAGATCGTCAGCACGGCTTTGTGCATTCAAAGTCAGGTCTCATTCACTTGATACTTTTGTTGAAGTGGTGACCATACATTGTCTACACTATAGTCAGCAGGGTCTTTGACAGGATTTAGCAAGATATACTGGTTCGTAAGATTAGTTCACATGGGATCAGGGGGAACTAGCCAACTGGATACAAAATTGGCTTGACAATAGGAGACAGAGGGCGGCGGGAAAGGGTTGTTGTTCAGACTGGAAGCCTGTGACCAGTGGTCTGTCAAAAGGTTCAGGGCTGGGTCCACTGATATGCATCACCTACACAAACGATTTGGTTGAGAATATAGGATTCATTGTTAGTAAGTTTGTAGTTGATCAAATTAATGGTGTTGTGGGCAGTGAATACAGTTATCGAATACAGTGAATACTCTGACCAACTAGGCCAGTGGTCCAGGGAATGAAAGATGGAGTTTAATGCAGGTTTTGGATTTTGTGAAGACAAACCAGGGATGAATAACACAGTTAATGGGAGGGCCCTGGCCAGTGTTGTCGAACAGTGAGTGACCAAGGGGTACAGTTACAGGTGGACAGGGTGGCGAAAGTGGCATTTAGGACACTTGCTGTCATTGTCCAGCGCTTTGTTATATACGTTGGAGATATTTGTAACATTGTCCTAAAGAGTTCTCTTGGGCAGAGGAGACTACGGAGTGACGTTATAAAGTTTTACAAAACCATACGGTTCCTAAGAATGGTGAATAGCCAAGGGGAAGTGAGTCCAAAACTAGAGGCTATAAACGGGAGGTGAGAGAGCAAAGATTTAAAGAGGGAGCTGAGGGGCAACATTATCTACGGAGGATGGTGCATAGTCGGAATGGACTGCCAGAGGCACATGGGAGAAACAAGAATAATTACAACATGGAAAAGACATTTGGGCAGGAACATGGAGAGGCACATGGAGAGGACAAGGTTTGAAGAGAAAAGGGCCAAACGCAGGCAAACGAGACTCGTTCGGGAAAGGAAATCTGAGCAGCATTGATGAGTTGGACCACAGGTTCTGTTTCCGTGCTATATGACTCTGTATCCAGTTAAAGAAGATTAGAGTACCGAAGTAAAGCATGTTGTAGACACTGAAGCAAGTTACAGCAATAGGGATGGTAATCTAGAATGCAGTACCTTTCAAGTATGTGGAGGGAGTACAGAGAAGGGAGGAGGTTACAGGGACAGGAACTGTTATAGGAGTTACAAATTATTGAGGACACTGGTGCACAGGCCATGCCATAGACACAGTGTTACAGGGTACTGAGTTTTAGTGCAGTGTTGGAGGGAGAACACAGAAGAGAAAGATCCCAGCAGCATTCCCAACGTCTTGTGGGAGGCCTGCTTTAACCTCTGTTGTACTGATGCTCACTAAGACAGCAGAGGCCTGGATTGATAGCTCTGAATGCCCGATGCTGTCTCACAACGTAAGTTAAAGTAGACGTGGTGATTGAGCCTGGGGTGTGTCTGTACAATGCTCCCCCTCCAGCACTGCATCTGTGTCATGTCTTGTTTGCCGATGTTTGGAGCCCTCTCATTGCTCCCTGCTCTGTGCACTGTGAGTGATCTTACCTCACTGCAGGATTTATTGAAGGCTCCAGATCTCCCTGCCCTTTGTCTCTTTGGCTGACCAAACATCTTCAACGTGGTGACAGACGAGACACCAAGCAGTTGGGAAGTCTATTGACCCAGGAACTTCCTGAGTACCTACAGGACATAGAGGAATAGACAGGATGGGACATTAGACTGATGCAGTGAGGGTTACACAAGGAGAATGGCACTGAGTCCTACAGAGATCTGGAAAATCCCACATTCCATCCCTGCTCTGTGTTACTGTGTCTTTCTGGAGTGGAGACTTCTGTTGACCCAGAATCTAGAGTAACTGCAAGAGCGGGAGGCACTGACAGAGGCAGCAATTAGACCCACACAGTGAGGGATATCACATGGAGAGATACTGAGTGATATCACCAGAGTGCTGGTAGGTGTCAGGATCACAGAATCATGGGTTTAGCTGCATGATGCACTGGTTTCACGGATGAGCAACCAGTGAGCAGGTGAAGTGATGCCCTAGTGGTATTATTGCTAGAGCATGTATCCCAAACCACAGCTAATGTTCAGGGGAGACAGATTTGAATCCCACCATCAGAAATAGTGGAATTTCAAATCAATAATTAAAAAAAAATAGTAAGTAACAATCCATAAATAAGTATGAAACCATTGCTGATATACAAAAAACCCAAACATTGTCCTTTCGACAAGGACATCTGCCCATCCTGACATGGTCTGCACGACATATCCACGGCAAAGTGTTTGCTTCTCAGCTCAAGGGCAGCTAGGGCTGAGCAAGAAAGGCTGGTCAGCCAGAGAAATCCACAGCCCATACCTGGCTTAAAAAATAATCCATTGGGATGGTCCCACTGGAACTGTGCTGGGAGCAATTTCCTGGCCAATCATGTCGGTAGGTTCACAGACAGGGCTTTAAACTGACAGAGAGGATGCAGGGACAGGGTTCTGGTGAAAGGAGCTTTCCAAATCCAAATAGAAAAGGTGAAGCATCGGAACAGCAGGGGGATGTGACTGAAGGCAATCAGAAAGGAACAGGAAGGGACAGAGTTTAACTAAAACTGTACATCAGTGAATCTGTTTGTGACAGGAAATTGTGGGAAAGAGTAAATTATGACTTTTTTTGGAATGGACGAAGTCTCATCAATAAGGTAGATAGATTTGTGATGCAGTGATAAGAAGAGATTTAGACACCAGGGTGACGTGGTTACAGGGCGAACAAAATGTGGAACATAAATATTCAATGGTTCCCAACCTTGTGGAAACTCATGCAAAATGGGTAACGCCAACAATAATGGGTAACAAAGGCATTACAGAGAAAGCATTTGGCCGCAGATCATGAAGTAGAGCATGTCTGAATGTAAATACTGGCTACTACTTGCCAAGGACACAAGCAGCAGAACAGTTTTTTGCCACCGAACAGTATTTCATTGCTCATCACTACATTGAACAGGAACTCATTGTAATTTTTAACTAAGACATTATGATAATTTTGGGAAACTTCAATTTTCGCATAATGTGGGACAGTCAGACGGACAACTGTGATATTGGAAGAGGAGTTCCAAGAATTTTTTTTTCAGTGTTTCTTTGATTAACACATTGGGCAACTGGCTAGGAACATAACTATCTCAGATCGACCGTTGTGTGATGAAACTTAGTGAATGAGTCATATCACCTTAAGAGATCCTCTAGGAAATTGTGATAAGTGCAGTTTTAAGAAATATAATGTTGTAAAGAGACTCACAGAAAGGACAAGTTACAACTAGAAATGAAAATAGACAATTACTTGAGTTTGAGCGGCTAAGTGACCAAGGTAAACAGGCTAAACAGACTGAAACATGTGTCTGTAAATGAACAGCGGAAAACATTTGAAGGAACAGTGTAAAACACTCAACAAAAGGACATTCCATTGAAACAGACAAAACCTCAAAAAGAAATTCCCACTGGTCCCTCACTCAGGACAGAATGGATCATATTAGATTATCAGACTGAGAACATCAGCAAATATTACTTAAAATTCTGCAGTAAGGGAGTGTTTAGGAGTAAGTTTTAAAGGAATTACAAAGGGTCGTCTAGCAGGAGGAGGTCAGATGGAACGGGTACCATTGTCAGGGTTTATTGTCACAAAAGGAACAGGGATGGAGGTGGTGAGAGTGTTACAGAGAGTGATCAGGGTCTGAACGTTGTTACAAAGTCAGTACGGATTGCTGCAGCTGGAGGGGTTTGCAGAGGTAGGGAGCACCATGTGTATTTTTATTTATTTATTCATGGGATGTGGGTGTCACTGCCTGGACTAGCATTCTTTGTTCCCACTGTTAATTACCCAGAGGGCAGCTCAGAGTCAGACATATTGCTGTGGGTCTGGAGTCACATGTAGGCCAGACCAGGTTAGAATGTCAGGTGTCCTTCCCTAAAGCAGGTACGTGAGCCAGATGAGTTCTTCCTACTGATCAACAATGTTTTTATGGTGGCCTCACCGATGTTTTGTATAGATTCAACATGACATCCCAACTCCTACTCTCAATGCTCTGCCCAATGAGGGTAACCATCACAAACGCCTGCTTCATCAGGCTGTCTACCTGTGACACTACTTTCAAAGAACTGTGTTCCTACATCCTTGGGTGTCTGATTGACCACACCACACAGGGTCCGAGCATTAACTGTACAAGTTCCACCCTGGTTTGTTTCACCAAAATGGAACACTTCACATTTATTTAATTAAACTCCATCTGCTATTCTTCAGCCCACTATCCCAGCGGTACTGTCCATCCTGTTGTATCATAGATAACTTTCTTCACTATCCACTTTACCACCAATGTCAGTATTGGACCCCACTGGGGTCCAGCCAAGGCTCTATATCCACTACAGCATAATCTCGCGGCTTTAAACCTCGATCCCCCAACTAATAAAATCCAACACAATATATTCCTTCTTAACAAGCCTATCATCTTGGGTGGCAAACTTTGAGGGATCTCTGGACCTGTTACCCAAGATCCTTCTGTTCCTCCACAGCGCCAAAGATCCTGCCTTTAACATTGCATTCTGCATTCAAATTCAATCTTTCAAAATGAATGACATCACACTTTTCCAGATTGACTTCCATCTGCCACTTGTCAGCCCAGCTCTGCATCCTGTCATTGCCACATTGCAAACTACAACAGTCCTCCACACTATTCACCACTCCACCAACACTTGTGTCATTGGCAAACTTACTAACCCACTCTTCCACTCACACATCCAAGTCATTCATAAACTCACAAAGAGCAGAGGTCCTGGAACCTCTCCCTGCAGAAAAAAACTGGTCACTGAGCTCCAGGATGAATGCTTTTCATCTGTCATCACCCTCTGTCTTCTGGGGGCAATTAATTCCATATCCAGACAGGCAGGTTTCCCTGTACTTTCTGAATTGAGCCTAAAAGGTGTTTTGTCACATTCTCAAAAGATTCAATAAGATTTGCAAGGCATGACCTGCCCCTTACACAACCATGCTGCCTATCTGTAATCAAAATATGGTTTGCCCAGGAATCATAAATCCTGTCTCGGAGTCCTCTCCAATAATCTGCACACCACAGACATAAGACTGACATGTCTGTGATCCCTATTCCATTTCCTGAACATGGGAATAAAATTTGCAACTCTCCAATCATCTGGTCCAACTCCAGTGAACGGTGAGGGTGCAAAGGTCATCGCCAAAGTGCAACAATCTCTTCCCTCGCTTCATGCAGTAACTTTGTGCACATCCCATCTGTTCAGCGGACTTATCTGTCCTTGTCTTTTACAAAATTCTCAGCATATCCTCATTCTTAACATCAACCTGTTCACGTATATCAGCCTGTTTCAGGCTGTCCTCACAAATGTCCCTCTCAGCAGTGACAACTGAGGCACAGGATTCATTAAGGTCCTTCCCTACCTCCTCCGACTTCAGGCACTAGTTCCCTCCATTATCTCTGACAGGCCCTACTCTCACTCTGGCCATCCTCTTGTTCCTCTCTTAAGTGGAGACTGCCTTACGGTTTTCCTTAATCCTTCCCAACAATGATTTTTCATGTCCCCTTCTAGCTGTCCCAAGTCCACTCCTAAGTTCCTTCCTGGTACTTTCAGAGAATCCCTGCAGTGTGGAAACAAGCCATTTGGCCCAACACCTCCATATCAACCCTGCAGACAGTATCCCACCCATACACATTCCCCCACCTTATTACTCTCCAATTGCTCTGACTCATGCGTCACCTCTACATATCCGTGAACACTATGGGTAATTTATCTTGGCTGAGTCACCTGACATGCACATCCTTGGGATGTGGGGGGAAACCGGAGCGCCGGTAGGAAACCCACGCAGACATGTGGAAAATGTGCAAAGTCCACACAGACAGTCGCCTGACGCTGGAATCAAAATGGAGTCCATGGTGCTGTGAGGTAGCAGCACTAACCACTGAGCCATCGTGCTGCTCTATGTTACCCTCTTAAAAGGTTTTCTGACCCTTGCTTCCTCAACCTTACATAAGCTTCCTTCTTCCTCTTGACTAGATGTTCGAAATCCCTTCGAACCATGTTAAATGCTTCGCTGTTCATGTGGACAATGTTCACTGTTCTGCCTTCATCTATCTCTTGGCCACTTCCTCGAAGAGTCATTCCAGTTTGTGAAACACTGTTTTCCACTCACAAAGCCCTGCTAACCACCTCGACCACCTTGCCTTTGTTAATATATGTGGTACCTTTTTCTCATAATCTCCTCCAACAACTTTCCCACCACTGAGCTCACTGGGCTGTAATTTCTTGGCTGCTCCCTGCAGCCCTTAAGTTTTGGAACAGCATTATCCTCCCTCCAGTCTTCCGGCACCACACTGCATCTGTTGATAATATAAATATTTCTGTTAGGGGCAGTGCAATCTCTTCCCTGGATTTCCACAATATTCTAGGATACGCCTGATGAGCTACTGAGGAATGATCTAACTTTATTTGTTTTAAGATCCCAGCACTTTCTCTTCTCTGTTGAGGATTCTTTCTAAGGCATCATTATTTACTTCCCCATTTTCCCGAGTTGCCATGTCTTTCGCCACAGTAAATACTGACAACACTATTTTGTCTAATATCTCTCCCACCTCCTCTGGTTCCGCACATCGGCGAACGTATTCATATTTCAGAGACCTTATTCTCTACCAAGTTACTCATTAGCCCTTATTGAAATATGTGTAAAGGCTTCTGATAATTCAAAGACACCATATCCCCCGCACGACTACACCCCTTCTATACCCATTCAATTCAGCCATTTATATTCACACAAACAAATTAAATCCAACAGGCTCAAAAACAAATTCGCTTTTATAAAATATGTTTCTAAGTGGTCAGTTATTGTATTTTAAAATATCCTTTCTAACAATTTTAGTATGCTCCCGACTTAATGTCAGGCTAACACTATTTGGTTTCAGACTGGCAGGAGAAAGGGTTATGGGAGTTCTTGTTCATCAATCTAAAAAGGGTAACTTCCAAGGTCAGCAGGTAAGAGAGAAGTCAAATCAAATGCTGGCATTTATTACAAAGGGAATGGAGTCTAGAAATAGGCAGATCGAGCTAGAATTAGGCAAGGTTCAAGTCAGACCGCACCTCGAATATTATGAACAGTTTCAGTGCCCGAGGGAAAGATACTGTCGCATTGGAGGCAGGTCAGAGAAGGGTCACTCGGCTGATCCTGGGAATGGAGGGATTTTCTAGTGAGAAGAGGTGGAGTAGATTGAGGTTGAACCCATTGAAGTTTAGATAATGAGAGAGAAATGGAATGACCCATCCAAGATTCTGAGGGTCTCTGATCGGGCAGATGCTGTGAAGTTTGAAAATAGAACAGTACAGCACAGCAACAGGCCCTTCGGCCTACCATGGCTGTGCTGTGCAAGATGCAATTCTAAATCATCCCATCTGCCTGCACATGGTCCATATCCCATATCCTGTTCATGTTTCTGTCTAAATATCACTTTGAAACTTTATTCACATTCTGTTGCTACGACCTCCCTCGGTAACCTCCACTCTCTATATTAAAAAAGAATTGTCACACACATCTCGTTTAAACGTCCTCTTTCTCACCTTAAACCTATGCACTCTAGTATTTGAAACTTACACATTGGAAAAGAGATTCCGACTATCCACATTATCTATCCCTCTCCGTATGTTATATTCTTGTACCTGGTCTCCTGTCAGCCTCTGATACTCTCACAAAAAAATCCAACTTTGTTTAATTTCCTCTTACACCTAACACACCATGAAAAACCTAACACAGGCAACGTGCTGATAAACCCCTTTTGTACCCTCTCCAAAGCCTCCCCATCCTCCCTATTGTGTGGAGATGAGAACTGCACACAGTACTGCAAATGTGGCCAAACAGAAGTTTCATACAATTACAACATCAGATGCAAACCACTATACCCAACGTTGTGACCTATGAAGGCCAGTGTTCTATTGGTTTTCTTTCCCGTCTGAAACACTTCTGTTGCCATTTTCAGGGAATTAATGTCTTGCACCAAGATCTTTCTGTTTATCAACTTACCTCAGTATCCTAAATTTCCGTTTGAATCTGACATCCCCTCACACTTGTCCAGATTAAACTCAATTTGCCATTTCTCTGCACATCTTTCCAACTGATCTGTAAAGCTCTGCAACCTTGGACATTCTTGTTTGTTAACCCCATCTCCACCAATTTTCATTTTATCTCCAATAATTATCTTTGTCATTGCCCTTCGTTTCAGTTGTGAGATAATTTGTAACCAGAGGCCATAAAATCCGATCAAGGGCTCTCCCATTTAAGATGGAGATGAGGAGGAATGTCTACACTCAGAGGGTAGTGACTCTGTGGGAATTCCTGACTGGAGGGGGCTGTCGAGGCTGGGTCATTAAGAATATTTAGAGCAGAGATTGTCAGATATTAAAGAATCAGGGAAACGAGGGCTTTGTGGAAAAGGCAGGAAAGTAGACTTGGAGAGTATCGGGTCAGCCATGATTAGATTGAAGGACAGATCATCCTCAATGGGCCAAATGGTCTAATTTCACTCCTACTTCTCATGGTCTTACCTCAAACTGAGCATCTACATTATAACATTGTGGGTCTCTGCTCACAAAACTCCTTTAGATTAGGATTTTTAGATATTTATTATTACACAGCATTTGATCTACAATAGACAATTTTGTTGATGGCTCCTTGATATGATGTCATGGAAAACCATCTCGTATACAATCCAGGATTCCATCCATTATAGCCCTGATATTCATTAGTTATCCAGTCGGGATGGAGACCGCCGTCACACACAGTAACTGTATTGCCCTTGCTTCAAGTATATTCAGTGTCCTGATCGTAACCATATTGACATTACCATCACTTTCTGGTGCCCATAAAATAATTCCTGCTAACGGTTGCTGCTGCTTTCTCCACCCAAATAGACTCCAACATTTGATCTTCAGATCCATATAACTGTCTCATTAATGCATTAACCTCAACCTTTCTTCACAACTTGTTGCCTTTTTGCATAGATCCCAATAACCCTTCAATATTCCCTTCCCTGTGATGGTCATTCTGCAGCTACATCTCCAGAATGACGGTTCCATCATATCACTTCACTCTCATTCCATCTGCCTTATGGCGAATATAGGGAGTCATACCTCAGTAGTGGGGGTTTGAACAGATGGATAGAGTTTACAGAGACAGGGAGGCTTACAGGGACACAAGGATGTTAGAGTTAAACAGAGTTACACCTGATCAAGAATGTCAGCGAGACAAAGGGGTTTGGGGATTGGAGGAATTTACAGAGATAGAGGGAGCTGGATGAAATTCTGGAGATAGGGATAGGGATGGGTGCAGGGTGAGGCAGGCAGACTGAGAGGGACAGACAGGGGGTGTTTCCAAGAGAAGAGTCCTAAGAGAGATATGGAAGGTTGTAGTGACCGAAGACGTTTACAGATATTCGAAGACTTCTAGGTTCTGAAGGCTCGTAGATAGGAAGGCAATGGAGAATGCCAGGTTACTGGGTTAGAGACAGTTACACAGATGGGAAGGGTTGCTCAAACTGAAAGAGGTTCCTGTGGTTGGGAGGGTTGGGGGAGAACCAGAGTGAAATTTAAATAGATTAATTTCTAGGAATTGGAGAAGAATAAGCAGATTATAGGTAGGTTTTGAGACGTGATAAGCTGGCATTGAAAGTGAGTCTCATCGGAATTGGAGAGTCATAAAGATTGGGGAAACTGCTAAAATTGGGAAATCGTCAGGAACTTCAAGAGATTACCCAACAAGGGAAGATTAAATGGGCTCCATAGATTGGGGGTTTTGACAGGACTAGAAGAGGTAATACAAATAGAGATGGATTTAGTGGTAGCAGGTGTTTATGGAGATAGTGAAGGGTTGGAGCAGTTTACATAGACATGCAAGTTTTTAGGCAGTACTAAGATACACAGGTTTTAGTTAATGCAAGAATGGGAAGCTTAATGGGACTGGAAGACCGAAGAAAGTTACGGACAGTAGTGGTGGCTGCAGATGTTAACAGATTACAGAGAGACTTGCAGATTAGAGAGAGGGTGGGCATCAGATTCTGACAGACATTGTCGGAACTGGAGAAGCATTGGAAAATGGGCAGTTTACAGTTATTGAAGGTGCTGAATGGACTGGAAGCAGGAAAAGGTTTGGGGAGGGTTGTGGAGGCAGCTTGTTTTTTGAGATGCAGATGGCTGCAGACACTGCAGGGGATCATACAGAGAGGGAGTGTTCTAAGAGCAGGAGAAAGCAGCAGAAATAGAGAAAGTGCGGAGCCTGAAGAAGGTTCAGCAATCAGGAGGTTTCAAGGTGCAGGATAATGTTACAAAAACAGGGGCAGTTGTAGGGATTGGAGGACCATACAAATATAGGGAGAGCTTTCGACACTGCAGGATATAGTACAGACATGGGGAGAGTTTCACAACTAAAGGGAATTAGAAAGACCAGGAGGCTTTGAGGTTATTGGAGCAGCTTTGACTGCTCCAGGGAGAGATGTGGAGGCTGGAACAGGAGACATAGGTGGGGAGGGTTTTAAGAATAAGGAGGACTTTTCAGAAAAACAGAGGGATGTACGGATGGGAAATGGTGAGGGTCACAGTGAGAATTATGGAAGCTCATGAAGGTAACGGAAATAAATAATGTAGTCACATGGGGAGGACGTTAAAGGTATAAAGATATGTAGTGACTGAAGCTGATTACATGCACAGGGAGGGGAGTCGGGACCAGCAGAGTTTACAGAGATTGAGTGCGCTTTAGAGAGGAAGAGTTTATCATCATCATTAGGATTATAGAGACTAAGTTCTCTGATAGGGATGGTTGAACTGGAAGATTTCTACAGCCATGGAGGATGTTATCAGGTGGAGGGGGTTCCTAAAGTCAGGAGTTCCTTGGGAGATTACACTGATATTGAGATTCTCAGGTAGGAGCCTGACATAGTTACAAAGACAGGGAGGCATTTAGATCTGGAAGGGATTACACAGATCTGGACAGCTCAATGGAGTGAATATTTTTTCACAGACAAGGAAGGCTTGGAGGAGCTGGAGACGTTTACCCAGATAGGGAAGGATGGAGAGGTTAGAGGCAAATACATTGATATGGAGGGTGATATTGGTAGGAGGGGCTTACAGGGATAGACAGGACTGTCGGGGTTTACCAGGATGAAGAAATTTAGTATCTACTGGAGACGTTTAGGGATTAGGTTGTTAGGGATTGGAGAACCTGACAGAGACAGAGAGCATTGTGGGGACCAGAGGAGATTCCGAACAGAGGAAAGATGATCGGGAATGGAGGATATTACAGAGAGCACTAATACAGCATGGGCCAGGATTGATACCTGGGACCACCTGGGTTGTCTCATTGAGGACCATACATCAGAGGGGAATGAAATGCCCATACAAGATGGTGGGATTGAAGCCTCGAACGTAGCTGTTCCTTGCCCAGCAGTGTCCTATATCTCTCAGCCATATTTCTGCTATGGCTGGAATACCCCAGTATCCAGAGCCAATCCATGCTCTGAGCTCGTCTGCCTTCCCGGTAAGGCTTCGTGCGTTGCCAGTCAGCCCTCCTGCACCCCCACCCACCCACCAAGGGATACTGGTGCTCCTCTGCTTCAAGTCCAACTCGCTCCCCCCCCCCCCGCCCTCCGTATTGTACAGGTGACCTCTAAGCCAGAAGAGATCTCAATGCTCAAAGAACTGAATACCCTGTGCCCCCTACACCAGCTCCTCGACCACACATCCATCCGGAATATCTTTCTATGTCTATCCTCACTGGAACGTGGCACTGGGAGTAATCTGAAGCTCACTACCCTTGAGGTGCTGCTTTTTAACTTCTGACCTAATGCCCGATACGCATTTCACAGGCCCCATCCCTTTGTCTACCTCTGTCATGTGCTCTGTTGTGCATAATAAACTCTGGCTGTTCACCCTCCACCTTCAGCATGTTCAGTAACAGCTCAGAGTCATCTTTGACCCTGGTACCCGGAAGGCAGCACCCTACCCTGGGGTCACTTCTGCAGCCACACAGTCTCCTGTCTGTCCACCTCACAACTGAGTCTCCTATAATGAGACAGAATGTGGCAAACAGAGACTGGCATGAACTACCTGCCAGTCAGGGCTATATTTGGAAAGTGGTGTATTTTAAAGTGATAACGTGAGGATCCATGGCCAGTGTGTTAATAAACTGGGAGTGAAAGGGAGAAAGTCCACTGAATACTGATCAAGTGATATCGTGAGTTTGATCGAGGAAATGCAGTTCAATAAACACAGGTGGAACTCTTCACAAGAACAGAGAGGGCAAGGGATCCTTAAAAACAAGGGGTAAGCAATGGCAATGAAATATCCTTGGCAGACACCATTAAGGAAAAGCTACAAGATATTTTGTGACGATAGTCAGAGTCAGAGGATTCCCAATAAAGACTGCAGCCTGTTGGAAACCAAGGGGACAATTTGTGTATGGAGCCAGAGGAAGTAGGTGAGGTCTTCAATGAATACTTCCCATCTGTAATCACACAGGAGAAAGTCATTGTATCCGGGAGTTTCCGTTGAGATGATGTGTTGGAGAATATGTTAAGATCAATATGGAGGAGGTATTAAATGTTTTCACAGGCGTAAAGGTGGAGAAATCCCCAGAGCCCAATGAAATGTATTCCAGGCTGTATTGGGAGGGAAGGAAAGATATTGCTGGGGCCCTGCTGGAAATATTTAATACTTTGCTAACCACAGGGTAAGTGCTGAATGACTGGAGGATCGCTAATTTGTTTCCTTTGTTCAAGAAGGACAGCAGGGATAGGCCAGGTTATTACAGAGCAGATAGTCTGGCAGCAGGGGGAGGGAAAGTATTGGAAACAATTCTGATGGACAGAATGAATCAATAATTGGAAAGGCAGGAACCAATTAGGGATAGTCAGCACGGATTTGGAAGATCCTGTCTGATGAATTCAGCTGAGTTTTCTTTTGAAATCACGAATAAAAGTATTGATGAGGGCTATGAAGATGGTGTGGATTCTTTGGGGTTAACTATGGCCTTCGACAAGGTCCCACATGGAAGGCTGGTCCAACAGAAGAATGCGATTCAAGGCAAGTTGGCATATTGGATCCACAATTTTTGGAGGGCTGGTTTTGTGTTTGAAATTCTTTCACCAGTGGGTGTATCACAGGGAACTGTGCAGGAACCATTGTTGTTTATTATGTACATTAATACCTTGGATGTGAAAGCAGAAGGTATAATTATTAGGTTTACAGATGACATGATAGCTAAGGGTGTTGTCCACAGTGAGGGGGGTGGTCTCAGTATACAGTCTGAAGGTTGAGACTAGGACAGAACTTCAAGAGAGTCATTTAAATAGACAAGGCAGGCAAGAGCACAGCAGGCAATGAGGGAAAACTGATCAATTAAACTAGTTTATTTCAACATAACAGGCCCAACAGGTAAGGCAGATGAACTTGGTGCATGGACATGGGACTGGGACGCCATAGGTATGACAGAAACACAGCTGAGGGAGGGACAGGACTGACAGGTCAATGTTCCAGGGAACAGATTCTACGGGATGGAGAGAACAGGAGGTGAGAGAGGAGGGACAGTGGAGTTTTTGATCAGTGAAGTAGCACTGAAGCACCTAGAGAGGATATTCCTGGGGATCGCCCAGTGATGGTGTAATGGTGGAAATGAGAAATGAACATTGGTCATCACTTTGATATGACTGCACTACAGGCCCTCAATTGTCAGCGGGAAAAGGAGTAGCAAATATGTCGGGAGATCTCAGATATCTGTAAGAATGATAGAGGAGAAATGGTCGGGGATTTTAACTTTCCAAACTTAGACTGGGCCTGCCAGAGTGTTCAGAGCTTGGATGGGAGGGATTTGTTAGGCGTATTCTAAAAAACTGTCCCAGTCAGAATGTAAATTATCGGTCTACAGGAAGGGGTAAAAACTGACCTCCCCTTTGGAAACAACGTAGGGAAAGGGACTGAGGTGTTCGTGGGGCAACACTTTGGCAAAGTCACCACAATCGTATGAGTTTGAAAATAGCGATGGAAAAGAACATGGCTGGTCCACAAGTTAATGTTCAAAACGAGCCTTCCATGAATCTAGAAGCTATGAGTGAAGAAATTTAACAATTGATTGTTGAGGCTATTTGCAGGTAAAGCGATGTCAGACAGATGGGAAGCTTTCCTAAGAGAGATAAAATGAGAGTTCAGGACTAGCTTATTCCTATTAGTATGAAAGACAATGCTGACACAAGTAAGAAACACTGGGTGACTGGGGGTATTGAGGCTCTGGTCAACAAATAGGGGACACGTGTCACATATCGCCAGCTAGATTAATGGAATCCATCGAAGAACATTGTAGGTGGAGTAATTCACTTCACAGGGAAATTAGGAGGGCCCAAAGAGGGACCACAAAACGTGTTGGCAGATCAGGCTGAGGAAAATCCAAAGAGATTCTTCAAATATATTAACAGCAGAAGATTAACTGGGGCAGAACATGGCTCCATAAGATGAATGAGTGGAACCAGAGGAGATCGGCGAGATCCTGAACAAAAATTTCACGTTTGAACTTACTGTAGAAGAAGACTGGGGAGGTCAGGGGAAAAAAAAGTCATGTCTTCCATGAGGTACTGAAGGTTCTAAAATGCATATAAGATGGATACACCCTTGGAAACTAATTAAGTATATCCCAGGATATTGTGGGAAGATCAAGAAGAAGTGTGGGGTCCCATAACGAGATGTTTTTTATCACTGACAACCACGGGTGATGAGCAGGGAGCCTGGAGGGTGTCTAATGTTGTGCCAGTACTTAGGAAAGGCTGCAAGGGGAAGCTAGGGACATCAACACCAATTAGTCTGATGCCAGTGATGCGTACGTTGTTGGACGCGATTCCGCGGGACAGGAGTTACATTTGCAACGGCAAGGATTGATTAGGGATAGTCAGCACAGCTTTGGAGGGCGACGTAGAATTCTGACCATTATGATCTAGGAAGCATTTCCTAAAACTGGAAATGGAGCATAAATTGACAAAGCCGTTACTGATACTGGAGCATTTGACACAATCGGAGAGGCTGGATAAGTTGGAATGCAACATGGGGGGGATGAGATAGCTTTGGCAGATAAAGTTAAGGAGAATGCAAATAATTGTCCACAGCACACAAGTACAAAAAAGCAACTGGAGTGACAATAGGGCTCCTTAAAGATCAGTGAGGCCATCCAAGTGTAGAACCACAGTAGAGGGGCGAGACCCTAAATGAATATTTCATGTCAGAACGCACTGTGGTCAAAGACTAGGAATCAAAGGGAAAGAAATAGTGATGCCTTGTCCCCATTACAGAAGAGGTGGTGCTGGAGGTCTTAGAACACAATGTAGAGAAATCCCAAGATCCTGAACAGGTGTATTCCAGAACGTTGTGACAAGGTTTGGCAGGGACCCAAACAGGGATATTTGTGTCATTGTCTTTCGCATTTCCATTGGGTGTAGATGGCTGAGGGGTGACCTTATAAAGGTTTAGAAAACATGAAGGTGCAGGTAAGTTGATTAGCCAACGTCTTTACCCCAGGTTAGTGGAGTCCATTACTAGATGGGATTGAACTGCAGAAGGAAAAGGTGTTAGCAATTCTGGAAAGTGCGAAATTAGGTAAGTCCCCTGCGCTGGATTGGATTGATCCTTGGATTCGCTGGTATGCCAGGAAGGAGATTGCCAAATCTTTTGCTTTGATCTTTATGACATCATTGTCTACAGGAATAGTGCCAGAAGGCTGGAGGATAGCAAATGTTGTCCACTTGTCTAAGAAGGGAAGTAGAGACAATCCTGGATAATTACAGACCTGTGAGCCATACTTCGATTCTGGGCAAAGTGTTGGAAAGGCTTGTAAAAGAAGTTAGCATTTATAATCATCTGGAGATGAAGATGTTGATGAGGGATAGTCAGCACGGTTTTGTGAAGGTTAGGTCCAAACCTTACTGACGTATTTGAGAAGGTGACCAAACAGGTGGACATTGGTAAAGCAGATCTTGGTAGTGCAGATGAACAGAGAGATCACTGTGTCCATGTACATGGATCGTTGAAAGTTGCCACCCAGGTTGATAGAGTTGTTAACAAGACATTCAGCGTGTGAGCTTTTATTGGTACAGGGATTGAGTTTCGGAACCATGAGATAATGCTGCAGTTGTACAAAACTCTGGTGCGGCCGCATTTGGAGTGACGCCTATGGTTCAGATCACCACATTACAGGAAGGATGTGAAAGGTTTGGAAAGGGTTCAGAAGAGACTGACTAAGATTTTACCGAGTCTGGAGTGAAGGTCTTATGAGGAAGGCTGAGGGACTTGAATCTGTTTCTGTTCACGAGAAGACGTTTGAGGTCAATTAATTGAGATATATAAGATAGTCAGAGAGTTAGATGGGGGCAAGAAAGGCTGGTCAGCCAGAGACACCCATATCCCACAAGTAAATAAAAACAATCCCGTTGCACTGGGACCCAATGAAACTATGATGAGAACGGAGTGCTGGTAATTATGTTGGCAGGTTTATGGACAGAGCTTTAAACTGACAGAAAGAATGCAGGGACAGGGTTCAAGTGAAAGGAGCTTTCCAAATCCAAAGATAAAAAGTGAAGCATCAGAGCAGCATGGGAATGTGACTGAAGTCAAGCAGACAGGAACAGGATGGAAAAGGTTTAACTAAAACAATACATCAGTGAATAGGTTTGCGACAGGAGATTGTGGGTAAGATTAAATTATTTTTTTGTCATGGACAAAGTATCTTCAATCAGCTAGATGGATTTGTGACACAGAGATAAGTGGGAGTTAGACACTAGAGAGACGTGGTTACAGGACGAACAAAAGGTGGAACATAAATATTCAATTGTTCACAATCTTGCGGGAACTGAGGCAGAATGGGAAAGGATGGTTGGGTAACGCTAACAGAAATGGGTAACAAACACAGAGAAAGCATTTGGCCGCAGATCATGAAGTACAGTCAGTTTGAATGTAAATTCTGGCTACTACCTGCCAAGGACACAAGCAGCAGAACAGTCTTTTAGATTAGATTACAGTGTGGAAACAGGCCCTTCGGCCCAACAAGTCCACACCGACCTGCCGAAGCGCAACCCACCCATACCCTTACATTTACCCCTTACCTAACATTTAGCATAGCCAATTCACCTGACCTGCACATCTTTGTGACTGTGGGAGGAAACCGGAGCATCCGGAGGAACCCCACGCAGACACGGGGAGAACGTGCAGACTCCACACAGTTAGTCGCCTGAGGCGGGAATTGAACCCGGGTCTCAGGCGCTGTGAGGCAGCAGTACTAACCACTGTGCCACCGTGCCGTCCACACGGTGGCACAGTGGTTTAAGGCCACCGAACTGCATTCCATTCCTCATCACTGTCTTAAACAGGAACTCATTGGAATTTTTAACAAAGGCATTGTGATAATTTTGGGAAACTTCAATATTTGTATAATCTGGGACAATCACACTGACAAGAGAAGAAGAGTTCGAAGAACGTTTTTTTCCTCAGTGTTTCTTTCAACAACACATTGTGCGAGGAATGTAACTATCCCAGAGCGACCGTTGTCTGATGAAGCTGAGTGAATGAGTAATGTCACACTGAGAGATCCTCTGGGAAATTGAGATAAAGTGACATTTAAATAGTTATAAAGCTTTAACATGAATCACAGAATGGACAAGACACAACTGGAAACAAATTAGCCCATTTACATGGGTTTGAGAGGAGAACTGACCAAGGGTTAACAGGATGAACAGACTGAAATATGTGTCTGAAAGCGAACAGTTGTAAACACTTGAAGAACGATGTAAAACACTCAACAAAAGGACGTTCCATTGAAACAGTCAAGACCTCAGCAAGAATTTCCCTGCTGTCCCTCACTCAGGACAAAATGGACCATATTAGATTATCAGGCTTAGAAGATCACCAAAAAGTACAAACAATTCTCAAGCGAGAGAGTGTTTGTGTAGTAAGTGTTAGAGGTACTGTCTGCTAGCAAGAGGGGGGCAGTGGGAAGGGAAATCATTGTCAGGGTTTAATGTCACAATAGGAACAGAGAGAGTTTAAGGCGCTGGAGGTGATGAGAGTGGTCAGGGCCTGAACGGTGTCAATACGAATTGCTGCAGTTGGAGGTGTTTGCAGTGGTAGGGAGGGACATTTGTATTTTTGTTTATTCATTCATAGGCTGTCGGTGTCACTACCTGAACCAGCATTAATTGCCCACTGCTAATTAACCAGAGGGCAGCTCCAAGTCAGCCATATTGCTATGGCTCTGGAGTCACATTTAGGCCAGACCAGGTTAGAATGTCAGATGTCCTTCCCTAAAGGATGTAAATGAACCAGATGTATTTCTCTTACTGATCAAGAATGCTTTTATGGTGACCTCATCGATGCCCACTACAACATAATATCCCAACTCCTGCTCTTAATGCTGTGACCAATGAAGGTAACTATCCCAAATGCTTGCTTCACCAGTTTGTCTACCTGGGACACCACTTTCAAAGAACTGTGCACCTGCATCCCTGGGTCACTGAATGACAACACTACCCAGGCCCGAACATTAACTGTACAAGTCCCACCCTGGTTTGTTTAACCAAAATGGAACACGTCACATTTATCTAATTAAACTCCATCTGCTATTCTTCAGCCCACTATCCCAGCAGTACTGTTCATCCTGTTTTTACATAGTTAACCTTTTTCACTGTTCAGTATATCACCAATTTTAGTGCCACACACAAACGTATTTACCAGGAAACTAATATTCTCAGCCAAATCAATTATCCAAATGACAAACAACAATGGACTGACTGCACCTTCAGTCAGAAAAACAAAATGTCTCCAACTACGCTCTGTCTCCTACCGTGAAGTAAATTGTATATCCAGTTGACTAGCTCCTCCTGGATGCCGTATCCTTTTACCTTGATCAGATCGTATTACCCAGTTTTCCATACGGCACGTAAAACATAAAACAGTACAGAACAAGACCCTTCGGCCCTCAATGTTATGCCGACCTTTTATCCTCCTCTAAGATCAAACTAACCTACATACATTTCATTTTACACTATCATCCATATGCTTTTTCCAAGAGTCTATTAAATGTCCCTCATGTATCCAACTCTACTACCACCACTACAGTGCATTCGACACACCCACCACTCTGTGTGGAGAACCAAACTCTTTGAAATCTCCCCTTAACCTTCTTCCAATCACCTTAACAATATACTCCCTTCTGAGAGCCATTTCTGCAATGGGAAAAAAATCGTTCACTGTCTGTACCTCTCACTACCTTATTCACCTTTACCATGTCGCCCCTCACCCTTCTGCACTCCACTGGCTCAACCTTTCTTCATAAGACATGCACTCCAGTCCAGGCAACATCCTGGTAAATCTCTTTTTTACCATCTCTAAAGCTTCCACATCCTTGTAATGAGAGGACCAGAACAGAACTTAATATCGAAGTGTGGTCTAAGCAGAGCTCCATAAAGCTGTAGCACAACCTCACGGCTCTGAAACTCAATCCCCCAGCTAGTGAAAGCCAACACAATGTATTACTTCTTAACAACCCTATCAGCTCGGGTGGCAACTTTGAGGGATCGAGATGTGGAACCAAACATCCCACTGTTACTCCACACTGCCAACAATCCTATTTTAACCCAATATTCTGAATTCAATTTCGACGTTCCAAAATGAATCACTTCACACTTTTCCAGGTTGAACTCTTTCTGCCACCTCTCAGCCCAACTCCCAATCATATCAATGTCCTGTTGCAACCTACAACAGCCCTCCACACTATCCACCAACTCTATCAATGTTTGTGTCATCGCCAAACTTACTAACCCACTCTTCCACGCCCACATTTAAGTCATTTATAAAAATCACAAAGAGCATGGGTCTGGGAACTGATGCCTGCAGAACACGACTGGTCACCGAGCTCCAGGCTAAATGCTTTCCATCTATCATCACCCTCTGTCTTCTATGGGCCAGGAATTCTGCAGCCAGACAGACAGGTTTCTCTGTATCCCATGCCTCCGTACTTCCTGAATGGTTAGAGGTAATGAGTCGCTGTATGAAATTATGGAGAAGTGCTGTGGGGACTGGAGAAGGTTACAGTGATATCATCTGCTGGAGAGGCTGAAGGGCAGGTCAGCAAGGGATGGATGTTACAGACAGAGTAGGGTTTTAGGTGCTGGACATGATGACAGACATCAGGATTTTTGCAGTGCTTTGGGGATAGTGGACACATCACTAAGTGTCAAAGACATTTTGGAAAGAGATAAGGATAGTGCAGAAGTGAAGGTGCCAAATTTGGAGAAGCCCCCAAATCATTAGAATACTACTGTCACTGGGCATTATCATTATCACGAGACAGGATCTGACAAATACAGACTGGGAGGATCTATTTGCAGTTGGGTTCATATCCGGATAAAAGAAGAAAGCTAAAGTGATACAGTGAGAATTCAGGGCCAGTGTGCTCCCAGAAGAGTGAATGACAAAGGCAGTAACTCCAGTGAATACTGGTCAAGCGATATCGTGAGCTGGATAAAGTAGGTACAGTGTGATAAAAAAGGACGCCCTTCAAAAGTATAGTGTATGCAATGGGGGGAGCCCTTAAAATGAGGGGCAAACAATGGGCATGAAATATCCTTGGCAGATACTGTTAAGGAAAGACCATTAGGTATTTTATGAGTGTAGTTAAAGGAAGAAGATTGCCAGTTAAAGAGTTGTACCTGTTAGAAACCAAAGGGATAATCTGTGCATTGAGCCAGAGGAAGTAAGTGAGATCTTCAATGAACACTTCCCGTCTGTATTCACACAGGAGAAAGGCATTGTAGCCAGGGAATTCAGTTGGGATGGTGAGGTTCGAGAACATGTTAAGACAATAAGGAGCAAATATTAATTGTCTTCACAGACATAAAGGTGGAGCAATCCCCAGTGCCCAATGAAATCTATGCCAGGCTGCTATGGGGGGTAAGGGAGGAGGTTGCTGGGGCCGTGTTGGATATGTTTAATACTTTGCTGGCCACAGATGAAGTGCCGAATGACTGGAAGATCGCTAATATGGTTCCTTTTTTCAAGAAGGGCAGCAGGGATAGGCCAGGTAATTACAGAGCAGATAGTCTGGCAGCAGGGATAGGGAAAATTCTGAGAACAATTCTGAGAATTAATTAACACTTCAAAAGACAGGGATCAACTCGACTGAGTCATCATTGATTTGGCAGAGGAAGATACTATCTGAGGAATTCAGTTGCGTTTTTTTAAAATGGTCTTTCAAAATATTGAGGAGGGCAGTTTCGATTATGTGGTTTACGTGGACCTGAATAAGGCCTTTGACAAGATCTCACATGGAAGGCTGGTCCAAAAGGGAAGATCCAAAGGGATTCAAGGCATATTGGTAAATTGGATACAAAATTCGTGGGTAAACATCTTCGTCTTTGATTTTCTTTCACCAGCGGGTGTACCACAGGGATCTGTGCAGGAACCATTGCTGGTTAGTCTGTGGAATAATAACTTCGATGTGAAAGCAAAAGGAATTATTCGTAGGTTTGCAGATGACATGAAAGATGAATATGTTGTTCACAGTGAGGGGGATGGTCTCTCGCTACAGTCTGATGACGATCAGATGATAATCTGAGCAGAGTTTAGTTCTGAACAATGTGAGGTCATACGTTATGGGAGGATGATAACCAGACATAATGAATGGTTGGTTCTTGCGGAGTCCCTAGATCCCTAAAGGAGTCAGTACAAGTAGACAGGGTGGGGGGAGGCACCTGAACTAGGAGTGGGAGTGGGGTTCCCAACGTATCCTGTTGGGTCGAATTGTTAGAGCTGCTTGAGATGATATAAACTAGTCTGGCAGGGTGTTGTAGCCGAAACAGTCAGAGGGCGGAAAGAAGATTGAGGCTGGTACACAAGTTAAAGACAGCAATTTCAACAAACAATGCAGGCAAGAACATAGCAGGGAATGGGGGATAACTGATGATTAAACTGCATTTATTTCATTGCAAGGGACCTGACAGCTAAGGAAGATGAACTCAGGACATGGATTGGAACATGGGACTGGGAGATTATAGTGATTACACAAACACAGCTGAGGGAGGGACAGTGCTGGCAGCTCATTGTTTCAAGGTAGAGATGTTACAGGAAGCATCGAAGGGGAGGCAAGAGAGGACGTGTGGTGGTGGGTTTTGATTGCAAGAATGATCCTAGCAGGTCTTAGAGAGGATATTCCAGTGGGATTGCCCAATGAACCCATGTTAGTGGAACTGAGAAATAAGAATGGGTCATCACTTTTGTACAAACACGATTGTACTGCTGACCCCGAATAATCCGTGGCAGACTGAGGGACAAATATGTGGGGAGATCTCAAATATCAATCATAATAATAGGGCTGCTATGGTAACGATTTTTAAATTTTCCAAACTGAGACTGGGACTGCCAGTGTTCAGTGTTTGCAAGGGAGGAATTTGGTAATTGAGTTCCAGAAAACTTCCAATTAATATGTAAACAGAAATGGGCAAAACCTGACCACCCCTTCGGAAACAAGGTAGGGAAAGGGACTGAGGTGTTAGTGGGAAAAGATTTTCCCAAACTGACCACAGTTCTATTAGTTTGAAAACAGTAATGGAAAAGGACAGGCCTGGTCCACAAGTTCAGGTTATAAAATGGGGTCAGCCCAATCTTGATCGTATCAGCCAGGAACTTTCAAAAGGTGACTGGGGAGTCTATTTGCACCAAAAGGGAAGTCTGGCAAGTGAGAATATTTTAAAAGTGAGGTAAAGTGAGCGTTCAGCGCCAGCATGTTCCTGTTTGTGTGCAGGTCAATGCTGACAGCACTCGGAAACACTGGCTGTCAATTGAGGGCCTGTTTAAGGAAAAGGTGGTACATGTCAGGTATAGCCAGCTGGATCAAGGGAATCCCTGAGGAGCACAGGGGCTGTAGGAATACACTTTGGGTAGAAATCAGGAATGTATAAAGGGGACATGAAATAGCCTCAGCAGAGAAGGAGAAGGAGAATCTAAAAGTCTATATATATATATATATAAAGTAAATGAGTAACTCAGGACCAAATAGGTGCCCTTAAAGACCAATGAGGCAATTGATGATTGGAACTGCAGGATATTTACTAAGACCCTCAACAATTCTTTCCCTCCAGAACTTACCGTGGACAAAGACTGGGGAACTCAGGGAACAAGAGCAATACGTTAGACTGCAATTGGAGTTCTCTTCAATTCCAGTCTCCCTGCTATAGGAAGGATACTGTGAAACTTGAAAGTGCTCAGAAAAGATTAACAAGATATTGCCCGGGTTGTTGGTGAATAAGCTGGGATTACTGTCACTGGAGCATCGGAGACTGAGGGGTGACCTGACAGAGGTTTATATAAACATGAGGGGCACGGATTTTGTAAAAATTCAAGGTATTTTTCCAAGGGATTGTGTAGTCCAACCGTAGAGGGCATAAGCTTAAGTTTAGAGGGGAAAGGTTGAAAAGGGACTGAAGGAACAGCTTTTTCATGCAAATGGTGATGTGTGTATGGAATGGGCTAAGACATAAAGTAACAGATACTGATGCTATGACATCATTTAATAGGTATCTGGATGGGTATATGAATGACAAGGGTTATGAGGTACATGGGCCAAATGCAGGTAAATGAGATGGATTTATTTAGATCTTCTGGTCAGCATATCAGTTGGACCGAAGGGTCTGGTTCCCTGCTGTACATCTCGATGACTTTAAAAGAGCACATGTTATAGAAGAGGTGGTGCTGGAGGTTTTAAAACACAAAGCTATGGAAAGCCCCAGGACGTGATTAAGTGTATCACAGGACATTGTGGGATGTTAGGGAAGAAATTGTGGAGCCCCCAGCAAAGATATTTGTACCACTGACAGTCATGTGTGATGTGCTGGAAGGCTAGAGGGTGGACTAGTGGACAGTGAAGGAGGTTTGCTAACATTACAAAGGGATCTTGATGATGTGGGTAATGGGCTGAAAAACCGTAGATTGGATTCAATCTGAATAAATGTGAGGTAATGCATTTGGTAGAACTAACAAGGGTAGAGCTTATACAATTAATGTTCGGGCCTCTGTTTTAGAGCAGAGGGACCTCCAGATTCAGCTACATAATTCTTGAAATTTGCATCACAGGATGGATAAGACAGTGCTTGGCATGCCTGACTATTGCTCAGTCCATTGAGTGTAGGATTTGTGACGTCATGTTGAGATTGTACGGACATTGGTGAGGCCTCTTCTGCAATACTCTGTCCAGTTCTGGTCGTCCAGTTATAGGGAGGATATTGTTAACCTGCAGGGGGTTCAGAAGAGATTTACCAGGATGTTGCTGGGTGTGGAAGGCTTGAGTTCTGAAAACTGGCTGGACAGGCTGAGTCTTTTTTCACTGGAGCCTGGAGGTTGAGAGATGACCTTATGAAAGTTTATGAAAAAGATGAGGGACATAGATAGAGTTAATGGTAGTTGCCTTTTCCCCAAGATGAGGGAGTCGCAAGAGGAGGGACCACGGTTTTAAGGTTAGATGAGAGAGATGTTCAAAAAAAGACATGTGGGCCAAATTGTTACACAGAGGGTGGGAGAATTGTGAAACGTACTTCCTGAGGAAGGGGTGGATGTGGGTACAAGTACAATGTTGAAAAGATATTTGTTTAATTACGGGAATAGGGAAGGTTTAGAGGGATATGGGCCAGAAACAGACAGCTTGGTTGAGTTTAGTTTGAGATTATGGTTGGTACCAACTGAAGGGTCAGTTTCCATGTTGTACTTCTATGACAGGAATATGGTTTTGTTCCATTATTTAAGAAAGGTTGCGATGGAAAGCCATGGAACTAAACACCAATTAGCCAGATTTCAGAGATGGGTAAATTGTGGAAGTGATTCTGCCAGACTGGAGTTACATTCATTTGGAAAGGCAAGGATTGATGAAAGACAGTCAGCACAGTTTTGTGCGTCCAAAGTCAGGTCTCTCTAATTTGATTGCTTTTTTTGAAGTGGTGACCATACATTGTCTACACCAACGTCAGCAGAGCCTTTGACAGGATTTAGCATGATATACTTGTTGGTAAGTTTCGACCACATAGGATCAGGGAGAGCTAGCCAACTGGATAAGTAATTGGCTTGACAGTAGGAGACAGAGGGTAGTGTTCAGACTTGAGGCCTGTGACCCGTGGTGTGGTATAAGGACCGGGGCTGAGTCCACTGATGTGCATCATCTACATAAACGATTTGGTTGAGAATATAGGAGTCATTGTTAGTAATTTTGTGGATAATCAAATTAGTGTTGTACTGGGCAGTGAAGACGGTTATCAAAGGGGATCTCAACTAACTGGGCCGGTGGACCAAGAAATGAAAGATGGAGTTGAATTCAGGTGTTAGATTTTGTTAAGACAAACCAGGGAGGACTAACATAGTTAATGGCAGGGTCCTGGGCAGTCTTATCTAACAGAGAGACCAAAGGCTGCAGTTACATTGTTCCTTGGAAGTGGCTTCACAGGGGGACAGGGTGGTGAAAGCGGCATTTGGCACATTTGCTGTCACTGGCCAGCACTTTGATATATGAGTTGGAGATATTTGTAACAATGTCCTAAATATTTCCCTTAGGCAGAGGAGGCTATGGGGTGACCATATCAATGTTTTCAAAATCTTGCGGGCCCTGAGATAGGTAAATAGCCAAGGGTAGATGAGTCCAAAGCTAGAGGGTAGAAACTGGAGGTGAGAGAGGAAGGATTTAAAGAGGGAGCTGAGGGGGAACATTATCCACAGAGGATGTTACTTAGTCGAAACGAACTGCCAGGGCCACAAGGGAGTGATTGGGAGAGACGGAGAGGAGGAAGGCAGAGAGAGAGACAGAGAGGTGTGAGAGGGGGAGGGGAGAGAGTCAGAGAGGGGGTGGCGGTAGAGAGACAGAGAGAGAGAGGGAGGAGGGAGAGACAGAGAGAGGGGGAGAGAGGGTGAGAGACAGAGTGACACAGAGGGGGGAGAGAGACGGGGGGTGAGAGAGGAAGAGACATAGAGGGGGTAAAGACAGTGAGGGAGCGACAGAGAGAGGGCGAAGTGGAGAGAGAGGGAAAGAAAGAGGGGGAGGGGGAGGGGGAGAGAGAGGGAAAGACAGAGAGAGAGAGACAGAGAGAGAGGGGTGAGAGACAGAGAGGAGGGAGAGATAGAGAGAGGGGGAGAGGGAGAGACAGAGAGAGGGGGAGAGAGAGAGAAAGAGAGACGGGGGGAGAGAGAGGGAGAGACAAAGAGAGAGAGGGAAGGAGACGGGGAGAAACAGAGGGAGAGACACAGAGAGTGGGGAGAGACTGAGAGAGACACGCGGGGGAGAGAGAGAGGGAGATACAGAGAGAGAAAGAGAGAGGGGAGAGAGAGGGCGAGACAGAGAAGGGGGAGAGAGACAGAGAGAGGGAGAGACACAGAGAGAGGGTCGGGAGAAAGACAGACACAGAGAGAGAGACAGAGAGGGGGGAGAGACAGAGAGAGCAAGAGAGAGGGAGAGACAGAGAAAGGGGGGAGAGACAGACAGAGAGAGAGAAACAGAGGGGGGGATAGACAGAGATAGAGGGGGAGGGGGAGAAACAGAGAGAGGGGGAGGGGAGAGGGAGAGACAGAGGGGGATGGGGAGAGACAGAGAGAGAGACAGAGAGGGGGGAGAGCCAGCAAGAGAGGGAAGGGGAGAGAGGGAGAGACAGAGAGAGACAGAGAGGGAGGGGAGAGAGAGGGGGAGACAGAGAGAGAGGGGGAGAGAGAGAGAGAGGGCAGAGAGAGATGGAGAGATAGTGAGGGCGAGTCAGAGAGAGAGAGGGACAGAGAGGAAGAGACAGAGACACAGGGACAGAGAGAGGGGGAAAGAGAGAGAGAAATAGACAGAGTAGGGGGGAGAGAGACAGAGGGACGGGGAGAGAGAGGGGAGAGAAAGACAGAGGGAGGGGTAGGGAGACAGAGAGTGGGGGAGATAGAGAAGAGAGAGGGAGAGAGAGAGACAGGGGAAAGCGATAGAGAGAGAAGGACAGAGGGAGACGTAGACAAAGGGGAGGGAGCCAGAGACAGAGAGTGAGACACAGAGAGAGAGAGGGAGAGACCGAGATGGGGGTTGGAAAGAGAGAGACAGACAGACAGAGAGAGAGTGAGAGGAGGGACTGAGAGAGAGTTGGACAGAGAGACAGAGGAAGGGGGAGAGAGAGACAGAGAAAGGGAGAGAGGGAGGGAGAGGCAGCGAGAGACGGAGGGAGCCAGAGAGGGACAGAGAGAGAGCGAGAGACAGAGAGGGAGAGACAGACAGAGAGACAGACAGACAGAGAAACAGACAGAAAGAGAGAACAGAGAGCAAGAGACAGACAGAGAGAGAAAGAAAGAGAGTGACAGAGAGACAGGGAATCATAGAATCATAGAGATGTAAAGCGTGGAAACAGACCCTTCGGTCCAACCTGTCCATGCCGACCAGATATCCCAACCCAATCTAGTCACACCTGCCAGCACCCGGCCCAAATCCATCCAAACCCTTCCTATTCATATACCCATCCAAATGCCTCTTAAATGTTGCAATTGTACTATTTGAAAGTTTAACACTTGGACCTTGTTCCTGTCCTTGAATCATCTCAAGCAAATGGAGGCTATTCTGCCCATTGAGCCAGTGCTGTACCAGTTAAAGAGCTGTGCAATTCAACCAGTTAATACTGTGACTCTCCTGGTCCCCCAGCTGTCTCCTTCATCCAGTCTCCTCACACTCAACTCTATCTCTTATCCTGAAACTAACTGATCTGTATTTCCTATGTCACCTACCCTGATACATTGGAAACATGAGCTGCTCGTTCCGTCGCTCAAAAGCCCGTCATGGTTTGAAACACCATTCGGTCAGTACAGACTGCTTTCCATTGACCAGGCATTCTTTGCGAGAGTTACCGGAGAGGATCACTACCATGCCATCCCCCAGTCCAGATTATTAATGCCAGGCCACAGGCAGTTGGAGAGAGAGAGGGCACAGCGATGCAGGGGAACGAGAGAGAGAGGGACAGACAGGGTACAGCGATGCAGGGGAACGAGAGATAGACAGAGACAGAGAGGGCACAGCGATGCAGGGGAACGAGAGAGAGACATCGAGGGCACAGCGATGCGGGGAACGAGAGAGAGAGAAAGAGAGGGCACAGCGATGCGGGGGAACGAGAGAGAGAGAGAGAGACAGAGAGGGCACAGCGATGCAGGGGAACGAGAGAGACAGCGAGGGCACAGCGATGCAGGGGAACGAGAGAGAGAGACGAGAGGGCACAGCGATGCATTGGAGAGAGAGAGAGACAGGGAGGGCATAGAGAAGCAGGGGATCGAGAGAGAGAGAGACAGAGAGGGCATAGAGATGCAGGGGATCGCGAGAGAGAGACAGAGAGGGCGCAGTGATGCAGGAGAATGTGTAAGAGAGAGCACAGCGATGCAGGGAAACGAGAGAGAGAGAGACAGAGAGGGCACAGTGATACCGGGGAAATGAAAGAGATAGAGAGACAAAGAGGGCACAGCGACGCAGGAGAACGAGAAAGAGAGAGACAGAGAGAGAGAGGGCACAGCGATGCAGGGGAAAGAGAGAGACAGAGAGAGCACAGTGATGCAGCAGAACAAGAGAGAGACAGGACACAGAGATGCAGGGGAACGAGAGATAGATAGAGACAGAGAGCGCATAGTGATGCAGGAGAACGAGAGAGAGAGAGACAGGGCACAGCAATGCAGGGGAATGACGGAGAGAGACAGAGAGGGCACAATGATGCAGGGAGAGAGACAGAGCGGGCACAGCGATGCAGCGGAACGAGAAAGAGAGACAGAGAGAGCACAGTGATGCAGGGGAATGAGGGAGAGAGAGAGGGCACAACGATGCACGGGAATGAGAGAGACAGAGAGAACACAGTGATGCAGGGGAGCGAGACAGAGTGAGAGAGCACAGCGATGCAGATGAACGAGAAGCAGAGAGAGACAGAGAAGGCACAGCGATGCAGGGGAACGAGAGAGAGAGAGGGGCACAGCGATGCAGGGGAACGAGAGAGAGAGGGCACAGCAATGCAAGGGAACGAGAGATAGAGAGAGACAAAGAGGGCACAGCGATGCAGGGGAACGAGAGAGAGAGAGAGAGCCAGAGAGTGCACAGCGATGCAGGGGAACGAGAGAGTCAGAGAGGGCACAGCGATGCACGGGAACGAGAGAGAGAGGGCACAGCGATGCAGGGGCACGAGAGAGAGAGGGCACAGCAATGCAAGGGAACGAGAGATACAGAGAGACAAAGAGGGCACAGCGATGCAGGTAACGAGGGAGAGAGAGAGCCATAGAGGGCACAGCGATGCAGGGGGACGAGAGAGACAGACAGTGAGAGCACAGCAATGCAGGGGAACGAGAGATAGAGAGAGAGAAAGAGTGCACAGCAATGCAGGGGACGAGAGAGAGAGAGAGGGCACAGCGATGCAGGGGAACGAGACAGAGAGAGAGCGAGAGAGGGCACAGCGATGCAGGGGAACGAGAGAGAGAGAGAGAGAGAGACAGGGCACAGCGATGCAGGGGAACGAGAGAGAGAGGGAGAGAGAGGCCAGAGCAATGCAGGGGAACGAGAGATAGAGAGAGACAGAGAGTGCGCAGCGATGCAGGGGAACGAGAGAGAGAGAGGGCACAGCGATGCAGGGGAACGAGAGATAGAGAGAGACAGAGAGGATACAGTGATGCAGGGGATCGGGAGAGAGAGAGAGAGAGAGGGCATAGAGATACAGGGGATCGAGAGAGAGAGAGAGAGAGAGCACAGCGATGCAGGGGAACGAGACAGAGAGAGAGACAGAGAGGGCACAGCGATGCAAGGGAATGAGAGAGAGCGAGGAGAGCGATGCAAGGGAATGAGAAAGAGAGAGAAAGAGACAGAGAGGGCACAGCGATGCAGGGGAATAAGAGAGAGGGCACAGCGATGCAGGGGCACGAGAGAGAGAGAGGACACAGCAATGCAAGGGAACGCGAGATAGAGAGAGACAGAGAGGGCAAAGCGATGCAGGGGAACGAGAGAGAGAGAGAGAACCAGAGAGGTCACAGCGATGCAGGGGAATAAGAGAGAGAGCGGGCACAGCGATCCAGGGGAATAAGAGAGAGAGAGGGCACAGCGATGCAGGGGAACGAGACAGACAGACAGAGAGTGCACAGCGAAGGAGGGGAATGAGAGAGAGAGGCAGAGACAGGGCACAGCAATGCAAGGGAACGAGAGATAGAGAGAAACAAAGAGTGCACAGCGATGCAGGCGAACGACAGAGAGAGAGGGCACAGCGATGCAGGGGAACGAGAGAGAACGAGACGGAGAGGGCACAGCGATGCAGGGAAACGAGAGATAGAGAGAGACAGAGAGGGCACAGTGATGCAGGGGATCAAGAGAGAGAGAGACAGGGCATAGAGATACAAGGAATCGAGAGAGAGAGGCAGGTAGGTCATAGAGATGCAGGGGATCGAGAGAGAGAGACAGAGAGCACAGCGATGCAGGGGAACGAGAGAGGAGAGAGACAGAGAGGGTACAGTGATGTAGGGGAACGAGATTGATAAAGAGGGCACAGCGATGCAGGAGAACGAGGGAGAGCCAGAGAGGACATAGCGATGCAGGGGAACGAGAGACAGAGAGAGACCTGGCACAGCAATGCAGGGGAATGAGACAGAAAGAGACAGAGAAAGCAGAGCGATGCAAGGGAACGAGAGATAGAGAGAAACAGAGAGGGCCCAGCGATGCAGGGGACGTGATTGACAGAGAGGGCACAGCGATCCAGGGGAATGAGGGAGAGAAAGAGAGGGCACAGCGATGCAGTGGAGAGAGAGAGAGGGCACAGCGATGCAGGGGGATGAGAGAGAGAGAGAGAGGGCACAGCAATGCAGGGGAACGAGAGAGAGAAAGAGAGGACAGGGCGATGCAAGGGAGCGAGAGAGACAGAGAGGGCAGAGTGATACAGGGGAATGAGCGTGAGAGAGAGGGGGCACAGCGATGCAGGGGAAGGAGAGAGAGAGAGACAGAGAGGACACAGCGATGCAGGCGAATGAGAGAGACAGAGGGCACAGCGATGCAGGGGAACAAGAGAGAGACAGGGCACAGAGATGCAGGGGAACGTGTGAGAGAGAGAGACAGGGCAAAGCGATGCAGGGGAATGAGGGAGAGAGACAGAGAGGACACAGTGATGCAGGAGAACGACAGGGAGAGAGACAAGGCACAGCGATGCAGGGGAACGAGAGAGATAGAGAGAGAGAGACAGGGCAAAGCGATGCAGGTGAATGAGGGAGAGAGACAGAGAGGGCACAGTGATGCAGGGGAGCGAGAGAAAGAGAGGGCACAGCGATGCAGGGGAACGAGAAAGTGAGAGACAGAGAGGGCACAGTGATGCAGCGGAATGACAGAGAGAGACAGAGAGAGCACAGTGATGCAGGGGAGCGAGAGACAGAGAGAGAGGGCACAGCGATGCAGGAGGACGAGAAAGAGAGAGAGACAGAGAGGGCACAGCGATGCTGGGGAATGAGTGAGAGAGCGAGGACACAGCGATGCAAGGGAACGAGAAAGAGAGAGAGAAGCAGAGAGGGAACGGCGATGCACGGGAACGAGAGAGAGAGAAAGGACACAGCGATGCAGGGGAGCGAGAGACAGAGAGGGCACAGCGATGCAGGAGAACGAGAAAGTGAGAGACAGAGAGGGCACAGTGATGCAGGGGAATGACAGAGAGACAGAGACAAAGAGAGCACAGTGATGCAGGGAGCGAGACAGAGGGAGAGGGCACAGCGATGCAGGAGAACGAGAAAGAGAGAGAGACAGAGAAGGCACAGCGATGCTGGGAATGAGTGAGAGAGCTAGGACACAGCGATGCAAGGGAACGAGAAAGAGAGAGAGAGGCAGAGAGGGAACAGCGATGCAGGGGAACGAGAGAGAGAGAGAGAAAGGGCACAGTGATGCAGGGGAACGAGACACAGAGAGGGCACAGCCATGCAAGGGAACGAGAGATACAGAGAGACAAAGAGGGCACAGTGATGCAGGGAAACGAGAGAGAGAGAGCCAGAGAGGGCACAGCGATGCAGGGGAACGAGAGAGAGAGAGGGCACAGCGATGCAGGGGAACAAGAGAGAACGAGACAGAGAGGGCACAGCGATGCAGGGGAACAAGAGATAGAAAGAGACAGAGAGGACACAGTGATGCAGAAGATCGAGAGAGAGAGACAGAGAGACAGACAGGGCATAGAGATACAGTGGATCGAGAGAGAGAGACAGAGAGGGCATAGAGATGCAGGGGATCGAGAGAGAGAGAGACAGAGAGAGCACAGCGGTGCAGGGGAATGAGAGAGAGAGCGAGGGCAGCGATGCAAGGGAATCAGAAAGAGAGAGAATGAGACAGAGAGGGCACAGTGATGCAGGGGAACGAGAGAGAGAGAGGGCACAGCGATGTAGGGAAACGAGAGAGAGAGGGCACAGCAATGCAAGTGAACGAGAGATAGAGAGAAACAGAAAGTGCAGCGCCGTGCAGGGGAATGAGAAAGAGAGAGAGACAGAGAGGGCACAGCGATGCAGGGAATGAGAGAGAGAGCGAGGGAAGCGATGCAAGGGAATGAGAAAGAGAGAGAAAGAGACAGAGAGGGCACAGCGATGCAGGGGAACGAGAGAGAGAGGGCACAGCGATGCAGGGGAACGAGAGAGAGAGGGCACCGCAATGCAAGTGAACGAGAGATAGAGAGAAACAGAAAGGGCACAGCGGTTCAGGGGAATGAGGGAGAGAAAGAGAGGGCACAGCGATGCAGTGGAGAGAGAGAGGGCGCAGCGATGCAGGGGGATGAGCGAGAGAGACGGCACAGCAATACAGGGGAACGAGAGTGACAGAGAGTGCAGAGTGATACAGGGGAATGAGCGCGAGAGAGAGAGGGCACAGCGATGCAGGTGAACGACAGATAGAGAGAGACAGAGAGGACACAGCGATGCAGGGGAATGAGAGAGACAGAGGGCACAGCGATGCAGGGGAACAAGAGAGAGACAGGGCACAGAGATGCAGGGGAACGAGACACAGAGGGGGCACAGCCATGCAATGGAACGAGATATAGAGAGAGACAGACAGGGCACAGTGATGCAGGGGAACGAGAGAGAGAGAGCCAGAGAGGGCACAGCGATGCAGGGGAACGAGAGAGAGAGAGGGCACAGCGATGCAGGGGAACAAGAGAGAACGAGACAGAGAGGGCACAGCAATGCAGGGGAACAAGAGATAGAGAGAGTCAGAGAGGACACAGTGATGCAGAAGATCGAGAGAGAGAGACAGAGAGACAGACAGGGCATAGAGATACAGTGGATCGAGAGAGAGAGACAGAGAGGGCATAGAGATGCAGGGGATCGAGAGAGAGAGAGAGAGAGAGGGCACAGCGATGCAGGGGAATGAGAGAGAGCGAGGGCAGCGATGCAAGGGAATGAGAAAGAGAGAGAATGAGACAGAGAGGGCACAGCGATGCAGGGGAACGAGAGAGAGAGGGCACAGCAATGCAAGTGAACGAGAGATAGAGAGAAACAGAAAGTGCAGCGCCGTGCAGGGGAATGAAAGAGAGAGAGACAGAGAGGGCACAGCGATGCAGGGAATGAGAGAGAGAGCGAGGGCAGCGATGCAAGGGAATGAGAAAGAGAGAGAAAGAGACAGAGAGGGCACAGCGATGCAGGGGAACGAGAGAGAGAGAGGGCACAGCGATGCAGGGGAACGAGAGAGAGAGGGCACAGCAATGCAAGTGAACGAGAGATAGAGAGAAACAGAAAGGGCACAGCGGTTCAGGGGAATGAGGGAGAGAAAGAGAGGGCACATTGATGCAGTGGAGAGAGAGAGGGCGCAGCGATGCAGGGGGATGAGCGAGAGAGACGGCACAGCAATGCAGGGGAACGAGAGAGACAGAGAGGGCAGAGTGATACAGGGGAATGAGCGCGAGAGAGAGAGAGCACAGCGATGCAGGTGAACGAGAGATAGAGAGAGACAGAGAGGACACAGCGATGCAGGGGAATGAGAGAGACAGAGGGCACAGCGATGCAGTGGAACAAGAGAGAGACAGGGCACAGAGATGCAGGGGAACGAGAGAGCGAGAGAGAGACAGGGCAAAGCGATGCAGGGGAATGAGGGAGAGAGACAGACAGGGCACAGTGATGCAGGAGAACGAGAGGGAGAGAGATAGAGGGCACAGCGATGCTGGGGAATGACAGAGACAGACAGAGAGAGCACAGTGATGCAGGGGAGCGAGACAGAGGGAGAGGGCACAGCGATGCAGGAGAACGAGAAAGAGAGAGAGACAGAGAGGGCACAGCGATGCAGGGGAATGAGAGAGAGAGCGAGGACACAGCGATGCAAGGGAACGAGAAAGAGAGAGAGAAGCAGAGAGGGAACGGCGATTCACGGGAACGAGAGAGAGAGAAAGGACACAGCGATGCAGGGGAACCAGAGACAGAGAGGGCACAGCAATGCAAGGGAACGAGAGATAAAGAGAGACAAAGAGGGCACAGTGATGCAGGGGAACGAGAGAGAGAGAGTCAGAGAGGGCACAGCGATGCATGCGAACGAGAGAGACAGAGAGAGAGGGCACAGCGATGCAGGGGAATGAGAGAGAGAGACAAAGAGTGCACAGCGATGCAGGGGAACGACAGAGAGAGGGCACAGCAATACAGGGGAACGAGAGAGAAGGAGACAGAGGGCACAGCGATGCGGGGGAACGAGAATTAGAGAGAGACAGAGAGGACACAGTGATGCAGGGGAACGAGCGAGAGACAGAGAGGGCACAGCGATGCAGTGGAGAGAGAGAGAGAGAGGGACAGAGAGGGCACATGATGCAGGGGATCGAGAGAGAGAGACAGAGAGGGCATAGAGATGCAGGGTATCGAGAGAGAGAGACACAGAGGGCATAGAGATGCGGTGGATCTGGAGAGAGAGCCAGAGAGGGCGCCGTGATGCTGGAGAATGTGTGTGTGTGAGCGAGAGAGAGCACAGCGATGCATGGGAACGAGACAGAGAGCGAGAGAGAGAGAGAGAGGGTACAGCGATGCAAAGGAACGAGAGAGACAGAGACAGGACAGCGATGCAGGGAAACGAGGGAGAGACAGAGAGGGCACAGCGATGAAGGGGAACGAGAGAGAGAGAGAGGGCACAGCGATGCAGGGGAATGAGAGAGAAAGAGTCAGAGAATGCACAGCGATGCAAGGGAACGAGTGATCGAGAGAGACAGAGCGGGCACAGCGATGCAGGGGAACGAGATTGATAGAGAGGGCACAGTGATGCAGGGGAATGAGGGAGAGAAAGAGAGGGCGCAGCGATGCAATGGAGAGAGAGAGGGCACAGCGATGCAGGGAAATGAGAGAGAGAGAGATAGAGGGCACAGCAATACAGGGGAACGAGAGAGAGAGACAGAGAGGACAGAGAGGACACAGCGATGCACAAGGGAACGAAAGAGACAGAGAGGGCAGAGTGATGCAGGGGAATGAGAGAGAAAGAGAGGGCACAGCGATGCAGGGAAACAATAGAGAGAGAGAGACAGAGAGGGCAGAACGATGCAGGGGAGAGAGAGAGACACACAGAGGGCATAGCGATACAGGGGAACGAGAGACAGAGACAGAGACGGCTCAGCGATCCAAGGGAATGTGAGACAGAGAGGGCACAGCGATGCAAGGGAACAGAGAGACAAAGAGGGCAGAGCGATGCATGGGAACGAGAGAGAGAGAGGGAGACAGGGCACAGCGATGTAGGGGAACGAGTGAGAGAGTGAGAGAGACAGAGAGGGCACAGCGATGCAGGGGAATGAGAGAGACAGAGAGGGCACAGCGATGCAGGGGAAAGAGGGAGTGAGAGAGAGACGGCACAGTGATGCAGAGGAACGAGAGATAGAGAGAGACAGAGTGGGCACAGCGATGCAGGGCAACAAGGGAGAGACAGAGAGGGCACAGCAATGCAGGGGAACGAGGGAGACACAGAAACAGAGAGGGCACAGCGATGCAGGGGAACGAGAGGGAGAGAGAGACAAAGAGGGCACAGCGATACAAGGGAATGAGAGATACAGAGAGGGCACAGCGATGCAGGGGAACGAGAGAGAGAGATACAGAGGGCATAGCAATGCAGTGGCATGAGAGACAGAGAGGGCACAGCGATGCAGGGGGATAAGGGAGAGACAGAGAGGGAACAGCGATTCAGGGGAACGAGGGAGAGACAGAGAGGGCACAGCAATGCAGGGGAACGAGAGAGACAGAGGAACAGAGAGGGCACAGCGATGCAGGGGAACGAGAGGGAGAGACACAGAGGGCACAGAGATACAGGGGAATGAGAGAAACAGAGAGGGCACAGCGATGCAGGGGAACGATAGGGAGAGAGGGACAGAGGGGGCACAGCGATACAAGGGAATGAGACATACAGAGAGGGCACAGCGTTGCAGGGGAATGAGAGAGAGACAGGACACAGCAATGCAGGGAAACGAAAGAGACAGAGAAACAGAGAGGGCACAGCGATGCAGGGGAACGAGAGAGAGAGAGAGAGACAGGACACAGCAATGCAGGGAAACGAGAGAGACATGGAAGCAGAGAGGGCACAGCTATGCAGTGGAACAGAGAGACAGAGAGGGCACAGCGATGCAGGGGAACCGAAGAGAGAGAGAGACAGAGACAGAGAGCGCACAGTGAACCAAGGGAACGAGAGAGTCAGAGAGGGCACCGTGATGCAGGGGAACATGGGAGAGACAGAGATGGCACAGTGATGCAGGGGAATGAGTGAGAGCGAGAGAGAGACAGGGCACAGCGATGCAGGGGAGAGAGAGAGAGAGAGGGGGAGGCATAGCGATGCAATTGAACGAGAGACAGAGAGGGCACAGTGATACAGGGGAGAGAGAGAGACAGACAGGACACAGCGATGCAGGACAACAAGAGAGAGAGACTGACAAGGGAGGACGACAAGAAAAAGAGAGAGAGACGGGAAAGAGGGGCAAGGAGACATGAAAGACAGAACGCAATGACGGAAATAGAGGTAATGAAAGGCGAGGGAGGAGAGACAGTGGAAGAGGAGTGATGCCACACATGGGGTGGAGATAAGGAAGCCAGAGCGAGGGATGAAGGGAGCCTAACAAACAGAGGAGGAAAAGTTCCAGGGGGGAAACCCCCTGGGAGGGGACACAGGCACTGACGGAGAGACTCCAGTTTCACACCTTGACTCTCCCTCTCTCTCTCTACGTTCCTCACAAACACACCCTCTTTCGCTATCAGCATCGTCCCACAATATCAGCATTCTCCCACTCTCTCCGAATTGTCCCACAATATCAGTATCGATCCACTCTATCAGAATTGTCCCACTCTATCAGTATCGCCCCACTCTATCAGCATCGTTCCACTCTATCAGCATCATCCCACACTATCAGTATCGTCCCACTCTATCAGAATTGTCCCACACTATCAATATCGCCCCACTCTATCAGCATCGTCCCACTCTATCAGCATCATGTCACTCTATCAGCATCATGTCACTCTATCTGCATCGTCCCACTCTATCAGTATCATCCAACCCCATCAGCATCGTCCAACTCGATCAACATCATCCCACACTATCAGCATCGCCTCACTGAATCAGCATGGCACTACTCTATCAGCATCATCCCACTCTGACAGCATCGTCCCACGAAATCAGCATAGTCCCACTCGATCAGCATCGTCTCACTCTATCAACATCGTACCACTCTATCTGCATCGTCCCACTCTTTTAAAAATGTCCCACCTTATCAGTTTCATGCCACTCTATCAACATCGGCCCATATTATCAGCATTGTCCTAATCTAGCAGCATCATCCCACCCTATGATCATCGTCCAACTCTATCAGCATTGTCCCACTGTAGCATCATCGTCCCACTCTATCAACATCGTACCACTCTATCTGCATCGTCCCACTCTTTTAAAAATGTCCCACCTTATCAGTTTCATGCCACTCTATCAACATCGGCCCATATTATCAGCATTGTCCTAATCTAGCAGCATCATCCCACCCTATGATCATCGTCCAACTTTATCAGCATTGTCCAACCCTATCTGTATCGTCCCACTCTATCATCACTGTCCCACACTATCAGCACTGTCCCACACTATCAGCATTGTCCCACTCTATCAGCATCGTCCACTCTATCAACATCATCCCACTCTATCAAAAATGTCCCACTCAATCAACATCGTCCCACTTTATCAGCATCGTCCCACTCCATCAGCACTGCCGCCCTCTATCAGTATCGTCCCACTCTATCAACATTGTCCCATTCTATTAGTGTTGTCCCACTCTATCAACACTGTCCCACTCTATCAGTATCGTCCCACTCTATCAGCATTGTCCCACTCTACAGCATCGACCCACTGAGTCACCATTGTCCCACTATATCAGCATTGTCCCAGTCTATCAGCATCGTCCCACGCTATCAAAAATGTCCCACTCTGTCAGCATCATCCAGCTCTATCAGCATCGTCCCACTCTACCTGCATCGTCCCACTGAATCAGCATTGTCCCACTCTATCAGCATCGTCCCATTGTATTAGCCTCCCCCCACACTATCAGCATGGTCCAACTCTATCAGTATCGTCCCACTCTACCAACATCGTCCCACTCTATCAGCGTCAACCCACTCTATAAACATTATAAACATTCCTGAAGAAGGGCCTGTGCCCGAAACGTCGAATCTCCTGTTCCCTGGATGCTGCCTGACCTGCTGTGCTGTTCCAGCAATAAAGTTTTAACATTGTCCCACTCTATCAGCATCGTCCCACTTTATCAGCATCGTCCCTCACTAGCAGCATCGTCCCACACTATCAGCATCGTCCCAATCTATTAACATTGTCCCATTATGTCTGCATCGTCCCACGCTATTAGCAATTTCCTACTCTATCAGCATCATCCCACTCTATCGTCATCATCCCCCTCTATCAGCATCGTCCCGCACTATCAGCATTGACCCACACTATCAGCATAGTCCCACTTTATCAACATTGTCCCACTCTATCAGCATCGTCCCACTCTATCAACATTGTCCCACTTTATCAGCATCCTCCCACTCTATCAGCATTATCCCACTCTATCAGCATTGTCCCACTCTCTCAGCGTCGTCCCCGTCTTTCAGCATTATCCCACTCTAAAAGCATTGTCCCACACTATCACTATCGTCCCACTCTATCAGCATCGTGCCAGTGAATTAGCATTTTCCTACTCTATCAGCATTGTCCCACTCTATCAGCATCATACCACTCTATCAGCAACATCCCACTCTATCAGCATCGTCCCACACTATCAGCATCGTCCCACATTATCAGCATCATTCCACTCTATTAGCAATGTTCCACTCTAACAGCATCATTCCACTCTATCAGCATCATTCCACACTATCAACATTATCCATCTCTATTAGTATTATCCCACTCTATCAGCATCACCTGTAGTGGGAGACTGTGTATTGAGTCGGAAGAGATAGGAGAGGTCTTGAACAAGTACTTCTCTTCAGTATTTACGAACGAGAGGGACCGCATTGGAGAAGAGGAGAGTGTGAAATGGACTGGTAAGCTAGAAGAGATACCTGTTAGGAAGGAAGATGTGTTGGACATTTTGAACAACTTGAGTATAGACAAGTCCCCCGGGCCTGACGGGATATATCCTAGGATTATGTGGGAAGCAAGAGAGGAAATTGCAGTACCGTTGGCAATGATCTTCTCGTCTTCACTGGCAACGGGGGTGGTACCAGGGGACTGGAGAGTAGCGAATGTTGTGCCCCTGTTCAAAAAAGGGAATAGGGTTAACCCCGGGAATTACAGGCCTGTTAGTCTTACTTCTGTGGTAGGCAAAGTAATGGAAAGGGTACTGAGGGATAGGATTTATGAGTATCTGGAAAGACACTGCTTGATTAGGGACAGCCAGCACGGATTTGTGAAGGGTAGGTCTTGCCTTACAAGTATTATTGAATTCTTCGAGGAGGTGACCAAGCATGTGGATGAGGGTAGAGCAGTGGATGTAGTGTACATGGATTTTAGTAAGGCATTTGATAAGGTTCCCCATGGTAGGCTTATGCGGAAAGTCAGGAGGCATGGGATAGAGGGAAATTTGGCCAGTTGGATAGAAAACTGGCTAACCGGTCGAAGGCAGAGAGTGGTGGTAGATGGTAAATATTCAGCCTGGAGCCCAGTTACAAGTGGAGTTCCGCAGGTATCAGTTCTGGGTCCTCTGCTGTTTGTAATTTTTATTAATGACTTAGATGAGGGAGTCGAAGGGTGGGTCAGTAGATTTGCAGATGATACGAAGATAGGTGGAGTTGTGGACAGTGAGGAGGGCTGTTGTCGGCTGCAGAGGGACTTAGATATGATGCAGAGCTGGGCTGAGGAGTGGCAGATGGAGTTCAACCCTGCCAAGTGTGAGGTTGTCCATTTTGGTAGAACAAATAAGAATGTGGAATACAGGGTTAATGGTAGGGTTCTAAGTCAGGTGGAGGAACAGAGGGATCTTGGGGTCTATGTACATAGATCTTTGAAGGTTGCCACTCAGGTGGATAGAGTTTGTAAGAAGGCCTATGGAGTATTATCGTTCATTAGCAGAGGGATTGAATTCAAGAGTCGTGAAGTGATGTTGCAGCTGTACAGGACTTTGGTTAGGCCACAGTTGGAGTACTGTGTGCAGTTCTGGTCGCCTCACTTTAGGAAAGATGTGGAAGCTTTGGAGAGAGTGCAGAGAAGATTTACCAGGATGTTGCCTGGAATGGAGAGGAAGTCGTACGAGGATAGGTTGAGAGTGCTCGGCCTTTTCTCGTTGGAACGGCGAAGGATGAGGGGTGACTTGATAGAGGTTTATAAGCTGATCAGAGGAATAGATAGAGTAGACAGTCAGAAACTTTTTCCCCGGGTACAACAGAGTGTTACAAGGGGACATAAATTTAAGGTGAAGGGTGGAAGGTATAGGGGAGATGTCAGGGGTGGGTTCTTTACCCAGAGAGTGGTGGGGGCATGGAATGCGCTGCCCGTGGGAGTGGTAGAGTCGGAATCATTGGCGACCTTTAAGTGGCATTTGGATAGGTACATGGATGGGTACTTAATCTAGGTTAGAGGTTCGGCACAACATCGTGGGCCGAAGGGCCTGTTCTGTGCTGTATTGTTCTATGTTCTATGTTCTATGTACCTCACTCTATCAGCATCGTCCCACACTATCAACATTATCCCACTCTATTAGCAATGTCCCACTCGAACAGCATCATTCCACTCTATCAGCATCATTCCACACTATCAACATTATCCATCTCTATTAGTATTATCCCACTCTATCAGCATCACCTCACTCTACCAGCATCGTCACACGCTATCAACATTATCGCACTCTATTAGCAATGTCACACTCTATCAACATTATCCCACTCTATTCGTATCACCCCACTCTATCAGCATCGTCCCACTCTGTCAGCATCGTCCCACTTTATCAGCATTATCCCACTACATCAGCATCGTCCCACTCGATCTGTATTGTCCCACTGTATCAGCATCGACCCACTGTATCTGCCTCGTCCCACTCTATTTGCATTGTTCCACTCGATCAGTATCGTCGCAGTCTATCAGCATCGTAAAACTCTATCAACAATATCCCACTCTATTAGCAATGTCCCATTCTATCAGCATCATCCCACTCTATCAGCATCGTCCCACTCTATCAACATTATCCCACTCTATTAGCAAGGTCCCACTCTAGCAGCATCGTCCCACTCTATTAGCAATGTCCCACTCTATCAGCATCATCCCACTCTATCAGCATCGTTACACACAATCAGCATGTCCTACTTTATCAACATTGTCCCACTCTACCAGCATCGTCCCCCTCTATCAGCCTCGTCCCACACTATCAGCAACGTCCCACACTATTAACATTGTCCCACTCTGTCAGCATCGTCCCACACTAATCGCAATTTCCCACTCTGTCAGCATCATCCCACTCTATCAGTATCGTCCAAATCTATCAACATTGTCCCACTCTATCAGCATCGTCCCACTCTATTAGCAATGTCCCACTTTATAAGCATATTCCCACTCTATCAGCATTATCCCACTCTATCAGCATTGTCCCACTCTCTCAGCGTCGTCCCCGTCTATCAGCATTATCCCACTCTATCAGCATTGTCTCACTCAATCGGGGTCGTCCCCGTCTATCAGCATCGTCCCAGTCTCTCAGTTTCATCCCACTCTATAAGCATTGTCCCACACTATCACTATCATCCCACTCTATCAGCATCGTCCCAGTGAATTAGCATTGTCCCACTCTATCAGCATCATACCACTCTATCAGCATCATACCATTCTATCAGCATCATCCCACTCTATCAGCATCGTCCCACACTACCAGCATCGTCCCACACTATCAGCATCATTCCACTCTATCAGTATCGTCCCACTCTATCAGCATCGTCCCACACTATCAGCAGCGTCCCGCTCTATCAACATTATCCCACTCTATTAGCAATGTCCAACTCTATCAACATCATCCCACTCTATCAGCAACGTCCCACCCGATCCGCAATGTCCCACTTTATCAACAATGTCCCACTCGATCAGCATCATCCCCCTCTATCAGCATCGTTACACACTATCAGCATGTCCCACTTTATCAACATTGTCCCACTCTACAAGCATCGTCCCACTCAATCAGCCTCGTCCCACACTATCAGCAACGTCCCACTCTATTAACATTGTCCCACTCTGTCAGCATCGTCCCACACTAATAGCAATTTCCCATTCTATCAGCATCATCCCACTCTATAAGCATTATCCCACTCTCTCAGCGGCGTCCCACTCTATCAACATTGTCCCACTCTATAAGCATTATCCCACTCTCTCAGCGTCGTCCCAGTCTATCAGCATTTTTCCACGCTGTTAGCATTGTCCCACTTGATCAGCGTCGTACCCGTCTATCAGCATCGACCCACTCTCTCAGTTTCATCCCACGTGTATCAGCATCGTCCCACACTATCAGTATCTTCCCACTCTATCAGCATCGTCCCACTGAATTAGCATTGTCCCACTCTATTCGCAATGTCCCACTCTCTCAGCATCATCGCACTCTATCAGCATCATCCCACTCTATCAGCATCGTCCCACTCTATCAACATTATCCCAGTCTATTATCAATGTTCCACTCTCGCAGCATCATCCCACGCTATCAACCTAATCCCACTCTATTAGCAATGTACCACTCTACCAGCATCATCTCACTTTATCAGCATCGTCCCACTCTATCCGCAATATCGCACTCTATCACCGTCGTCGCCGTCTATCCACATATTCCCACTCTATCAGCATCGTCCCACGCTATCAACATTGTTCCACTCTATCACCGTAGTCCCCCTCTATCAGTATTGTCCCACTCTATCAGCATCGTCCCACTCTATCAACATTATCCCATTATATTAGCAATGTTCCATTCTAGCAGCATAATCACACTCTATTAGCATTGTCCCGCTCTATCAGTATCGTCCCACGCTATCAGTATTGTCCCACTCTATCAGCATTGTCACACTCTAACAGCATCGACCCCCTGAGTCACCATTGTCCCACTATATCAGCATTGTCCCGCTCTATCAGCATCGTCCCACACTATCTGAATCGTCCCACTGAATCAGCATTGTCCCACTCTATCAGCATCATCCCATTGTATCAGCCTACCCCCAAACTATCAGCATGGTCCCACTCTATCAGTATCGTCCCACTCTATCAGCATCGTCGCACTCTACCAACATCGTCCCACTCCATCAACATCATCCCACTCTATCACCATCGTCCCACTCTATCAACGTTATCACACTCTATTAGCAATGTTCCAGTCTAGCAGCAGCATCCCACTCTAACAGCATCATCCCGCTCTCTCAGCATCATCCCAATCTATCCGCAATGTCCCACTCTATCAACATTGTCCCACTCTATCAGCATCGTCCCACTCTATCATCACCGTCCCACTCTATCAACATTGTCCCACTCTATCAGCATCGTCCCACTGTATCAACATAGTCCGACCCTATCAGCATCGTCCCATCCTATCAGCATCATCCCACTCTATCAGCATCATCCCACTCTACCAGCATCGTCCAATTCTATCAACATTATCGCACTCTATTAGCAATGTCCCACTCTATCAGCATCATCCCACTCTATCAGCATCATCCCACTCTATCAACATTATCCCTCTCTATCAGTATTATAACACTCTATCAGCATCATCCCACTCTATCAACATTATCCATTTCTATTAGCAATGTTCCAATCTAGCAGCAGCCTCCCACTCTATTAGAATCATCCTGCTCTATCAGCATCGTCCCACTCAATCCGCAATGTCCCACCCTATCAACATTGTCCTACTCTATCAGCATCGTTCCACACTATCAGCATCATCCCACTCTATCAACATTGTGCAATCTATCAGCATCATCCCACTCGATCAGCATCGTCCCAGACTATCAGCATTGTCCCACTCTATCAGCATCATGCCACACAATCAGCATAGTCCCACTCTGTCAGCATCGTACCACTCTATCATCATTTTCCCACTCTCTCAGCATCGTCCAATTCTATTCGCAATATCCCACTCTATCAGCATCATCCCACTCTATCAGCATCGTCCCACTCTATCAGCATTATCTCGCACTATCAGCATCATCCCACACTATCAGTATCGTCCCACCCAATCAGCACCGACCCACACTATCAGCATCGTCACACACTATCAGCATCGTCCCACCTTATTGGCAATGTTCCACTTTATCAGCATCATCCCACTCTATCAGCATCGTCCCACTCTATCAGCATCGTCGCACTCTACCAACATCGTCCCACTCTATCAGCAACGTCCCACTCTATCAACATTATCCCACTCTATTAGCAATGTCCAACTCTATCAACATCATCCCACTCTATCAGCATCGTCCCACTCGATTCGCAATGTCCCACTTTATCAACATTGTCTCACTCTATCATCATCGTCACACTCGAGCAGCGTCGTCCCTCTACATGCGCATCATGCCACTCTATGAGCATCGTCCCACTTTATCAGCATTGTCCCACTTTCTCAGTACAGTCCCACTCTATCAGCATTGTCCCACTCTATCATCTTCGTCCCACTCTATCAAACATGTCCCACTCTCTCAGCATCGTTTCACTCCATCAGCACTGTCCCACTCTATCAGTATCATCCCACTCTATCAGCACTGTCCCACTCTATCAGCGTTGTCCCGATCTATCAGCATCGTCCCACTGTATCAGCCGCCCCCCACACTATCAGCATTGTACCACTCTATCAGCATCGTACCACTCTATCAACTTTATCACACTCTATTAGCAATGTTCCAGTCGAGCAGCAGCATCCCACTCTATCAGCATCGTCCCACTCTATCAGCATCGTCCCACTCTATTAGCAATGTCCCACTCTATCAGCATCATCCCACTCTATCAGCATCGCCCCACTCTATCAGCATCGTTCCACACTATCAAAAGTGTCCCACTCTATCAGCATCATCCCACTCTAACAGCATCATCCCATTCTATAAGCATCATCCCACTCTATCAACATTGTCCCACTCTATCAGCATCATCCCACTCTATCAGCATCGTCCCGCACTATCAGCATCATCCCACTCTATCAACATCATCCCACTCTATAAGCATCGACCCACCCTATCAGCATCGTCCCACTCTATCAGCATCATCCCACTCTATCAGCATCGTCCCGCACTATCAGCATCATCCCACTCTATCAACATCATCCCACTCTATAAGCATCGACCCACACTATCAGCATCGTCCCACTCTATCAGCATCATCCCAATCGATCAGCATCGTCCCACTCAATCAAAAATGTCCCACCTTATCAGTTTCATCCCACTCTATCAATATCTGCCCACACTATCAGCATTGTCTCAAACTAGCAGCATCATCCCACCCTATCATCATCGTCCCACTCGAGCAGCATCGTCCCTCTACATGAGCATCATGCCACTCTATGAGCATCGTCCCACTTTATCAGCATTGTCCCACTCTCTCAGTGCAGTCCCAATCTATCAGCATTGTCCCACTCTATCAGCTTCGTCCCACTCTATCAGACATGTCCCACTCTATCAACAGCGTCCCAATCTATCAGCATCGTTTCACTCCATCAGCACTGTCCCACTCGATCAGTATCGTCTCACTCGATCAGCATTTTCGCACTCTATTAGTGTCGTCCCACTCTATCAGCACTGTCCCACTCTATCAGCATTGTCCCACTCTATCAGCATCGTCCCACTGTATCAGCCTCCCCCCACACTATCAGCATTGTACCACTCTATCAGCATCGTACCACTCTATCAACGTTATCACACTCTATTAGCAATGTTCCAGTCTAGCAGCAGCATCCCACTCTGTCAGCATCATCCCGCTGCATCAGCATCGTTCCAATGTATCCGCAATGGCCCACTCTATCAACATTGCCCCACTCTATCAGCATCATCCCACTCTATCAGCATCGTCCCACTCTATTAGCAATGTCCCACTCTATCAGCACCGTCCCACTCTATCAGCACCGTCCCACTCTATCAGCATCGTCCCATTCTATTAGCAATGTCCCACTTTATAAGCATATTCCCACTCTATCAGCATTATCCCACTCTATCAGCATTGTCCCACTCTCTCAGCGTCGTCCCCGTCTATCAGCATTATCCCACTCTATCAGCATTGTCTCACTCAATCAGGGCCGTCCCCGTCTATCAGCATCGTCCCAGTCTCTCAGTTTCATCCCACTCTAAAAGCATTGTCCCACACTATCACTATCGTCCCACTCTATCAGTATCATCCCAGTGAATTAGCATTGTCCCACTCTATCAGCATCATACCACTCTATCAGCATCACACCATTCTATCAGCATCATCCCACTCTATCAGCATCGTCCCACACTATCAGCATCGTCCCACACTATCAGCATCATTCCACTCTATCAGTATCGTCCCACTCTATCAGCATCGTCCCACACTATCAGCAGCGTCCCGCTCTATCAACATTATCCCACTCTATTAGCAATGTCCAACTCTATCAACATCATCCCACTCTATCAGCATCGTCCCACTCGATCCGCAATGTCCCACTTTATCAACATTGTCTCACTCTATCAGCATCGTCCCACTCTATTAGCAATGTCCCACTCGATCAGCATCATCCCCCTCTATCAGCATCGTTACACACTATCAGCATGTCCCACTTTATCAACATTCTCCCACTCTACCAGCATCGTCCCACTCAATCAGCCTCGTCCCACACTATCAGCAACGTCCCACTCTATTAACATTGTCCCACTCTGTCAGCATCGTCCCACACTAATAGCAATTTCCCATTCTATCAGCATCATCCCACTCTATAAGCATTATGCCACTCTCTCAGCGTCGTCCCACTCTATCAACATTGTCCCACTCTATAAGCATTATCCCACTCTCTCAGCGTCGTCCCAGTCTATCAGCATTATTCCACGCTGTTAGCATTGTCCCACTCGATCAGCGTCGTACCCGTCTATCAGCATCGTCCCACTCTCTCAGTTTCATCCCACTGTATCTGCATCGTCCCACACTATCAGTATCTTCCCACTCTATCGCATCGTCCCACTGAATTAGCATTGTCCCACTCTATTAGCAATGTCCCACTCTCTCAGCATCATCGCACTCTATCAGCATCATCCCACTCTATCAGCATCGTCCCACTCTATCAACATTATCCCAGTCTATTATCAATGTTCCACTCTCGCAGCATCATCCCACGCTATCAACCTAATCCCACTCTATTAGCAATGTACCACTCTACCAGCATCATCTCACTTTATCACCATCGTCCCACTCTATCCGCAATATCGCACTCTATCACCGTCGTCGCCGTCTATCCACATATTCCCACTCTATCAGCATCGTCCCACGCTATCAACATTGTTCCACTCTATCACCGTAGTCCCCCTCTATCAGTATTGTCCCACTCTATCAGCATCGTCCCACTCTATCAACATTATCCCATTATATCAGCAATGTTCCATTCTAGCAGCATAATCACACTCTATTAGCATTGTCCCGCTCTGTCAGTATCATCCCACGCTATCAGTATTGTCCCACTCTATCAGCATTGTCACACTCTAACAGCATCGACCCCATGAGTCACCATTGTCCCACTATATCAGCATTGTCCCAGTCTCTCAGCATCGTCCCACGCTATCAAAAATGTCCCACTCTGTCAGCATTGTCCCACTCTATCAGTATCGTCCCACACTATCTGAATCGTCCCACTGAATTAGTATCGTCCCACTCTATCAGCATCGTCGCACTCTATCAACGTTATCACACTCTATTAGCAATGTTCCAGTCTAGCAGCAGCATCCCACTCTGTCAGCATCATCCCGCTCTATCAGCATCGTCCCAATCTATCCGCAATGTCCACTCTATCAACATTGTCCCACTCTATCAGCATCGTCCCACTCTATCAGCATCGTCGCACTCTATCAACATTGTCAAACTCTATCAGCATCGTCCCACTCTATTAGCAATGTCCCACTCTATCAGCATCATCCCACTCTATCAGCATCGATCCACACTATCAGCATGTCCAACTTTATCAACATTGTCCCACTCTATCAGCATCGTCCCATTCTATCAGCATCGTCCCACACTATCAGCATCGTCCCACACTATCAGCATCGTCCCACTCTATCAACGTTGTCCCACTCTGTCAGCATCGTCCCACTCTATTAGAAATTTCCCAATCTATCAGCATCATCCCACTCTATAAGCATCATCCCACTCAATCAACATCTTCCCACTCTATCAGCATCGTCCCACTCTCTCAACATCATCCCACTCTATAAGCATCGACCCACACTATCAGCATCGTCCCACTCTATCAGCATCATCCCACTTAATCAGCATCGTCCCACTCAATCAAAAATGTCTCACTTAATCAGTTTCCTCCCACTCTATCAATATCTGCCCACACTATCAGCATTGTCTCAAACTAGCAGCATCATCCCACCCTATCATCATCGTCACACTCGAGCAGCGTCGTCCCTCTACATGCGCATCATGCCACTCTATGAGCATCGTCCCACTTTATCAGCATTGTCCCACTTTCTCAGTACAGTCCCACTCTATCAGCATTGTCCCACTCTATCATCTTCGTCCCACTCTATCAAACATGTCCCACTCTCTCAGCATCGTTTCACTCCATCAGCACTGTCCCACTCTATCAGTATCATCCCACTCTATCAGCACTGTCCCACTCTATCAGCGTTGTCCCGATCTATCAGCATCGTCCCACTGTATCAGCCGCCCCCCACACTATCAGCATTGTACCACTCTATCAGCATCGTACCACTCTATCAACTTTATCACACTCTATTAGCAATGTTCCAGTCGAGCAGCAGCATCCCACTCTATCAGCATCGTCCCACTCTATCAGCATCGTCCCACTCTATTAGCAATGTCCCACTCTATCAGCATCATCCCACTCTATCAGCATCGCCCCACTCTATCAGCATCGTTCCACACTATCAAAAGTGTCCCACTCTATCAGCATCATCCCACTCTAACAGCATCATCCCATTCTATAAGCATCATCCCACTCTATCAACATTGTCCCACTCTATCAGCATCATCCCACTCTATCAGCATCGTCCCGCACTATCAGCATCATCCCACTCTATCAACATCATCCCACTCTATAAGCATCGACCCACCCTATCAGCATCGTCCCACTCTATCAGCATCATCCCACTCTATCAGCATCGTCCCGCACTATCAGCATCATCCCACTCTATCAACATCATCCCACTCTATAAGCATCGACCCACACTATCAGCATCGTCCCACTCTATCAGCATCATCCCACTCGATCAGCATCGTCCCACTCAATCAAAAATGTCCCACCTTATCAGTTTCATCCCACTCTATCAATATCTGCCCACACTATCAGCATTGTCTCAAACTAGCAGCATCATCCCACCCTATCATCATCGTCCCACTCGAGCAGCATCGTCCCTCTACATGAGCATCATGCCACTCTATGAGCATTGTCCCACTTTATCAGCATTGTCCCACTCTCTCAGTGCAGTCCCAATCTATCAGCATTGTCCCACTCTATCAGCTTCGTCCCACTCTATCAGACATGTCCCACTCTATCAACAGCGTCCCAATCTATCAGCATCGTTTCACTCCATCAGCACTGTCCCACTCGATCAGTATCGTCTCACTCGATCAGCATTTTCGCACTCTATTAGTGTCGTCCCACTCTATCAGCACTGTCCCACTCTATCAGCATTGTCCCACTCTATCAGCATCGTCCCACTGTATCAGCCTCCCCCCACACTATCAGCATTGTACCACTCTATCAGCATCGTACCACTCTATCAACGTTATCACACTCTATTAGCAATGTTCCAGTCTAGCAGCAGCATCCCACTCTGTCAGCATCATCCCGCTGCATCAGCATCGTTCCAATGTATCCGCAATGGCCCACTCTATCAACATTGCCCCACTCTATCAGCATCATCCCACTCTATCAGCATCGTCCCACTCTATTAGCAATGTCCCACTCTATCAGCACCGTCCCACTCTATCAGCATCGTCCCACTCTATTAGCAATGTCCCACTCTATCAGCACCGTCCCACTCTATCAGCATCGTCCCACTCTATTAGCAATGTCCCACTCTATCAGCATCATCCCACTCTATCAGCATCGTTCCACACTATCAGCATGTCCCACTTTATCAACATTGTCCCACTGTATGAGTATCCTCCCACTCTATCAGCATCGTCCCAAACTATCAGCATCGTCCCACATAATCACCATCGTCCCACTCTATCAACGTTGTCTCAATCTGTCAGCATCGTCCTACTCTATTAGAAATTTCCCACTCTATCAGCATCATCCCACTCTATCAGCATCATCTCACTCTATCAGCATCGTCTCACTCTATAAGCATCGACCCAGACTATCTGCATCGTCCCACTCTATCAGCATCGTCCCACTCTATCAACATTGTCCCACTCTATCAGACTCGTCCCACTCTGTTAGCAACGTCCCACTTTATCAGCATCTTCCCACTCTATCAGCATCGTCCCACTCTATCAAAAATGTCCTACCTTATCAGTGTCATCCCATACTATCAACATCGGCCCACTTTATCAGCATTGTCTCACTCTATCAGCATCGTTCCACTCTATCAGCATCATCCCACTCTATCAAAAACGTCCCTCCATATCATCGTCGTACGACTTTATCAGCATCGTCCCACTCTATCAGCGTCATTCCACTCTACCTGCATCGTCCCACTGAATCAGCAATGTACCACTCTATCAGCATCGTCCCACTCTATAAGCAATGTCCCAATCTAGCAGCATCATCCCACTCTATCAGCATCGTCCCACACTATCAGCATCGTCCCACTCTTTCAACATGGTCCCTCTCTGTCAGCATCGTCCCACTCTATTAGCAATTTCCCACTCTATCAGCATTATCCCACTCTATCAGCATCATCCCACTCTATCAGCATCGTCCCGAACTATCAGCATTATCCCACTCTATCGGCATCGTCCAACTCTATAAGCATCGACCCACACTATCAGCATCGTCCCACTCTATCAGCATTGTCCCACTCTATCAACATTTTCCCACTCTATCAGCATCGTCCAACTCGATTAGCAATAACCCACTCTATCAGCATCATCCCACTCTATCAGCATCATCCCACTCTCTCAGCATCGTCGCGCACTATCAGCATCATCCCACTCTATCAGTATTGTCCCACACGATCAGCATCGTCCCACTGTATCAACGTTGTCCCACACTGTCAGCATCGTCAAACTCTATTAGAAATTTCCCACTCTATCAGCATCGTCCCACACTATCAGCATCGTCCCACTCTATCAACATTGTCCCACTCTATCAGCATCGTCCCACTCTATCAGCATCGTCCCACTATATCAACATTGTGAAACTCTATCAGCATCGACCCCCTCTATTAGCAATGTCCCACTCTATCAGCATCATCCAACTCTATCAGCATTGTTCCACACTATCAGCATGTCCCACTTTATCAACATTGTCCCACTCTATCAGCATGCTCCAACTCTATCAGCATCGTCCCACACTATCAGCATCGTCCCACACTGTCAGCATCGTCCCACTCTATCAACGTTGTCACAATCTGTCAGCATCGGTCCACTCTATTGGAAATTTCCCACTCTATCAGCATCATCTCACTCTATCAGCATCTTCCCACTCTATAAGCATCGACCCACACTATCAGCATCGTCCCACTCTATCAGCATCGTCCCACTCTATCAACATTTTCCCACTCTATCAGCCTCGTCCCACTCTATTAGCAACGTCACCCTTTATCAGCATCGTCCCACTCTATAAGCAATCTCCCACTCTAGCAGCATCATCCCACTCTATCAGCATCGTCCCACACTATCAGCATCGTCCCACTCTATCAACATGGTCCCTCTCTGTCAGCATCGTCCCACTCTATTAGCAATTTCCCACTCTATCAGCATCATCCGACTCTATCAGCATCACCCCACTCTATCAGCATCGTCCCGCACTATCAGCATTATCCCACTCTATCGGCATCGTCCCACTCTATAAGCATCGTTCCACACTATCAGCCTGTCCCACTTTATCAACATTGTTCCACTCTATGAGCATCCTCCCACTCTATCAGCGTCGTCCCAAACTATCAGCATCGTCCCACATAATCAGCATCGTCCCACTCTATCAACGTTGTCACAATCTGTCAGCATCGTCCTACTCTATTAGAAATTTCCCACTCTATCAGCATCAGCCCACTCTATCAGCATCATCTCACTCTATAAGCATCGATCCACACTATCAGCATCGTCCCACTCTATCAGCATCGTCCCACTCTATCAACATTGTCCCACTCTATCAGACTCGTCCCACTCTGTTAGCAACGTCCCATTTTATCAGCATCATCCCACTCTATCAGCATCATCCCACTCTATCAAAAATGTCCCACCTTATCAGTGTCATCCCATACTATCAACATCGGCACACTTTATCAGCATTGTCTCACTCTATCAGCATCGTTCCACTCTATCAGCATCATCCCACTCTATCAAAAATATCCCTCTATATCATCATCGTCCGACTTTATCAGCATCGTCCCACTCTATCAGCGTCATTCCACTCTACCTGCATCGTCCCACTGAATCAGCATTGTACCACTCTATCAGCATCGTCCCACTCTATTAGCAATGTCCCACTCTAGCAGCATCATCCCACTCTATCAGCATCGTCCCACACTATCAGCATCGTCCCACTCTATCAAAATGGTCCCTCTCTGTCAGCATCATCCCACTCTATTAGCAATTTCCCACTCTATCAGCATCATCCCACTCTATCAGCATCATCCCACTCTATCAGCATCGTCCCACTCTATCAGCATCATCCCACTCTATCGGCATCGTCCCACTCTATAAGCATCGACCCACACTATCAGCATCGTCCCACTCGATCAGCATTGTCCCACTCTAACAACAATTTCCCACTCAAACAGCATCGTCCCACTCGATTAGCAACATCCCACTCTATCAGCATCATCCCACTCTCTCAGCATCGTCGGGCACTATCAGCATTATCACACTCTATCAGCATCATCCCACTCTATCAGTATCGTCCCACACTATCAGCATCGTCCCACACTATCAGCATCGTCCCACACTATCAGCATCGTCCCACTGTATCAACGTTGTGCCACACTGTCAACATCGTCCCACTCTATCAGCATCGTCCCACTGTATCAGCCTCCCCCCACACTATCAGCATTGTACCACTCTATCAGCATCGTACCACTCTATCAACGTTATCACACTCTATTAGCAATGTTCCAGTCTAGCAGCAGCATCCCACTCTGTCAGCATCATCCCGCTGCATCAGCATCGTTCCAATGTATCCGCAATGGCCCACTCTATCAACATTGCCCCACTCTATCAGCATCATCCCACTCTATCAGCATCGTCCCACTCTATTAGCAATGTCCCACTCTATCAGCACCGTCCCATTCTATCAGCATCGTCCCACTCTATTAGCAATGTCCCACTCTATCAGCACCGTCCCACTCTATCAGCATCGTCCCACTCTATTAGCAATGTCCCACTCTATCAGCATCATCCCACTCTATCAGCATCGTTCCACACTATCAGCATGTCCCACTTTATCAACATTGTCCCACTGTATGAGTATCCTCCCACTCTATCAGCATCGTCCCAAACTATCAGCATCGTCCCACATAATCACCATCGTCCCACTCTATCAACGTTGTCTCAATCTGTCAGCATCGTCCTACTCTATTAGAAATTTCCCACTCTATCAGCATCATCCCACTCTATCAGCATCATCTCACTCTATCAGCATCGTCTCACTCTATAAGCATCGACCCAGACTATCTGCATCGTCCCACTCTATCAGCATCGTCCCACTCTATCAACATTGTCCCACTCTATCAGACTCGTCCCACTCTGTTAGCAACGTCCCACTTTATCAGCATCTTCCCACTCTATCAGCATCGTCCCACTCTATCAAAAATGTCCTACCTTATCAGTGTCATCCCATACTATCAACATCGGCCCACTTTATCAGCATTGTCTCACTCTATCAGCATCGTTCCACTCTATCAGCATCATCCCACTCTATCAAAAACGTCCCTCTATATCATCGTCGTACGACTTTATCAGCATCGTCCCACTCTATCAGCGTCATTCCACTCTACCTGCATCGTCCCACTGAATCAGCAATGTACCACTCTATCAGCATCGTCCCACTCTATAAGCAATGTCCCAATCTAGCAGCATCATCCCACTCTATCAGCATCGTCCCACACTATCAGCATCGTCCCACTCTTTCAACATGGTCCCTCTCTGTCAGCATCGTCCCACTCTATTAGCAATTTCCCACTCTATCAGCATTATCCCACTCTATCAGCATCATCCCACTCTATCAGCATCGTCCCGCACTATCAGCATTATCCCACTCTATCGGCATCGTCCCACTCTATAAGCATCGTCCCACACTATCAGCATCGTCCCACTCTATCAGCATTGTCCCACTCTATCAACATTTTCCCACTCTATCAGCATCGTCCAACTCGATTAGCAATATCCCACTCTATCAGCATCATCCCACTCTATCAGTATCATCCCACTCTCTCAGCATCGTCGCGCACTATCAGCATCATCCCACTCTATCAGTATTGTCCCACACGATCAGCATCGTCCCACATTATCAGCATCGTCCCATACTATCAGCATCGTCCCACTGTATCAACGTTGTCCCACACTGTCAGCATCGTCAAACTCTATGAGAAATTTCCCACTCTATCAGCATCGTCCCACACTATCAGCATCGTCCCACTCTATCAACATTGTCCCACTCTATCAGCATCGCCCCACTCTATCAGCATCGTCCCACTATATCAACATTGTGAAACTCTATCAGCATCGACCCCCTCTATTAGCAATGTCCCACTCAATCAGCATCATCCAACTCTATCAGCATTGTTCCACACTATCAGCATGTCCCACTTTATCAACATTGTCCCACTCTATCAGCATGCTCCAACTCTATCAGCATTGTCCCACACTATCAGCATCGTCCCACACTGTCAGCATCGTCCCACTCTATCAACGTTGTCACAATCTGTCAGCATCGGTCCACTCTATTGGAAATTTCCCACTCTATCAGCATCATCTCACTCTATCAGCATCTTCCCACTCTATAAGCATCGACCCACACTATCAGCATCGTCCCACTCTATCAGCATCGTCCCACCCTATCAACATTTTCCCACTCTATCAGCCTCGTCCCACTCTATTAGCAACGTCACACTTTATCAGCATCGTCCCACTCTATAAGCAATCTCCCACTCTAGCAGCATCATCCCACTCTATCAGCATCGTCCCACACTATCAGCATCGTCCCACTCTATCAACATGGTCCCTCTCTGTCAGCATCGTCCCACTCTATTAGCAATTTCCCACTCTATCAGCATCATCCGACTCTATCAGCATCATCCCACTCTATCAGCATCGTCCCGCACTATCAGCATTATCCCACTCTATCGGCATCGTCCCACTCTATAAGCATCGACCCACACTATCAGCATCGTCCCACTCTATCAGCATTGACCCACTCTATCAACATTTTCCCACTCTATCAGCATCGTCCCACTCGATTAGCAATATCCCACTCTATCAGCATCATCCCACTCTCTCAGCATCGTCGCGCACTATCAGCATCATCCCACTCTATCTGTATCGTCCCACACGATCAGCATCGTCCCACATTATCAGCATCGTCCCATACTATCAGCATCATCCCACTGTATCAACGTTGTCCCACACTGTCAGCATCGTCAAACTCTATTAGAAATTTCCCACTCTATCAGCATCGTCCCACACTATCAGCATCGTCCCACTCTATCAACATTGTCCCACTCTATCAGCATCGTCCCACTCTATCAGCATCGCCCTACTATATCAACATTGTGAAACTCTATCAGCATCGACCCCCTCTATTAGCAATGTCCCACTCTATCAGCATCATCCAACTCTATCAGCATTGTTCCACACTATCAGCATGTCCTACTTTATCAACATTGTCCCACTCTATCAGCATGCTCCAACTCTATCAGCATCGTCCCACACTATCAGCATCGTCCCACACTGTCAGCATCGTCCCACTCTATCAACGTTGTCACAATCTGTCAGCATCGGCCCACTCTATTGGAAATTTCCCACTCTATCAGCATCATCTCACTCTATCAGCATCTTCCCACTCTATAAGCATCGACCCACACTATCAGCATCGTCCCACTCTATCAGCATCGTCCCACTCTATCGACATTTTCCCACTCTATCAGCCTCGTCCCACTCTATTAGCAACGTCACACTTTATCAGCATCGTCCCACTCTATAAGCAATCTCACACTCTAGCAGCATCATCCCACTCTATCAGCATCGTCCCACACTATCAGCATCGTCCCACTCTATCAACATGGTCCCTCTCTGTCAGCATCGTCCCACTCTATTAGCAATTTCACACTCTATCAGCATCATCCCACTCTATCAGCATCATCCCACTCTATCAGCATCGTCCCGCACTATCAGCATCTTCCCACTCTATCGGCATCGTCCCACTCTATAAGCATCGACCCACACCATCAGCATCGTCCCACTCTATCAGCATTGTCCCACTCTATCAACATTTTCCCACTCTATCAGCATCGTCCCACTCGATTAGCAATATCCCACTCTATCAGCATCATCCCACTCTCTCAGCATCGTCGCGCACTATCTGCATCATCACACTCTATCAACATCATCCCACTCTATCAGTATCGTCCCACACGATCAGCATCCTCCCACACTATCAGCATCGTCCCATACTATCAGCATCGTCCCACTCTATCAACGTTGTCCCACACTGTCAGCATCGTCCCACTATACCAACATTGTGAAACTCTATCAGCATCGAGCCCCTCTATTAGTAATGTCCCACTCTATCAGCATCATCCAACTCTATCAGCATTGTTCCACACTATCAGCATGTCCCACTTTATCAACATTGTCCCACTCTATCAGCTTCATCCCACTCTATCAGCATCATCTCACTTTATCAGCATCGTCTCACTCTGTAAGCATCGACCCAGACCATCAGCATCGTCCCACTCTGTCAGCATCGTCCCACTCTATCAACAATTTCCCACTCTATCAGCCTCGTCCCACTCTATTAGCAACGTTCCACTTTATCAGCATCATCCCACTCTATCAGCACCGTCCCACTCTCTCAAAAATGTCCCACCTTATCAGTGTCATCCACTCTATCAACATCTGCCAACACTATCAGCATCGTCTCAATCTAGCAGCATCATCCCATTCTATCATCATCGTCCCACTTTATCAGCATTGTCTCACTCTATCAGCATCGTTCCACTCTATCAGCATCATCCCACTCTATCAAAAACGTCCCACTCTAACAACATGGTCCGACTTTATCAGCATCGTCCCACTCTATCAGCGTCATCCCACTCTACCTGCATCGTCCCCTGAATCAGCATTGTTCCACTCTATCAGCATCGTCCCACTCTATTAGCAATGTCCCACTCTATTAGCATCATCGCCCACTATCAGCATCATCCCACTCTATCAGCATCATCCCACTCTATCAGTATCGTCCCATTCTATCAGCATCAACCCACACTATCAGCATCGTCCCACACTATCAGCATCGTCCCACTCTATGAGCAATGTCCCACTTTTTCAGCATCATCCCAGTCTATCAGCATCGCCCCACATTATCAGCATTGTCACACTCTATCAGCATCATCCCACTCTATCAGCATTGTCCCGCACTATCAGCATCATCTCACTCTATCAGCATCGTCCCACTCTATAAGCATTGGCACACACTATCCTCATCGTCCCACTCTATCAGCATCATCCCACTAAATCAGCATCGGCACACACTATCATCATTGTCCCACTCGATCAGTCATCGTCTTACTCTAGCAAGATCGCCCCACTCTATCAGCTTCATCCCACTCTATCAACAATGTTCCAACTTATCAGTTTCATTCCACTCTATCAACATCGGCCCACACTATCAGCATTGTCTCAATCTAGCACCATCATCCCACACTATCATCATCGTCCAACTCTATCAGCATTGTCCTACTCTAGCAGCATCGTCCCAATCTATGAGCATCGTGCCACTCTAGCAGCAGCGTCCCACTCTGTGAGTATCGTGCCACTCTATCAACATTGTCCGACTCCATCAGCTTCGTGCCACTCTATTAGCCATTTCCCACTCTGTCAGCATCATCCCACTCTATCAGCATCATCCCACTTTATCAGCATGGTCCCACTCTATCAGTATTGTCCCACTCTGTTAGCATCGTCCCACTATATTAGCATCGTCCCACACTATCAGCATTGTTCCACTCTATCAGTATCGACCAACTCGATCAGCATCGTCCCACTCTATTAATATTATCCCACTCTATTAGCAATGTCCCAGTCTATCAGCATCATCCCACTCATTCAGCATCGTTCCACACTATCAGCATGTCCCATTTTAACCACATCGTCCCACACTCTCAGTAACATCCCACTCTATCAGTATCATTCGACTCTATCAGCATCGTCCCACACTATCAGCATCGTCCCACACTATCAGCATCGTCCCACTGTATCAACGATGTCCCACTCTGTGAGCATCGTCCCACTCTATTAGCAATTTCCCACTCTATCAGCATCATCCCACACTATCAGCATCATCCCACACTATCAGCATCGTCCCGCGCTATCAGCATCATCCCACTCTATCAGCATCGTCCCACAATATCATCATCGTCCCACTCTATCAGCATCATCCCACTAAATCTGCATCGTCCCACTAAATCAGCATCATCCCACTCGATCAGTCATCGTCTCACTCTAGCAAGATCGTCCCACTCTATCAGCATCATCCCACACTATCAGCATCGTCCCACTCTATCAAAAATGTCCCACCTTATCAGTTTCATCCCACTCTATCAACATCGGCCCACACAATCAGCATTGTCCCACTCTAGCAGCATTGTCCCACTCTATCAGTATCGTCCCACTCTATCAGCACAGTCGCATTCTATCAGCTTCGTCCCACTCTATCAGCATCGTCCCACTCTATCAACATCATCCCACTCTCTCCATAATGTCCCACTCTATCAACATCCTCCCTTTCTATCAGCAACGTCCCACTCCATCAGCACTGTCCCACTCGATCAGTATCGTCCCACTCTATTAGCAATTTCCCTCTCTATTTGCATTATCCCACTCTATCAGCATCATCCCACTCTATCAGCATCGTCCCGCACTATCGGCATCATCCCACACTATCAGCATCGTCCCACTCTATAAGCATCGATCCACACTATCATCATCGTCCCACTCTATCTGCATCGTCCCACTCTATCAACGTTGTCCCACTCTGTCAGCATCGTCCCACTCTATTAGCAATTTCCCACTCTATCAGCATTATCCCACTCTATCAGCATCATCCCACTCCCTCAGCATCGTCCCGCACTATCAGCATCATTCCACTCTATCAGCATCGTCCCACTCTATAAGCATCGACCCACACTATCATCATCGTCCCACTCTATCAGCATCGTCCCACTAAATCAGCATCGTCCCACTAAATCAGCATCATCCCACTCGATCAGCCATCGTCTCACTCTATCAAGATCGTCCCACTCTATCAGCATCATCCCACACTATCAGCATCGTCACGCTCTATCAAATATGTCCCACCTTATCAGTTTCATCCCACTCTATCAACTTCGGCCCTCACTATCAGCATTGTCCCACTCTAGCAGCATCGTCCCACTCTATGAGCATCGTGACACTCTATGAGCATCGTCCCACTTTATCAGCATTGTCCCACTCTATCCGTATCGTCCCACTCGATCAGCACAGTCCCACTCTATCAGCATTGTCCCACTCTATCAGCATCGTCCCACTCTATCAACATCATCCCACTCTATCAAAAATGTCCCACTCTATCAACATCCTCCCTTTTTATCGGCATCGTCCCATTCCATCAGCACTGTCCCACTCTATCAGTATCGACCCACTCTATCAGCATTGTCCCACTCTATTAGTGTCGTCCCACTCTATCAGCACTGACCCACTCTATCAGTATTGTCCCACACGAACAGCATCGACCCACTGAGTCACCATTCTCCCACTCTATCAGCATCATCCCGCTCTATCAGCATCATCACACTCTATCAATATTATCGCACTCTATTAGCAATGTCACACTCTATCAGTATCATCCCACTCTCTCAGCATCATCCCACTCTATCAACATTATCCCTCTCAATCAGTATTATCCCACTCTCTCAGCATCATCCCACTCTATCAACATTTCCCACTCTATTAGCAATGTTCCAATCTAGCAGCAACATCCCACTCTACCAGCATCATCCCGCTCTATCAGCATCGTCATACACGATCCGCAATGTCCCACTCTATCAACATTGTCCCACTCTATCAGCATCGTCCCACTCAATCAGCATCGCCCCACTCTATCAACATTGTCCCACTCTATAAGCATCATCCCACTCTATTAGCAATCTCCCTCTCTATCAGCATCATCCCACTCTATCAGCATCGTTCCACAGTATCAGCATCGTCCCAATCTATCAACATTGTCCCACTCTATCAGAATCGTCCCACTCTATCAGCATCGTCCCACACTATCAGCATCGTCCCACTCTATCAGCATCCTCCCACACTATCAGCATTGTCCCACTCTGTTAGCATCGTCCCACTCTATCATCATTGTCCCACTCTTTCAGCATCATCCCCCTCTATTAACATCGTTCCACACTATCAGGATCGTCCCACTCCATCAACATTGTCCCACTCTATCAGTATCGTCCCACACTATCAGCATCGTCCCACTCTATTCACAATGTCCCACATTATCAGCATCTTCGCACTCTATCAGTATCGTCCCACACTATCAGCATCATCCCACTCTATCAGCATCGTCACACTCGATCAGTATCGTCACACACTATCAACATTGTCCCACTCTATCAGCCTGATCTCACTCTATCAGCATTGTCCCACTTTCTCAGCGTCGGCCCCGACTATCAGCATTATCCACACTTTCAGCATTGTCCCACTCAATCAGCGTCGTCTCCGTCTATCAGCAGCATCCCACTCTCTGTTTCATCCCACTCTATAAGCATCGTCCCACACTATCAGTATTGTCCCACTACATCAGCACTGTCCCACTCTATCAGTATCGTCCCACTCTATCAGCATTGTCCCACTCTATCAGCATCGACTCACTGAGTCACCATTGTCCCACGATATCAGCATTGTCCCAGTCTATCAGCATCGTCCCACGTTAGCAAAAAAGTCCCAGTCTGTCAGCATCATCCCGCTCTATCAGCAGCATCCCACTCTGTTAGCATCATCCAGCTCTATCAGCATCATCCCACACTATCAGCATCGTCCCACTCTATCAACATTGTCTCACTGTATCAGCATCGTCCCACTCTATTAGCAATGTCCCACTCTATCAACATTGTCCCACTCTATCAGCATCGTCCCACTCTATCAGCATCGTCCCACTCTATCAACATTGTCTTACTGTATCAGCATCGTCCCACTCTACTAGCAATGTCCCACTCTATCAGCATCATCCCACTCTATCAGCATCGTTCCACACTATCAGCATCATCCCACTCTATCAGTATCGTCCCACTCTATTAGCAATTTCCCTCTCTATTTGCATTATCCCACTCTATCAGCATCATCCCACTCTATCAGCATCGTTCCGCACTATCAGCATCATCCCACACTATCAGCATCGTCCCACTCTATAAGCATCGATCCACACTATCATCATCGTCCCACTCTATCTGCATCGTCCCACGCTATCAACGTTGTCCCACTCTGTCAGCATCGTCCCACTCTATTAGCAATTTCCCACTCTATCAGCATCATCCCACTCTCTCAGCATCGTCCCGCACTATCAGCATCATTCCACTCTATCAGCATTGTCCCACTCTATAAGCATCGACCCACACTATCATCATCGTCCCACTCTATCAGCATCGTCCCACTAAAACAGCATCGTCCCACTAAATCAGCATCATCCCACTCGATCAGCCATCGTCTCACTCTATCAAGATCGTCCCACTCTATCAGCATCATCCCACACTATCAGCATCGTCCCGCTCTATCAAATATGTCCCACCTTATCAGTTTCATCCCACTCTATCAACTTCGGCCCTCACTATCAGCATTGTCCCACTCTAGCAGCATCGTCCCACTCTATGAGCATCGTGACACTCTATGAGCATCGTCCCACTTTATCAGCATTGTCCTACTCTATCCGTATCGGCCCACTCGATCAGCACAGTCCCACTCTATCAGCATTGTCCCACTCTATCAGCATCGTCCCACTCTATCAACATCATCCCACTCTATCAAAAATGTCCCACTCTATCAACATCCTCCCTTTTTATCGGCATTGTCCCACTCCATCAGCACTGTCCCACTCTATCAGTATCGACCCACTCTATCAGCATTGTCCCACTCTATTAGTGTCGTCCCACTCTATCAGCACTGACCCACTCTATCAGTATTGTCCCACACGAACAGCATCGACCCACTGAGTCACCATTCTCCCACTCTATCAGCATCATCCCGCTCTATCAGCATCATCCCACTCTATCAACATTATCGCACTCTATTAGCAATGTCCCACTCTATCAGCATGATCCCACTCTCTCAGCATCATCCCACTCAATCAACATTATCCCTCTCAATTAGTATTATCCCACTCTATCAGCATCATCCCACTCTATCAACATTTCCCACTCTATTAGCAATGTTCCAATCTAGCAGCAACATCCCACTCTATCAGCATCATCCCGCTCTATCAGCATCGTCACACACGATCCGCAATGTCCCACTCTATCAGCATCGTCCCACTCAATCAGCATCGCCCCACTCTATCAACATTGTCCCACTCTATCAGCATCATCCCACTCTATTAGCAATCTCCCTCTCTATCAGCATCATCCCACTCTATCAGCATCGTTCCACAGTATCAACATCGTCCCGCACTATCAGCATCATCCCACTCTATCAAATATGTCCCACCTTAACACTTTGATCCCACTCTATCAACATCGGCCCACACTATCAGCATTGTCCCACTCTAGCAGCATCGTCCTACTCTATGAGCATCGTGCCACTCTATGAGCATCGTTCCACTGTATCAGCATTGTCCCACTCTATCAGCATCGTACCGCACTATCAGCATCATCCCACTCTATCGGCATCGTCCCGCACTATCAGCATCATCCCACTCTATCAGCATCATCCCACTCTATAAGCATCGACCCACACTGTCATCATCGTCCCACTCTATCAGCATCATCCCACTTAATCAGCATCGTCCCACTAAATAAGCATCATCCCACTCGATCAGTCATCGTCTCACTCGAGCAAGATCGTCCCACTCTATCAGCATCATCCCACTCCATCAAAAATGTCCCACCTTATCTGTTTCATCCCACTCTGTCAACATCGGCCCACACTATCTGCATTGTCTCAATCTAGCAGCATCATCCCACCCTATCATCATCGTCTAACTCTATGAGCATTGTCCCACTCTAGCAGCATCGTTCCACACTATCAGCATCGTCCCAATCTATCAACATTGTCCCACGTTATAAGCATCGTCCCACTCTATCAGCATCGTCCCACACTATCAGCATCGTTCCACTCTATCAGCATCGTCCCATACTATCAGCATTGTCCCACTCTGTTAGCATCGTCCCACTCTATCATCATTGTCCCACTCCCTCAGCATCGTCCCACTCTATTAGCAATTTCCCACTCTATCAGCATCATCCCACTCTGTCAGCATCATCCCACTCTCTCAGCATCGTCGCGCACTATCAGCATCATCCCACTTTATCAGGATCATCCCACTCTATCAGTATCGTCACACTCTATTAGCATCGACCCACACTATCAGCATCGACCCACACTATCAGCATCGTCCCACTCTATTAGCAATATCCCACTTTATCAGCATCATCCCAGTCTATCAGCATCGTCCCACACTATCAGCATTGTCCCATTCTGTAAGCATCGTCCCACTCTATCAACATTGTCCCACTCTATCAGCATCGTGCCACTCTATCAGCAATTTCCCACTCTGTCAGCATCATCCCACTCTATCAGCATCATCCCACTCTATCACCATCGTCCCACTTTATCAGTATTGTCCCACTCTGTTAGCATCGTCGCACTATATTAGCATCGTCCCACTCCATCAGCATTGTTCCACTCTATCAGTATCGTCCAACTCTATCAGCATCGTACCACTCTATTAATATTATCCCACTCTATTAGCAATGTCCCAGTCTATCAGCATCATCCCACTCTATCAGCATCGTTCCACACTATCAGCATGTCCCATTTTAAGCACATCGTCCCACTCTATCAACATCGTCCCACACTATCAGCAATATCCCACTCTATCAGTATCGTCTTACTCTATCAGCATCGTTCCACACTACCAGCATCGTCCCACACTATCAGCATCGTCCCACTGTATCAACGATGTCCCGCTCTGTCAGCATCGTCCCACTCTATTAGCAATTTCCCACTCTATCAGCATCATCCCACTCTATCAGCATCATCCCACTCTATCAGCATCGTCCCACTCTATCAACATCATCCCACTCTCTCCATAATGTCCCACTCTATCAACATCCTCCCTTTCTATCAGCAACGTCCCACTCCATCAGCACTGTCCCACTCTATCAGTATCGTCCCACTCTATCAGCATTGTCTCACTCTATTAGTGTCGTCCCACTCTACCAGCACTGACCCACTTCATCAGTATTGTCCCACACTAACAGCATCGACCCACTGAGTCACCATTGTCCCACTATATCAGCATTGTCCCAGTATATCAGCATCGTCCCACGCTATCAAAAACGTCCCACTCTGTCAGCATCATCCCGCTCTATCAGCATCATCCCACTCTATCAACATTATCGCACTCTATTAGGAATGTCCCTCTCTGTCAGCATCATCCCACTCTATCAGCATCATCCCACTCTATCAGCATCGTTCCACACTATCAGCATCGTCCCAATCTATCAACATTGTCCCACTCTATCAGCATCGTCCCACTCTATCAGCATCGTCCTACACTGTCAGCATCGTCCCACTCTATCAGCATCCTCCCACACTATCAGCATTGTCCCACTCTGTTAGCATCGTCCCACTCTATTAGCATCGTTCCACACTTTCAGCATCGTCTCACCCTAGCAACATTGTCCCACTCTATGAGTATCGTCCCACACTATCAGCATGGTCCCACTCTATTCGCAATGTGCCACATTATCAGCATCACCGCACTCTATCAGCATCGTCCCACACTATCAACATCATCCCACTCTATCAGCATCGTCACACTCTATCAGTATCGTCCCACTCTATCAAAATTGTCCCAATCTATCAGCATGATCTCACTCTATCAGCATTGTTCCACTCTCTCAGCGTCGGCCCCGTCTATCAGCATTAGCCCACTCTGTCAGCATTGTCCCACTCTGTCAGCGTCGCCCCCGTATATCAGCAGCGTCCCACTCTCTCAGTTTCATCCCACTCTATAAGCATCGTTCCACACTATCAGTATTGTCCCACTCTATTAGCATCGTCCCACTGAATTAGCATTGTCGCACTCTCTTTGCAATGTCCCACTCTATCAGCATCATCCCACTCTATCAGCAACATCCCACTCTACCAGCATCGTCCCACTCTATCAGCATCGTCCCACTCTATCAGCATTGTTCCACTCTATTAGCATTGTTCCACTCGATCAGTATCGTCGCAGTCTATCAGCATCGTCCTACTCGATCAACATTATCCCACTCTATTAACAATGTCCCTTTCTATCAGCATCATCCCACTCTATCAACATTATCCCACTCTATTAGCAATGTCCAACTCTAGCAGCATCGTTCCACTCTATCCGCAATGTCTCACTCTATCAGCGTCGTCGCAGTCTATCAACATCGTCCCACTCATTTAAGCCTCGTCCCACTCGATCAACATTATCCCACTCTATTAACAATGTCCCTTTCTATCAGCATCATCCCACTCTATCAACATTATCCCACTCTATTAGCAATGTCCAACTCTAGCAGCATCGTTCCACTCTATCCGCAATGTCCCACTCTATCAGTATCGTCCCACTCTATCAGCATCGTCCCACACTATCAGCATCGTCCCACACTATCAGCATTGTCCCACTCGAACAGTATCGTCCCACTCTTATCAGCATCGCCGCACTCTATAAACATTGTCCCACTCGATCAGTATTGTCCCACACTATGAACATTGTCCCACTCTTTCAGTATTGTCCCACTCTTATCAGCACCGCCCCACTCTATAAACATTGTCTCACTCTATCAGTATTGTCCCACACTATCAACATTGTCCCACTCTATCAGTATTGTCCCATTCTGTCAGCATCGTCCCACTGTGTTAGTCTCGTCAAACCCTATCGGCATTGTCCCACACTATCAGTATCGTCCCACGCTATCAGCATCATCGCAATGAATTAGCATTTTCCCACCCTATCAGCATCGTCCCCTCTATCGGCATCTTCCCACTCTATCAGCATCATCCCACTCTATCAGCATCATCCCACTCTATCAACATTATCCCACACTTTTCGCAATGTTCCAGTCCAGCAGCAGCATCCCACTCTATCAGCATCATTGTGCTCTATCAGCATCGTCCCGCTCTATCCGCCATGTCCCACTCTATCAACATTGTCCCACTCTATCAGCATCGTCCCACTGCATCAGCATTGTCCCACTCTATCAACATTGTCCCACTCTATCAGCATCATCCCACTCTATCAGCATCGTACCACTCTATTAATATTATCCCACTCTATTAGCAATGTCCCAGTCTATCAGCATCATCCCACTCTATCAGCATCGTTCCACACTATCAGCATGTCCCATTTTAAGCACATCGTCCCACTCTATCAACATCGTCCCACACTATCAGCAATATCCCACTCTATCAGTATCGTCTTACTCTATCAGCATCGTTCCACACTACCAGCATCGTCCCACACTATCAGCATCGTCCCACTGTATCAACGATGTCCCGCTCTGTCAGCATCGTCCCACTCTATTAGCAATTTCCCACTCTATCAGCATCATCCCACTCTATCAGCAACATCCCACTCTACCAGCATCGTCCCACTCTATCAGCATCGTCCCACTCTATCAGCATTGTTCCACTCTATTAGCATTGTTCCACTCGATCAGTATCGTCGCAGTCTATCAGCATCGTCCTACTCGATCAACATTATCCCACTCTATTAACAATGTCCCTTTCTATCAGCATCATCCCACTCTATCAACATTATCCCACTCTATTAGCAATGTCCAACTCTAGCAGCATCGTTCCACTCTATCCGCAATGTCTCACTCTATCAGCGTCGTCGCAGTCTATCAACATCGTCCCACTCATTTAAGCCTCGTCCCACTCGAACAACATTGTCCCACTCTATCAGCATCATCCCACTCTCTCAGCATCGTTCCACACTATCAGCATTGTCCCACTCTATCAGTATCGTCCCACTCTATCAGCATCGTCCCACACTATCAGCATCGTCCCACACTATCAGCATTGTCCCACTCGAACAGTATCGTCCCACTCTTATCAGCATCGCCGCACTCTATAAACATTGTCCCACTCGATCAGTATTGTCCCACACTATGAACATTGTCCCACTCTTTCAGTATTGTCCCACTCTTATCAGCACCGCCCCACTCTATAAACATTGTCTCACTCTATCAGTATTGTCCCACACTATCAACATTGTCCCACTCTATCAGTATTGTCCCATTCTGTCAGCATCGTCCCACTGTGTTAGTCTCGTCAAACCCTATCGGCATTGTCCCACACTATCAGTATCGTCCCACGCTATCAGCATCATCGCAATGAATTAGCATTTTCCCACCCTATCAGCATCGTCCCCTCTATCGGCATCTTCCCACTCTATCAGCATCATCCCACTCTATCAGCATCATCCCACTCTATCAACATTATCCCACACTTTTCGCAATGTTCCAGTCCAGCAGCAGCATCCCACTCTATCAGCATCATTGTGCTCTATCAGCATCGTCCCGCTCTATCCGCCATGTCCCACTCTATCAACATTGTCCCACTCTATCAGCATCGTCCCACTGCATCAGCATTGTCCCACTCTATCAACATTGTCCCACTCTATCAGCATCATCCCACTCTCTCAGCATCGTTCCACACTATCAGCATCATCCCACTCTCTCAGCATCGTCCCGCACTATCAATATCATCCCGCACTATCAGCATCGTCCCTCTCTATAAGCATCGTCCCACACTATCAGCATCGTCCCACGCTATCAGCATTGTCCCACTCTATCAACGTTGTCCCACTCTGTCAGCATCGTCCCACTCTATTAGCAATTTCTCACTCTATCGGCATCATTCCACTCTATCAGCATCATCCCACACTATCAGCATCGTCCCGCACTATCAGCATCATCCCACTCTATCAAAAATGTCCCACCTTAACACTTTGATCCCACTCTATCAACATCGGCCCACACTATCAGCATTGTCCCACTCTAGCAGCATCGTCCTACTCTATGAGCATCGTGCCACTCTATGAGCATCGTTCCACTGTATCAGCATTGTCCCACTCTATCAGCATCGTACCGCACTATCAGCATCATCCCACTCTATCGGCATCGTCCCGCACTATCAGCATCATCCCACTCTATCAGCATCGTCCCACTCTAAAGCATCGACCCACACTGTCATCATCGTCCCACTCTATCAGCATCATCCCACTTAATCAGCATCGTCCCACTAAATAAGCATCATCCCACTCGATCAGTCATCGTCTCACTCGAGCAAGATCGTCCCACCCTATCAGCATCATCCCACTCCATCAAAAATGTCCCACATTATCTGTTTCATCCCACTCTGTCAACATCGGCCCACACTATCTGCATTGTCTCAATCTAGCAGCATCATCCCACCCTATCATCATCGTCTAACTCTATGAGCATTGTCCCACTCTAGCAGCATCGTTCCACACTATCAGCCTCGTCCCAATCTATCAACATTGTCCCACGTTATCAGCATTCTCCCACTCTATCAGCATCGTCCCACACTATCAGCATCGTTCCACTCTATCAGCATCGTCCCATACTATCAGCATTGTCCCACTCTGTTAGCATCGTCCCACTCTATCATCATTGTCCCACTCCCTCAGCATCGTCCCACTCTATTAGCAATTTCCCACTCTATCAGCATCATCCCACTCTCTCAGCATTGTCGCGCACTATCAGCATCATCCCACTTTATCAGGATCATCCCACTCTATCAGTATCGTCACACTCTATTAGCATCGACCCACACTATCAGCATCGACCCACACTATCAGCATCGTCCCACTCTATTAGCAATATCCCACTTTATCAGCATCATCCCAGTCTATCAGCATCGTCCCACACTATCAGCATTGTCCCATTCTGTAAGCATCGTCCCACTCTATCAACATTGTCCCACTCTATCAGCATCGTGCCACTCTATCAGCAATTTCCCACTCTGTCAGCATCATCCCACTCTATCAGCATCATCCCACTCTATCACCATCGTCCCACTTTATCAGTATTGTCCCACTCTGTTAGCATCGTCGCACTATATTAGCATCGTCCCACTCCATCAGCATTGTTCCACTCTATCAGTATCGTCCAACTCTATCAGCATCGTCCCACTCTATTAATATTATCCCACTCTATTAGCAATGTCCCAGTCTATCAGCATCATCCCACTCTATCAGCATCGTTCCACACTATCAGCAGGTCCCATTTTATGCACATCGTCCCACTCTATCAACATCGTCCCACACTATGAGCAATATCCCACTCTATCAGTATCGTCTTACTCTATCAGCATCGTTCCACAAAACCAGCATCGTCCCACACTATCAGCATCGTCCCACTGTATCAACGATGTCCCGTTCTGTCAGCATCGTCCCACTCTATTAGCAATTTCCCACTCTATCAGCATCATCCCACTCTATCAGCATCATCCCACTCTATCAGCATCGTCCCGCACTATCAGCATCATCCCACTCTATCAGCATCGTCCCACTCTATAAGCATCGGCCCACACTATCATTATCGTCCCACTCTATCAGCATCATCCCATAAATCAGCATCGTCCCACTAAATCAGCATCATCCCACTCGATCAGTCACCGCCTTATTCTAGCAGGATCGTCCCACTCTATCAGCATCATCCCACTCTATCAAAAATGCCCCTCTCTATCAACATTGTCCCACTATATCAGCATTGTCTCAATCTAGCAACATCATCCCACCCTATCATCATCCTCCAACTCTATCAGCTTTGTCCTACTCTAGCAGCATTGTCCCACTCTATGCGTATCGTGCCACTCTAGCAGCAGCGTCCTACTCTGTGAGTATCGTGCCAATCTGTTAGCATCGTCCCACTTTATCAGCATTGTCCCACTCAATCAGTATCGTCCCACTCAATCAGCACTGTCCCACCCTATCAGCATTGTCCCACTCAATCAGCATCGACCCATTCTATCAACATCATCCCACTATATCAAAAATGTCCCACTCTATCAACATCGTCCCACACTATCAGCATCGTCCCACTCCATCAGCACTGTCCCACTCTATCAGTATCGTCCCAATCTATCCGCATTGTCCCACTCTAACAGCATCGTCTCACTGAGTGACCATTGTCCCACTATATCAGCATTGTCCCAGTCTATCAGCATCGTCCCACGCTATCAAAAATGTCCCACTCTGTCGGCATCATCCCGCTCTATCAGCATCGTCCCACTCTATCTTCATCGTCCCACTGAAGCAGCATTGTCCCACTCTAACTGCATCGTCCCACTGTATCAGCCTCGCCCCACATTATCAGCATTGTCGCACACTACCAACATCGTCCTACCCTATCAGCAGCATCCCGCTCTATCAACATTATCCTACTCTATTAGCAATGTCCCACCCTATCAAAATCATCCCGCTCTATCAGCATCGTCCCACTCTATCAACGTTATCTCACTCTATTAGCAATGTTCCAGTCTAGCAGCACCATCCCACACTGTCAGCATCATCCCGCTCTATCAGCATTGTCCCAATCTATCCGCAATGTCCAACTCTATCAACATTCTCCCACTCTATCAGCATCGTCGCACTCTATCAGCATTGTCCCACTCTATCAACATTGTCTCACTGTATCACCATCGTCCCACTCTATTAGCAAAGTCCCACTATATCAGCATTTTCCCACTCTATCAGCATCGTTCCACACTATCAGCATGTCCCATTTTATCAACATTGTCCCACTCTATCAGCATCGTCGCACACTATCAGCATCGTCCCACACTATCAGCATCATCCCACTCTATCATCATCGTCCCGCACTATCAGCATCATCCCACTCTATCAGCATCGTCCCACTCTATAAGAATCGACCCACACTATCATCATCGTCCCACTCTATCTGCATCGTCCCACTCTATCAACGTTGTCCCACTCTGTCAGCATCGTCCCACTCTATTAGCAATTTCCCACTCTATCATCATCGTCCCGCACTATCAGCATCATCCCACTCTATCAGCATCGTCCCACTCTATAAGAATCGACCCACACTATCATCATCGTCCCACTCTATCTGCATCGTCCCACTCTATCAACGTTGTCCCACTCTGTCAGCATCGTCCCACTCTATTAGCAATTTCCCACTCTATCAGCATTATCCCACTCTACCAGCATCATCCCACTCTATCAGCAAAATCCCACTCTATAAGCATCGGCCCACACTATCATTATCGTCCCACTCTATCAGCATCATCCCACTAAATTTGCATCGTCCCACTCTATCAGCATCATCCCACTCTATCAAAAATGTCCCACTCTATCAACATCGTCCCACACTATCAGCATCGTCCCACTCTATCAGCACTGTCCCTCTCTATCAGTATCGTCCCACTCTATCAGCATTGTCCCACTCTAACAGCATCGACTCACTGAGTCACCATTGTCCCACGATATCAGCTTTGTCCCAGTCTATCACCATCGTCCCACGCTATCAAAAATGTCCCACTCTATCAGCATCGTCCCGCTCTATCAGCATCGTCCCACGCGATCAAAAACGTCCCACTCTGTCAGCATCATCCCGCTCTATCAGCATCATCCCACTCTATCAACATTATCGCACTCTATTAGCAATGTCCCACTCTATCAGCATCATCCCACTCTATCAGCATCATCCTACTCTATCAACATTTCCCACTCCATTAGCAATGTTCCAATCTAGCAGCAAAATCCCACTCTATCAGCATCGTCCCACTCTATAAACATCGGCCCACACTATCATTCTCGTCCCACTCTCTCAGCATCATCCCACTAAATCAGCATCGTCCCACTAAATCAGCATCATCCCACTCGATCAGTCATCGTCTTACTCTAGGAAGATGGTTCCAACCCTATCAGCATCATCCCACTCTATCAAAAATGTCCCACATTATCAGTTTCATCCCACTCTATCAACATTGGCCCACACTATCAGCATTGTCTCAGTCTAGCAGCATCATCCCACCCTATCATCATGCTCCAACTCTATCAGCATTGGCCCACTCTAGCAGCATCGTCCCACTCTATCAGCACTGTCACACTCTATCAGCATTGTCCCACTCTATCAGCATCGTCCCACTCTATAAGCATCGACCCAAACTATCATCATCGATCCACTCTATCAGCATCATCCCACTTAATCAGCATCGTCCCACTAAATATACATCATCCCACTCGATCAGTCATCGTCTCACTCTAGCAAGATCGTCCCACTCTATCAGCATCATCCCACTCTCTCAAAAATGTCCCACCTTATCTGTTTCATCCCACTCTGTCAACATCGGCCCACACTATCAGCATTGTCTCAATCTAGCAGCATCATCCCACCCAATCATCATCCTCCAACTCTATCAGCATTGTCCCACTCTATCAGCACTGTCCCTCTCTATCAGTATCGTCACACTCTATCAGCATTGTCCCACTCTAACAGCATCGACTCACTGAGTCACCATTGTCCCACGATATCAGTTTTGTCCCAGTCTATCACCATCGTCCCACGCTATCAAAAATGTCCCACTCTATCAACATCGTCCCGTTCTATCAGCATCGTCCCACGCGATCAAAAACGTCCCACTCTGTCAGCATCATCCCGCTCTATCAGCATCATCCCACTCTTTCAACATTATCGCACTCTATTAGCAATGTCCCACTCTATCAGCATCATCCCACTCTATCAGCATCATCCTACTCTATCAACATTATCCCACTCAATTAGTATTATCCCACTCTATCAGCATCATCCCACTCTATCAACATTTCCCACTCTATTAGCAATGTTCCAATCTAGCAGCAAAATCCCACTCTATCAGCATCGTCCCACTCTATAAACATCGGCCCACACTATCATTCTCGTCCCACTCTATCAGCATCATCCCACTCTATCAAAAATGTCCCACTCTATCAACATCGTCCCACACTATCAGCATCGTCCCACTCTATCAGCACTGTCCCTCTCTATCAGTATCGTCCCACTCTATCAGCATTGTCCCACTCTAACAGCATCGACTCACTGAGTCACCATTGTCCCACGATATCAGCTTTGTCCCAGTCTATCACCATCGTCCCACGCTATCAAAAATGTCCCACTCTATCAGCATCGTCCCGCTCTATCAGCATCGTCCCACGCGATCAAAAACGTCCCACTCTGTCAGCATCATCCCGCTCTATCAGCATCATCCCACTCTATCAACATTATCGCACTCTATTAGCAATGTCCCACTCTATCAGCATCATCCCACTCTATCAGCATCATCCTACTCGATCAACATTTCCCACTCCATTAGCAATGTTCCAATCTAGCAGCAAAATCCCACTCTATCAGCATCGTCCCACTCTATAAACATCGGCCCACACTATCATTCTCGTCCCACTCTCTCAGCATCATCCCACTAAATCAGCATCGTCCCACTAAATCAGCATCATCCCACTCGATCAGTCATCGTCTTACTCTAGGAAGATCGTTCCAACCCTATCAGCATCATCCCACTTTATCAAAAATGTCCCACATTATCAGTTTCATCCCACTCTATCAACATTGGCCCACACTATCAGCATTGTCTCAGTCTAGCAGCATCATCCCACCCTATCATCATGCTCCAACTCTATCAGCATTGGCCCACTCTAGCAGCATCGTCCCACTCTATGAGCATCGTGCTACTCTATTAGCATTGTCTCACTCTATCAGTATCGTCCCACTCTATCAGCACTGTCACACTCTATCAGCATTGTCCCACTCTATCAGCATCGTCCCACTCTATAAGCATCGACCCAAACTATCATCATCGATCCACTCTATCAGCATCATCCCACTTAATCAGCATCGTCCCACTAAATATACATCATCCCACTCGATCAGTCATCGTCTCACTCTAGCAAGATCGTCCCACTCTATCAGCATCATCCCACTCTCTCAAAAATGTCCCACCTTATCTGTTTCATCCCACTCTGTCAACATCGGCCCACACTATCAGCATTGTCTCAATCTAGCAGCATCATCCCACCCAATCATCATCCTCCAACTCTATCAGCATTGTCCCACTCTATCAGCACTGTCCCTCTCTATCAGTATCGTCACACTCTATCAGCATTGTCCCACTCTAACAGCATCGACTCACTGAGTCACCATTGTCCCACGATATCAGTTTTGTCCCAGTCTATCACCATCGTCCCACGCTATCAAAAATGTCCCACTCTATCAGCATCGTCCCGTTCTATCAGCATCGTCCCACGCGATCAAAAACGTCCCACTCTGTCAGCATCATCCCGCTCTATCAGCATCATCCCACTCTTTCAACATTATCGCACTCTATTAGCAATGTCCCACTCTATCAGCATCATCCCACTCTATCAGCATCATCCTACTCTATCAACATTATCCCACTCAATTAGTATTATCCCACTCTATCAGCATCATCCCACTCTATCAACATTTCCCACTCTATTAGCAATGTTCCAATCTAGCAGCAAAATCCCACTCTATCAGCATCGTCCCACTCTATAAACATCGGCCCACACTATCATTCTCGTCCCACTCTCTCAGCATCATCCCACTAAATCAGCATCGTCCCACTAAATCAGCATCATCCCACTCGATCAGTCATCGTCTTACTCTAGGAAGAATGTCCCACTCTATCAGCATCATCCCACTCTATCAAAAATGTCCCACATTATCAGTTTCATCCCACTCTATCAACATCGGCCCACACTATCAGCATTGTCTCAATCTAGCAACATCATCCCACCCTATCATCATCCTCCAACTCTATCAGCATTGTCTTACTCGAGCAGCATTGTCCCACTCGATGAGTATCGTGCCACTCTAGCAGCAGCGTCCTACTCTGTGAGTATCGTGCCACTCTATTAGCATAGTCCCACTTTATCAGTATCGTCCCACTCAATCAGCACTGTCCCACCCTATCAGCATTGTCCCACTCAATCAGCATCGTCCCATTCTATCAACATCATCCCACTCTATCAAAAATGTCCCACTCTATCAACATCGTCCCTCACTCTCAGCATCGTCCCACTCCATCAGCACTGTCCCACTCTATCAGTATCGTCACAATCTATCAGCATTGTCCCACTCTATTAGTGTCGTCCCACTCTATCAGCACTGTCCTACTCTATCAGTATCGTCCCACTCTATCCGCATTGTCCCACTCTAACAGCATCGACTCACTGAGTCACCATTGTCCCACTATATCAGCATTGTCCCAGTCTATCAGCATCGTCCCACGCTATCAAAAATGTCCCACTCTGTCAGCATCATCCCGCTCTATCAGCATCGTCCCACTCTATTTTCATCGTCCCACTGAAGCAGCATTGTCCCACTCTAACTGCATCGTCCCACTGTATCAGCCTCGCCCCACATTATCAGCATTGTCGCACACTACCAACATCGTCCTACTCTATCAGCAGCATCCCACTCTATCAACATTATCCTACTCTATTAGCAATGTCCCACCCTATCAACATCATCCCACTCTATCAGCATCGTCGCACTCCATCAGCATTGTCCCACTCTATCAACATTGTCTCACTGTATCACCATCGTCCCACTCTATTAGCAAAGTCCCACTATATCAGCATTTTCCCACTCTACCAGCATCGTTCCACACTATCAGCATGTCCCATTTTATCAACATTGTCCCACGCAATCAGCATCGTCGGACACTATCAGCATCGTCCCACACTATCTGCATCATCCCACTCTATCAGCATCGTGCCGCACTATCAGCATCATCCCACTCTATCAGCATCGTCCCACTCTATAAGAATCGACCCACACTATCATCATCGTCCCACTCTGTCAGCATCGTCCCACTCTATTAGCAATTTCCCACTCTATCAGCATTATCCCACTCTACCAGCATCATCCCACTCTATCAGCATCGTCCCGCACTATCAGCATCATTCCACTCTATCAGCATCGTCCCACTCTGTAAGCATCGACCCACAGTATCATCATCGTCCCACTCTATCGGCATCGTCCCACTAAATCAGCATCGTCCCACTAAATCAGCATCATCCCACTCGATCAGTCATCGTCTCACTCTATCAAAATCGTCCCACTCTATCAGCATCATCCCACACTATAAGCATCGTCCCACTCTATCAAAAATGTCCCACACTATCTGCATCATCCCACTCTATCAGCATCGTGCCGCACTATCAGCATCATCCCACTCTATCAGCATCGTCCCACTCTATAAGAATCGACCCACACTATCATCATCGTCCCACTCTATCTGCATCGTCCCACTCTATCAACGTTGTCCCACTCTGTCAGCATCGTCCCACTCTATTAGCAATTTCCCACTCTATCAGCATTATTCCACTCTACCAGCATCATCCCACTCTATCAGCATCGTCCCGCACTAGCAGCATCATTCCACTCTATCAGCATCGTCCCACTCTGTAAGCATCGACCCACAGTATCATCATCGTCCCACTCTATCGGCATCGTCCCACTAAATCAGCATCGTCCCACTAAATCAGCATCATCCCACTCGATCAGTCATCGTCTCACTCTATCAAAATCGTCCCACTCTATCAGCATCATCCCACACTATAAGCATCGTCCCACTCTATCAAAAATGTCCCACCTTATCAGTTTCATCCCACTCTATCAACATCGGGCCACACTATCAGCATTTTCCCACTCTATCAGTATCGTCCCACTCTATCAGAACTGTCCCACTCTATCAGCATTGTACCACTCTATCACCATCGTCGCATTCTATCAACATCATCCCACTCTATCAAAAATGTCCCACTCTATCAACATCGTCCCACACTATCAGCATCGTCCCAGTCAATCAACATCATCCCACTCTATCAAAAATGTCCCACTCTATCAACATCCTCCCTTTCTATCAGCATCGTCCCACTCTATCAGCACTGTCCAACTCTATCAGTACCGTCCCACTCTATCAGCATTGTCCCACTCTAACAGCATCGACTCACTGAGTCACCATTGTCCCACGGTATCAGCATTGTCCCAGTCTATCACCATCGTCCCACGCTATCAAAAATGTACCACTCTGTCACCATCATCCCGTCCTATCAGCATCGTCCCACGCTATCAAAAACGTCCCACTCTGTCAGCATCATCCCACCTTATCAGCATCATCCCACTCTATCGACATTATCGCACTCTATTAGCAATGTCCCATTCTATCAGCATCATCCCACTCTATCAGCATCGTCCCACTGTATCAAAAATGTCCCACCTTAACACTTTGATCCCACTCTATCAACATCGGCCCACACTATCAGCATTGTCCCACTCTCGCAGCATCGTGCCACTCTATGAGCATCGTCCCACTTTATCAGCATCATCCCACTCTATCAGCTTCGTCCCGCACTATCAGCATCATCCCACTCTATCAGCATCGTCCCACTCTATAAGCATCGACCCAAACTATCATCATCGATCCACTCTATCAGCATCATCCCACTTAATCAGCATCGTCCCACTAAATATACATCATCCCACTCGATCAGTCATCGTCTCACTCTAGCAAGATCGTCCCACTCTATCAGCATCATCCCACTCTATCAAAAATGTCCCACCTTATCTGTTTCATCCCACTCTGTCAAGATCGGCCCACACTATCAGCATTGTCTCAGTCTAGCAGCATCATCCCACCCTATCATCATCCTCCAACTCTATCAGCATTGTCCCACTCAAGCAGCATCGTCCCACTCTATCAGCACTGTCACACTCTATCAGCATTGTCCCACTCTATCAGCATCGTTCCACACTATCATCATCGTCCCACTCTATCAGCATCGTCCCACTAAATCAGCATCGTCCCACTAAATCAGCATCATCCCACTCGATCAGTCATCGTCTCAAAATCGTCCCAAACTATCAGCATCATCCCATACTATCGGCATCGTCCCACTCTATCAAAAATGTCCCACCTTATCAGTTTCATCCCACTCTATCAACATCGTCCCACTCTATCAGCACTGTCCCACTCTGTCAGAATTGTCCCACTCTATCAGCATCGTCGCATTCTATCAACAGCGTCCAACTCTATCAAAAATGTCCCACTCTATCAACATCCTCCCTTTCTATCAGCATCGTCCCACTCTATCAGCACTGTCCCACTCTATCAGTATCGTCCCACTCTATCAGCATTGTCCCACTCTAACAGCATCAACTCACTGAGACACCATGGTCCCACGATATCAGCATCATCCCGCTCGATCAGCATCGTCCCACGCTATCAAAAACGTACCACTCTGTCAGCATCATCCCGCTCTATCAGCATCATCCCACTCTATCAACATTATCGCACTCTATTAGCAATGTCCCATTCTATCAGCATCATCCCACTCTATCAGCATCGTCCCACTCTATGAAAATTGTCCCACCTTAACACTTTGATCCCACTCTATCAACATCGGCCCACACTATCAGCATTGTCCCACTCTAGCAGCATCGTCCTACTCTATGAGCATCGTGCCACTCTATGAGCATCGTCCCACTTTATTAGCATTGTCCCACTCTATCAGTATCGTACCGCACTATGAGCATCATCCCACTCTATCAGCTTCGTCCCGCACTATCAGCATCATCCCACTCTAACAGCATCGTCCCACTCTATATGCATCGACCCACACCATCATCATCGTCCCACTCTATCAGCATCATCCCACTTCATCAGCATCGTCCCACTAAATAAGCATCATCCCACTCGATCAGTCATCGTTTCACTCGAGCAAGATCGTCCCACTCTATCAGCATCATCCCACTCTGTCAAAAATGTCCCACCTTATCTGTTTCATCCCACTCTGTCAACATCGGCCCACACTATCAGCATTGTCTCAATCTAGTAGCATCATCCCACCCTATCATTATCGTCTAACTCTATCAGCATCGTCCCACTCTATGAGCATCGTGCCACACTAGCAGCATTGTCCCACTCTATCAGTATCGTGCCACTCTATCAGCACTGCCCCACTTTATCAGCATTGTCCAACTCTAACAGCATCGATTCCACACTATCACCATCGGACCAATCTATCAACATTGTCCCACGTTATCAGCATCGTCCCATTCTATCAGCATCGTCCCACACTATCAGCATCGTTCCACTCTATCAGCATTGTCCCACACTATCAGCATTGTCCCACTCTGTTAGCATCGTCCCACTCTATCATCATTGTCCCACTCTCTCAGCATCGTCCCACTCTATTAGCAATTTCCGACTCTGTCAGCATCATCCCACTCTCTCAGCATCGTCGCGCACTATCAGCATCATCCCACTTTATCGGCATCATCCCACTCTATCAGTATCGTCACACTCTATCAGCATCGACCCACACTATCAGCATCGACCCACATTATCAGCATCGTCCCACTCTATTAGCATTGTCCCACTTTATCAGCATCATCCCAGTCTATCAGCATTGTCCCACTCTGTTAGCATCGTCCCACTCTATCAACATTGTCCCACTCTATCAGCATCGTGCCACTCTATTAGCAATTTCCCACTCTGTCAGCATCATCCCACTCTATCAGCATCATCCCACTCTATCAGCATCATCCCACTCTATCAGCATCGTCCCACTCTATCAGTATTGTCCCACTCTATCAGTATCGTCCAACTCTATCAGCATCGTCCCACTCTATTAATATTATCCCACTCTATTAGCAATGTCCCAGTCTATCAGCATCATCCCACTCTGTCAGCATCGTTCCAAACTATCAGCATGTCCCATTTTAACCACATCGTCCCACTCTATCAAAAATGCCCCACCTTAACACTTTGATCCCACTCTATCAACATCGGCCCACACTTTCAGCATTGTCCCACTCTAGCAACATCGTCCGACTCTATGAGCATCGTGCCACTCTATGAGCATCGTCCCACGTTATCAGCATTGTCCCACTCTATCAGCATCGTACCGCACTATCAGCATCATCCCACTCTATCAGCATCGTCCCGCACTATCAGCATCATCCCACTCTATCAGCATCGTCCCACTCTATAAGCATCGACCCACACTATCATCATCGTCCCACTCTATCAGCATCATCCCACTTAATCAGCATCGTCCCACTAAATAAGCATCTTCCCACTCGATCAGTCATCGTCTCACTCTAGCAAGATCGTCCCACTCTATCAGCAACATCCCACACTATCAAAAATGTCCCACCTTATCTGTTTCATCCCACTCTGTCAACATCGGCTCACACTATCAGCTTTGTCTCAATTTAGCAGCATCATCCCACCCTATCATCATCCTCCAACTCTATCAGCATTGTCCCACTCTAGCAGCATCCTCCCACTCTATGAGCATCGTGCCACTCAAGCAGCATTGTCCCACTCTATCAGTATCGTCCCACTCTATCAGCACTGTCCCACTCTATCAGCATTGTCCCACTCTATCAGTATCGTCCCACTCTATCAGCACTGTCCCACTCTATCAGCATTGTCCCACTCTATCAGTATCGTCCCACTCTATCAGCACTGTCCCACTCTATCAGCATTGTCCCTCTCTATCAGCATCGTTCCACACTATCAGCATCGTCCCAATCTATCAACATTGTCCCACGTTATCAGCATCGTCCCACTCTATCAGCATCGTCCCTCACTATCAGCATCGTCCCATACTATCAGCATTGTCCCACTCTGTTAGCATCGTCCCACTCTATCATCATTGTTCAACTCTCTCAGCATCGTCCCAGTCTATTAGCAATTTCCCACTCTATCAGCATCATTCCACTCTGTCAGCTCATCCCACTCTCTCAGCATCGTCGCGCACTATCAGCATCATCCCACTCTATCAGCATCATCCCACTCTTTCAGTATCGTCACACTCTATCAGCTCCGACCCACACTATCAGCATCGACCCACACTATCAGCATCGTCACACTCTATGAGCAATGTCCCACTTTATCAGCATCATCCCAGTCTATCAGCATCGTCCCACACTATCAGCATTGTCCCACTCTGTTAGCATCGTCCCACTCTATCAACATTGTCCCACTCTATCAGCATCGTCCCACTCTATTAGCAATTTCCCACTCTGTCAGCATCATCCCACTCTGTCAGCATCATCCCACTCGATCAGCATCGTCCCACTCTATCAGTATTGTCCCACTCTGTTAGCATCGTCCCACTATATTAGCATCGTCCCACTTCATCAGCATTGTTCCACTCTATCAGTATCGTCCAACTCTATCAGCATCGTCCCACTCTATTAATATTATCCCACTCTATTAGCAATGTCCCAGTCGATCAGCATCATCCCACTCTATCAGCATCGTTCCACACTATCAGCATGTCCCATTGTAACCACATCGTCCCACTCTATCAGCATCGTCCCACACTATCAGCAACATCCCACTCTATCAGTATCGTCCTCCTCTATGAGCATCGTCCCACACTATCAACATCTTCCCACACTATCAGCATCGTCCCACTGTATCAACCATGTTCCACTCTGTCAGCATCGTCCCAATCTATTAGCAATTTTCCACTCTATCAGCATCATCCCACTCTATCAGCATCGTCCCACTTAAATCAGCATCATCCCACGAAATCAGCATCATCCCACTCGATCAGTCTTCGTCTCACTCTAGCAAGATCGTCCCCTTCTATCAGCATCGTCCCACTCTATCAAAAATGTCCCATCTTATCAGTTTCATCCCACTCTATCAACATCAGCCCACACTATCAGCATTGTCTCAACCTAGCAGCATCATTCCACGCTATCATCATCGTCCAACTCTATCAGAATTGTCCTACTCTAGCAGCATCGTCCCACTCTGTGAGTATCGTGCCACTCTTTGAGCACCATCCCACTTTATCGGCATCGTCCCACTCTATTCCCAATGTCCCACATTATCAGCATCTTCGCACTCTATCAGCATCGTCCCACACTATCAGCATCATCCCACTCTATCAGCATCGTCACACTCTATCAGTATCGTCCCACTCTATCAACATTGTCCCACTCAATCAGCACTGTCCCACTCTATCAGCATTGTCCCACTCTATCAGCATCGCCCCATTCTATCAACATCATCCCACTCTATCAAAAGTGTCCCACTCTATCAACAGCGTCCCACACTCTCAGCATTGTCCCACTCCATCAGCACTGTCCCACTCCATCAGTATCGTCCCACTCTATCAGCATTGTCCTACTCTAACAGCATCGACTCACTGAGTCACCATTGTCCCACGACATCAGCATTTTCCCAGTCTATCAGCATCGTCCCACGTTAGCAAAAAAGTCCCAGTCTGTCAGCATCATCCCGCTCTATCAGCAGCATCCCACCCTGTTCGCATCATACAGCTCTATCAGCATCATCCCACTCTATCAGCATCGTCCCACTCTATCAACATTGTCTCACTGTATCAGCATTGTCCCTCTCAATCAGCATCGTCCTACTCTATCAGCATCGTCCCACTCTATCAACATTGTCCCACTCTATCAGCATCGTCCCACTCTCTCAGCATCGTCCCACTCTTTCAACATTGTCTCACTGTATCAGCATCGTCCCACTCTATTAGCAATGTCCCACTCTATCAACATTGTCCCACTCTATCAGCATCGTCCCACTCTATCAGCATCGTCCCACTCTATCAACATTGACTTACTGTATCCGCATCGTCCCACTCTATTAGCAATGTCCCACTCTATCAGCATCATCCCACTCTATCAGCATCGTTCCACATTATCAGCATCATCCCACTCTATCAGTATCGTCCCACTCTATTAGCAATTTCCCACTCTATTTGCATTATCCCACTCTATCAGCATCATCCCACTCTATCAGCATCGTCCCGCACTATCAGCATCATCCCACACTATCAGCATCGTCCCACTCTATAAGCATCGATCCACACTATCATCATCGTCCCACTCTATCTGCATCGTCCCACGCTATCAACGTTGTCCCACTCTGTCAGCATCGTCCCACTCTATTAGCAATTTCCCACTCTATCAGCATTAACCCACTCTATCAGCATCATCCCACTCTCTCAGCATCGTCCCGCACTATCAGCATCATTCCACTCTATCAGCATCGTCCCACTCTATAAGCATCGACCCACACTATCATCATCGTCCCACTCTATCAGCATCGTCCCACTAAATCAGCATCGTCCCACTAAATCAGCATCATCCCACTCGATCAGCCATCGTCTCACTCTATCAAGATCGTTCCACTCTATCAGCATCATCCCACACTATCAGCATCGTTCCGCTCTATCAAATATGTCCCACCTTATCAGTTTCATCCCACTCTATCAACTTCGGCCCTCACTATCAGCATTGTCCCACTCTAGCAGCATCGTCCCACTCTATGAGCATCGTGACACTCTATGAGCATCGTCTCACTTTATCAGCATTGTCCTACTCTATCCGTATCGGCCCACTCGATCAGCACAGTCCCACTCTATCAGCATTGTCCCACTCTATCAGCATCGTCCCACTCTATCAACATCATCCCACTCTATCAAAAATGTCCCACTCTATCAACATCCTCCCTTTTTATCAACATCGTCCCACTCCATCAGCACTGTCCCACTCTATCAGTATCGACCCACTCTATCAGCATTGTCCCACTCTATTAGTGTCGTCCCACTCTATCAGCACTGACCCACTCTATCAGTATTGTCCCACACGAACAGCATCGACCCACTGAGTCACCATTCTCCCACTCTATCAGCATCATCCCGCTCTATCAGCATCATCCCACTCTATCAACATTATCGCACTCTATTAGCAATGTCACACTCTATCAGCATCATCCCACTCTCTCAGCATCATCCCACTCTATCAACATTATCCCTCTCAATCAGTATTATCCCACTCTCTCAGCATCATCCCACTCTATCAACAGTTCCCACTCTATTAGCAATGTTCCAATCTAGCAGCAACATCCCACTCTATCAGCATCATCCCGCTCTATCAGCATCGTCACACACGATCCGCAATGTCCCACTCTATCAACATTGTCCCACTCTATCAGCATCGTCCCACTCAATCAGCATCGCCCCACTCTATCAACATTGTCCCACTCTATAAGCATCATCCCACTCTATTAGCAATCTCCCTCTCTATCAGCATCATCCCACTCTATCAGCATCGTTCCACAGTATCAGCATCGTCCCAATCTATCAACATTGTCCCACTCTATCAGCATCGTCCCACTCTATCAGCATCGTCCCACACTATCAGCATCGTCCCACTCTATCAGCATCCTCCCACACTATCAGCATTGTCCCACTCTGTAAGCATCGTCCCACTCTATCATCATTGTCCCACTCTCTCAGCATCATACCCCTCTATTAGCATCGTTCCACACTATCAGGATCGTCCCACTCCATCAACATTGTCCCACTCTATCAGTATCGTCCCACACGATCAGCATCGTCCCACTCTATTCACAATGTCCCACATTATCAGCATCTTCGCACTCTATCAGCATCGTCCCACACTATCAGCATCATCCCACTCTATCAGCATCGTCACACTCTATCAGTATCGTCCCACTCTATCAACATTGTCCGACTCTATCAGCCTGATCTCACTCTATCAGCATTGTCCCACTCTCTCAGCGTCGGCCCCGACTATCAGCATTATCCACACTTTCAGCATTGTCCCACTCAATCAGCGTCGTCTCCGTCTATCAGCAGCATCCCACTCTCTCAGTTTCATCCCACTCTATAAGCATCGTCCCACACTATCAGTATTGTCCCACTCCATCAGCACTGTCCCACTCTATCAGCTCTATGAGCATCGTGACACTCAATGAGCATCGTCCCACTTTATCAGCATTGTCCTACTCTATCCGTATCGGCCCACTCGATCAGCACAGTCCCACTCTATCAGCATTGTCCCACTCTATCAGCATCGTCCCACTCTATCAAACATGTCCCACTCTATCAACATCCTCTCTTTTTATCAGCATCGTCCCACTCCATCAGCACTGTCCCACTCTATCAGTATCGACCCACTCTATCAGCATTGTCCCACTCTATTAGTGTCGTCCCACTCTATCAGCGCTGACCCACTCTATCAGTATTGTCCCACACGAACAGCATCGATCCACTGAGTCACCATTCTCCCACTCTATCAGCATCATCCCGCTCTATCAGCATCATCCCACTCTATCAACATTATCGCACTCTATTAGCAATGTCCCACTCTATCAGCATGATCCCACTCTCTCAGCATCATCCCACTCTATCAACATTATCCCTCTCATTCAGTATTATCCCACTCTATCAGCATCATCCCACTCTATCAACATTTCCCACTCTATTAGCAATGTTCCAATCTAGCAGCAACATCCCACTCTATCAGCATCATCCCGCTCTATCAGCATCGTCACACACGATCCGCAATGTCCCACTCTATCAGCATCGTCCCACTCAATCAGCATCGCCCCACTCTATCAACATTGTCCCATTCTATCAGCATCATCCCACTCTATTAGCAATCTCCCTCTCTATCAGCATCATCCCACTCTATCAACATTGTCCCACTCTATCATCATCGTCCCACTCTATCAGCATCGCCCCACACTATCAGCATCATCCCACTCTATCAGCATCGTTACACCCTATCAGTATCGTCCCACTCTATCAACATTGTCCCACTCTATCCGCCTGATCTCACTCTATCAGCATTGTCCCACTCTCTCAGCGTCGGCCCCGTCTATCAGCATTATCCCACTCTTTTAGCATTGTCCCACTCTATCAGCGTCGTCCCCGTCTATCAGCAGCGTCCCACTCTCTCAGTTTCATCCCACTCTATAAGCATCGTCCCACACTATCAGTATTGCCCCACTCTATTAGCATCGTCCCACTGAATTAGCATTGTCGCTCTCTCTTTGCAATGTCCCACTCTGTCAGCTTCATCCCACTCTATCAGCAACATCCCACTCTACCAGCATCGTCCCACACTATCAGCATCGTCCCACTCTATCAGCATTGTTCCACTCTATCAGCATTGTTCCACTCGATGAGAATCGTCCCACTATATCAGTATTGTCACACTCTATCAGCATCGTCCCACTGTATCAGCCTCGTCCCACTCTATGGGCATTGTTCCACTCGATCAGTATCGTCGCAGCCTATCAGCATCGTGCTTCTCTATCAACATTATCCCACTCTATTAGCAATGTCCCTTTCTATCAGCATCATCCCACTCTATCAACATTATCCCACTCTATTAGCAATGTCCCACTCGAGCAGCATCGTTCCACTCTATCCGCAATGTCTCACTCTATCAGCGTCGTCGCAGTCTATCAACATCGTCCCACACTATCAGCATCGTCCCACTCGATCCGCAATGTCCCACTCTATCAGCGTCGTCGCAGTCTGTCAGCATCGTTCCACCCTATCAGCCGCGTCCCACCCTATCAGCATTGTCCCACTCTAACAGTATCGTCCCACTCTTATCAGCATCGCCCCACTCTATAAACATTGTCCCACTCTATCAGTATTGTCCCACACTATCAACATTGACCCACTCTATCAGTATTGTCCCACTCTTATCAGCATCGCCCCAATCTATAAGCATTGTCTCACTCTATCAGTATTGTTCCACACTATCAACATTGTCCAACTCTATCAGTATTGTCCCAATCTGTCAGCATCGTCCCACTCTATCAGCCTCGTCCCACCCTATCAGCATTGTCCCACACTATCAGTATCGTCCCACGCTATCAGCATCGTCGCAGTGAATTAGCATTGTCCCACCCTATCAGCATCGTCCCCTCTATCGGCATCTTCCCACTCTATCAGCATCATCCCACTCTATCAACATTATCGCACTCTATTAGCAATGTCCCACTCTATGAGCATCAACCCACTCTATCAGCACCATCCCACTCTATCAACTTTATCCCTCTCAATCAGTATTATCCCACTCTATCAGCATCATCTCACTCTATCAACATTATCCCACTCTATTAGCAATGTTCCAGTCCAGCAGCAGCATCCCACTCTGTCAGCATCATCCCGCTCATCAGCATCGTCCCGCTCTATCCGCAATGTCCCACTCTATCAACATTGTCCCACTCTATCAGCATCGTCCCACTCAATCAGAAATGTCCCACCTTATCAGTTTCATCCCACTCTATCAACATCGGCCCACACGATCATCATTGTCCCACTCTATCAGCATCGTCAAACTGTATCAGCTTCGTCCCACTCTATCAACATTGTCCCACTCTATCAGCATCATCCCACTCTATTAGCAATCTCCCAATCTCTCAGCATCATTCCACTCTATCAGCATCATCCCACACTATCAGCATCGTCCCGCACTATCAGCATCATACCACTCTATCAGCATCGTCCCACTCTACAACCATCGACCCACACTATCAGCATCGTCCCACTCTATCTGCATCGTCCCACTCTATCAGCATCGTCCCACTAAATCAGCATCATCCCACTCGATCAGTCATCGTCGCACTCTATCAAGATCGTCCCACTTTATCAGCATCATCCCACTCTATCAGCATCGTCCCACTCTATCAGAAATGTCCCACCTTATCAGTTTCATCCCACTCTATCAACATCGGCCCACACGATCATCATTGTCCCACTCTAGCAGGATCGTCCCACTCTTTGAGCTTCGTGCCACTCTATGAGCATCGTCCAACTTTATCAGCATTGTCCCACTCTATCAGCATCGTCCCACACTATCAGCATCATCCCACTCGATCAGCTTCGTTCCCCACTATCAGCAACATCCCACTCTATCATCATCGTTCCACTCTATCAGCATCATCCCACTAAATTAGCATCGTCCCACTAAATAAGCATCATCCCACTCGATCAGTCATCGCTTCACTCTGGCAAGATCGTCCCACTCTATCAGCATCATCCCACTCTATCAAAAATGTCCCACCTCATCTGTTTCATCCCACTCTGTCAACATCGGACCACACTATCAGCAGTGTCTCAATCTAGCAGCGTCATCCCACCCGATCATCATCGTCCAACTCTATCAGCATCGTCCCAATCTATCAGTATCGTCCCACTCTATCAGCATTGTCCCACTCTAACAGCATCGACTCATTGAGTCACCATTGTCCCACAATGTCAGAATTGTCCCAGTCTATCAGCATATTCCCACGCTATCAAAAATGTCCCACACTGTCAGCATCATCCCGCTCTATCAGCATCGTCCCACTCTAACAGCATCGACTCACTGAGTCACCATTGTCCCACTATATCAGCATTGTCCCAGTCTATCAGCATCGTCCCATGCTATCAAAAATGTCCCACTCTGTCAGCATCATCCCGCTCTGTCAGCATCGTCACACTCTATCTTCATCGTCCCACTGAATCAGCATTGTCCCACTCTAACTGCATCGTCCCACTGTATCAGCTTCACCCCACACTTTCAGCATTGTCGCACACTACCAACATCGTCCCACTCTAGCAGCAGCATCCCACTCTATCAACATTATCCTACTCTATTAGCAATGTCCCACCCTATCAACATCATCCCACTCTATCAGGATCGTCCCAATCTATGAACGTTATCACACTCTATTAGCAATGTTCCAGTCTAGCAGCACCATCCCACACTGTCAGCATCATCCCGCTCTATCAGCATCGTCCCAATCTATCCGCAATGTCCCACTGTATCAACATTGTCCCAATCTATCAGCATCGTCCCACTCCATCAGCATTGTCCCACTCTATCAACATTGTCTCACTGTATCACCAACGTCTGACTCTATTAGCAAAGTCCCACTATATCAGCATTTTCCCACTCTATCAGCATCGTTCCACACTATCAGCATGTCCCATTTTATCAACATTGTCCCACTCTATCAGCATCGTCCCACACTATCAGCATCGTCCCACACTATCAGCATCATCAAACTCTATCAGTATCGTCCCACTCTATCAGCATAGTCCTACTCTATCAGCATTGTCCCACACTATCAGCATCGTCCCACTCTATCAACGTTGTCCCACTCTGTCAGCATCATCCCACTCTATCAGCATCGTCCCGCACTATCAGCATTATTCCACTCTATCAGCATCGTCCCACTCTATAAGCATCGACCCACACTATCATTATCGTCCCACTCTATCAGCATCGTCCCACTTAAATCAGCATCGTCCCACTAAATCAGCTTCATCCAACTCGATCAGTCATCGTCTCACTCTAGCAAGATCGTCCCACTCCATCAGCATCGTCCCACTCTATCAAAAATGTCCCACCTTATCAGTTTCATCACACTCTATCAACATCGTCCAACTCTATCAGCATTGTCCTACTCTAGCAGCATCGTCCCACTCTATGAGCATCTTGCCGCTCTATGAGCACCATCCCACTTTATCAGCATTGTCCCACTCTAACAGTATCGTCCCACTCTGTCAGCACTGTCCCACTCTATCAGCATTGTCCCACTCTATCAGCATTTTCCCATTCTATCAACATCATCCCACTCTATCAAAAATGTCCCAGGCTATCAACATCCTCCCACACTATCAGCATTGTCCCACTCTATCAGCATCCTCCTACACTGTCAGCATTGTTCCACTCTGTTAGCATCCTCCCACTCTATTATCATTGTCCCACTCTCTCAGCATCATCACACTCTATTAGCATCGTTCCACACTATCAGTATCGTCCCACACTATCAGCATCGTCCCACTCTATTCGCAATGTCCCACATTATCAGCATCTTCGCACTCTATCAGCATCGTCCCACACTATCAGCATCATCCCACTCTATCAGCACCGTCACACTCTATCAGTATCGTCCCACTCTATCAACATTGTCCCACTCTATCAGCCTGATCTCACTCTATCAGCATTGTCCCACTCTCTCAGCGTCGGCCCCGTCTATCAGCATTATCCCACTCTTTTAGCATTGTCCCACTCTATCAGCGTCGTCCCCGTCTATCAGCAGCGTCCCACTCTCTCAGTTTCATCCCACTCTATAAGCATCGTCCCACACTATCAGTATTGTCCCACTCTATTAGCATCGTCCCACTGAATTAGCATTGTCGCACTCTCTTTACAATGTCCCACTCTATCAGCAACATCCCATTCTATCAGCAACATCCCACTCTATCAGCATCGTCCAGCACTATCAGCATCATCCCACTCTATCAGCATCAACCCACTCTATTAGCATCGGCCCACAATATCACCATCGTCCCACTCTATCAGCATCATCTCACTAAATCAGCATCGTCCCACTAAATTAGCATCATCCCACTCGATCAGTCATCGCCTTACTCTAGCAAGATCGTCCCACTCTATCAGCATTGTTCCACTGTATCAGCATTGTTCCACTCGATGGGAATCGTCCCACTATATCAGTATTGTCCCACTCTATCAGCATCGTCCCCCTCTATCAGCCTCGTCCCACCCTATCAGCATTGTTCCACTCTAACAGTATCGTGCCACTCTTATCAGCATCGCCGCACTCTATAAACATTGTCCCACTCTATCAGTATTGTCCCACACTATCGACATTGTCCCACTCTATCAGTATTGTCTCATTCTGTCAGCATCGTCCCACTCTATCAGCCTCGTCCCACCCTATAAGCATTGTCCCACACTATCAGTATCGTCCCACGCTATCAGCATCTTCGCAATGAATTAGCATTGTTCCACCCTATCAGCACCGTCCCCTCTATCGGCATCTTCCCACTCTATCAGCATCATCCCACTCCATCAGCATCATCCCACTCTATCAACATTGTCCCACTCTATCAGCATCGTCCCACTCTATTAGCATCGTCCCACACTATCAGCATCGTCCCACTCTGTTAGCAACGTCCCACTCTATCATCATTGTCCCACTCTCTCAGCATCGTCCCACTCTCTTAGCAATTTTCCACTCTATCAGCATCTTCCCACTCTATCAGCATTGTCCCACACTATCAGTATCGTCCCACGCTATCAGCATCATCGCAACGAATTAGCATTGTTCCACCCTATCAGCACCGTCCCCTCTATCGGCATCTTCCCACTCTATCAGCATCATCCCACTCTATCAGCATCATCCCACTCTATCAACATTGTCCCACTCTATCAGCATCGTCCCTCTCTGTTAGCAACGTCCCACTCTATCATCATTGTCCCACTCTCTCAGCATCGTCCCACTCTCTTAGCAATTTTCCACTCGATCAGCATCTTCCCACTCTATCAGCATTGTTCCACTCTATCAGCATCATCCCACTCTAACAGTATCATCCCACTCTGTCAGTATCGGCTCACACTATCAGCATCGACCAACACTAGCAGCATCGTCCCACACTAATAGCATCGTCCCACTCTATTAGCAATGTCCCACTTTATCAGCATCATCCCACTCTATCAGGACCGTCCAAGACTATCAACATCATCCCACTCTATCAGCATCGTCACACTCTATCTGCATTATCTCACTCTATCAGCATTGTCCCTCTCTCTCAGCGCCGTCGCCGTCTATCAGCATTATCCCACTCTGTTAGCATTGTGCCACTCGATCAGCGTCGTACCCGTCTATCAGCATCGTCCCACTCTCTCAGTTTCATCCCAATCTATCAGCGTCGTCCCACTCTATCAGCATCGTCCCACACTATCAGCATCGTCCCACTCTGTCAGCATCTTCCCACACTATCAGCATTGTCCTACTCTGTTAGCATCGTCCCACTCTATCATCATTGTCCCACTCACTCAGCATCATCCCACTCTATCAGCATCGTTCCACACTATCAGCATCGTCCCACTCTATCAACATTCTCCCACTGTATTAGCATTGTCGCACTCTCTTTGCAATGTCCCACTCTATCAGCATCATCCCACTCCATCAGCAACATCACACTCTATCATTATCGTCCCGCTCTATCAGCATTGTTCCACTCTATCAACATTGTTCCACTCGATGAGCATCGTCCCACTATATCAGTATTGTCACACTCTATCAGCATCATCCCACTGTATCAGCCTCGTCCCACTCTATGGGCATTGTTCCACACGATCAGTATCGTCGCAGTCTATCAGCATCGTCCTACTCTATCAACATTATCCCACACTATTAGCAATGTCCCTTTCTATCAGCATCAACCCACTCTATCAGCATCGTCCCACTCTATCAACATTATTCCACTATATTAGCAACGTCCCAATCTATCAGCATCTTCCCACTCTATCAACATTATTCTACTCTATTAGCAATGTTCCACTCTACCAACATCATCCCACTCTATCAGCATCGTCCCACTCTATCAGCATCTCCCCACTTTATCAGCTTCGTCCCACTCTATCAGTATTGTCCCACTCTATCAGCATCGTCCCACTCTATCAACATTATCCCACTCTATTAGCAATGTCCAACTCTAGCAACCTTTTTCCACTCTATCCGCAATGTGTCACTCTATCAGCGTCGTCGCAGTCTATCAGCATCATCCCACTCTCTCCGCAATGTCCCACTCTATCAGCGTCGTCGCAGTCTGTCAGCATCGACCCACTCTATCAGCCTCGTCCCACCCTATCAGCATTGTCCCACTCTAACAAGTATCGTCCCACTCTTATCAGCATCGCCCCACTCTATAAACATTGTCCCACTCTATCAGCATCGTCCCCTCTATCGGCATCTTCCCACTCTATCAGCATCATCCCTCTCTATCAGCATCATCCCACTCTATCAGCATCATCCCACTCTATCAGCACCATCCCACTCTATCAGCATTATCCCACTCTATTAGCAATGTTCCAGTCCAGCAGCAGCATTCCACTCTATCAGCATCATCCCGCTTTATCAGCATCGTCCCGCTCTATCCGCAATGTCCCACTCTATCAACATTGTCCCACTCTATCAGCATCTTCCCACTCTATCAGCATCGTCCCACTCTATCAGTATCATCCCACTCTATTAGCAATCTCCTAATCTATCAGAATCAACCCACTCTCTCAGCATCATTCCACAGTATCAGCATCGTCCCACTCTATCAACATTGTCCCACTCTATCTGCATCGTCCCACTCTATCAGCAACGTCCTAGACGATCAGCATCGTCCCACTCGATCAGCATCGTCCCAGACGATCAGCATCGTCCCACTCTATCAGCATCGTCCCACACGATCAGCATTGTCCCACTCTGTTCGCATCGTCCCCCTCTATCATCATTGTCCCACTCTCTCAGCATCATCCCACTCTATCAACATTATCCCACTCTATTAGCAATGTTCCAGTCTGGCAGCAGCATCCCACTCTATCAGCATCATCCCGCTCTATCAGCAATGTCCCACTCTATCCACATTGTCCCACTCTATCAGCATCATCCCACTGTATCAGCATCGTCCCACTCTATCAACATTGTCCCACTCTATCAGCATCATCCCACTCTATTAGCAATCTCCCAATCTATCAGCATCATCCCACTCTCTCAGCATCGTTCCACAGTATCAGCATCGTCCCACTCTATCAACATTGTCCCACTCTATCAGCATCGTCCCAATCTATCAGCATCGTCCTAGACTATCAGCATCGTCCCACTCGATCAGCAGCGTCCCAGACTGTCAGCATCGTCCCACCCTATCACCATCGTCCCACACTATCAGCATTGTGCCACTCTATCTGCATCTTCCCACTTTATCAGCATTGTTCCCACTCTATCAGCATAGTCCCACTCTATCAATGTTGTCCCATTCTGTCAGCATCGTCCCACTGTATCAGCCTCGACCCACCCTATCAGCATTGTCCCACTCTAACAGTATCGTCCCACTCTATCAGCATCATCCCACTCTATCAACATTATCCCACTCTATTAGCAACGTCCCACTCTATCAACATCATACCTCTCTATCAGCATCATTCCACTCTATCAACATTATCCCTCTCTATCAGTATTATCCCAATCTATCAGCATCGGCCAAGACTATCAGCATCATCCCAATTTATCAGCATCGTCCCAAAATATCAGCACCGTCCCACTCTGTCAGCATTGTCCCGCTTTGTCAGCATCGTCCCACTGTATCAACCTCGACCCACCCTATCAGCATCATTCCACTCTATCAGTATCGTCCAACTCTATCAGCATCGTCCCACTCTATCAACATTATCCCACACTATTAGCAATGTCCCACTCTATCAGCATCATCCCTCTCTATCAGCATCATCCCACTCAATCATCATCGTCCCATTCTATCAACATTATCCCACTCTATTAGCAATGTCGCACTCTAGCAGCATCGTTCCACTCTATCAGCATCATCCCACTCTATCAACATTATCCCACTCTATTAGCAATGTTCCACTCTAGCAGCGTCATCCCACTCTATCAACATTATCGTACACTATTAGCAATGTACCACACTATCAGCATCATCCCACTCTATCAGCATTGTTCTACACTATCAGCATCGTCCCACTGCATCAGCATCATCCCACTCTATCAGCATCGTCTCACTCTATCAACATCGTCCCACACTATCAGCATCGTCACACTCTGTCAGCATCGTCCCTCTCTATCATCATTTTCCCCATCTCTCAGCATCATCCCACTCTATAAACATTGTCCTGCACGATCAGCATCATCCCACTCTATCAGTATCGTCCCACTCTATCAGCATCGACACACACTATCTGCATTATCCCCAACTATCAGCAATGTCCCACTCTATTAGCAATGTCCCACTTTATCAGCATCATCCCACTCTATCAGCATCGTCCCACTCTATCAGCATTATCCCACTCTATCAGTATTGTCCCACTCTCTTAGCGTCGTCCCCGTCTATCAGCATTATCCCACTCTATCAGCATTGTCCCACTCGATCAGCGTCGTCCCCGTCTATCAGCATCGTCCCACTCTCTCAGTTTCATCCCAATCTATTAGCATCGTCCCTCACTATCAGTATCGTCCCACTCTATCAGCATCGTCCCACTCTATCAACATTATCCTACTCTATTAGCAATGTCCCACTCTATCAGCATCATGCCACTCTATCAGCATCATCCCACTCTATCAACACAATCTCTCTCTGTCAGTATTATCCCACTCTATCAGCATCGTCCCACTCTATCAGCATCTCCCCACTTTATCAGCATCGTCCCACTATATCAGCATCGTCCCACTCTATCACTATTGTCCCACTCTGTCAGCATCGTCCCACTGTATCAACCTCGTCCCACTCTATCAGTATGATCCCACTCTATCAGCATCGTCCCACTCTTTCAACATTATCCCACTCTCTTGGCAATGTCCAATTCTAGCAGCATCGCTCCACTATATCAGCATCATCCCACTCTATCAGCATCGTCCCACTCTGTCCGCAATGTCCCACGCTATCAGCGTTGTCGGAGTCTATCATCATCGTCCCACTCTATCAACATTATCTTACTCTATTAGCAATGTCCCACTTTATCAGCATCATCCCACTCTATCAGCATCGTCCCACTCTATCAGCATTATCCCACTCTATCAGCATTGTCCCACTCTCTTAGCGTCGTCCCCGTCTATCAGCATTATCCCACTCTATCAGCATTGTCCCACTCGATCAGCGTCGTCCCCGTCTATCAGCATCGTCCCACTCTCTCAGTTTCATCCCAATCTGTTAGCATCGTCCCTCACTATCAGTATCGTCCCACTCTATCAGCATCGTCCCACTCTATCAACATTATCCTACTCTATTAGCAATGTCCCACTCTATCAGAATCATGCCACTCTATCAGCATCATCCCACTCTATCAACACTATCTCTCTCTATTAGTATTATCCCACTCTATCAGCATCGTCCCACTCTATCAGCATCTCCCCACTTTATCAGCATCGTCCCACTCTATCAGTATTGTCCCACTCTGTCAGCATCGTCCCACTGTATCAACCTCGTCCCACTCTATCAGTATCGTCCAACTCTATCAGCATCGTCCCACTCTATCAACATTATCCCACTCTATTAGCAATGTCCCATTCTATCAGAATCATCCCACTCTATCAGCATTGTCCCACTCTTTCAACATTATCCCACTGTATTGGCAATGTCCAATTCTAGCAGCATCGCTCCACTATATCAGCATCATGCCACTCTATCAGCATGGTCCCACTCTATCCTCAATGTCCCTCGCTATCAGCGTTGTCGCAGTCTATCATCATCGTCCCACTCTATCAGCATCGTCCCACTCTATCAACATTGTCCCACTCTATCCGCAATGTCCCACTCTATCAGTATTGTCCCATTCTGTCAGCATCGTCCCACTGTATCAGACTCGTCCCACCCTATCAGCATTGTCCCACTCTAACAGTATCGTCCCACTTTATCAGCATCGTCCCACTCTATCAACATTATCCCACTCTATTAGCAACGTCCCACTCTAACAACGTCATACCACTCTATCAGCATCATTCCACTCTATCAACATTATCCCTCTCTATCAGTATCATCCCAATCTATCAGCATCGGCCAGTTTTACCAGCATCATCCCACTTTATCAGCATCGTCCCAACATATCAGCATCGTCCCGCTCTGTCAGCATCGTCCCACTGTATCAACCTCGACTCACCCTATCAGCATTGTTCCACTCTATCAGTATCGTCCAATTCTATCAGCATCGTCCCACTCTACAAACATTATCCCACTCTATTAGCACTGTCCCATTCTATCAGCGTCATCCCAATCTATCAGCAATGTCCCAATCTAGCAGCATCGTCCCACTGAATCAGCATCGTCCCACTCTATCAGCATTGTCCCAATCTAGCAGCATCTTCCCACTAGATCAGCATCTTCCCACTCTCTCAGCATCGTCCCACTCTATCAACATCGTCCCACTCTGTCAGCATCATCCCAGTCTATCAATATTGCCCCACACTATCAGCATTTTCACAATCTTGCAGCATCGTCCCACACTTTCAGCATCGTCCCACTCTATCAGTATCGTCCCATTCTATCAGCATCGTCCTACTCGATCAGCATCGTTCCACTCTAACAGCATCGTCCCACTGAATCGGCATTGTCCCATTCTATCAGCATCGTCCCACTCGATCAGAATCATCCCACACTATCAGCATCGACTCACTCGATCAGCATCGTCCGACTCGATCAGCATCTTCCCACTATATCAGCATTGTCCCACTCTATCAGCATCGTCCCATTCTATCAGCATCGTCCCACTCGATCAGCGTCGTACCCGTCTATCAGCATCATCCCACTCTCTCAGTTTCATCCCAATCTATAAGCGTCGTCCCACTCTATCAGCATCGTCCCACACTATCAGCATCGTCCCACTCTGTCGGCATCTTCCCACACTATCAGCATTGTCCCACTCTGTTAGCATCGTCCCACTCTATCATCATTGTCCCACTCACTCAGCATCATCCCACTCTATCAGCATCGTTCCACACTATCAGCATCGTCCCACTCTATCAACATTCTCCCACTGAATTAGCATTGTCGCACTCTCTTTGCAATGTCCCACTCTATCAGCATCATCCCACTCTATCAGCAACATCACATTCTATCAGTATCGTCCCACTCTATCAGCATTGTTCCACTCTATCAGCATTGTTCCACTCGATGAGCATCGTCCCACTATATCAGTATTGTCACACTCTATCAGCATCATCCCACTGTATCAGCCTCGTCCCACTCTATGGGCATTGTTCCACTCGATCAGTATCGTCGCAGTCTATCAGCATCGTCCTACTCTATCAACATTATCCCACTCTATTAGCAATGTCCCTTTCTATCGGCATCAACCCACTCTATCAGCATCGTCCCACTCTACCAACATTATCCCACTATATTAGCAATGTCCCACTCTAGCAGCATCGTTCCACTCTATCAGCATCATCCCACTCTATCAGCAACGTCCCAATCTATCAGCATCTTCCCACTCTATCAACATTATTCCACTCTATTAGCAATGTTCCACTCTATCAACATTATCTCACTCTATTAGCAATGTCCCACACTATCAGCATCGTCCCACTCTATTAGCATCCTATCACTCTCTCAGCATCGTCCCACTGTATTCGCAAAATCCCACTCTATCAGCATCATCCCATTCTATCAGCATTGTCCCGCACTATCAGCATCATCCCACTCTATCAGCATTGTCCCGCACTATCAGCATCATCCCACTCTATCAGCATCACCCACACTATCAGCATCGTCCCCAACTATCAGCATCGTCCCACTCTATTAGCAATGCCCCACTTTATCAGCATCATCCCACTCAATCAGCATCGTCCCACTCTGTCAGCATTATCCCACTCTATCAGCATTGTCCCACTCTCTCAGCGTCGTCCCCGTCTATCAGCATTATCCCACTCTATTAGCATTGTCCCACTCTCTCAGCGTCGTCCCCGTCTATCAGCATTATCCCACTCTATCAACATTGTCCCACTCGATCAGCGTCGTCCCACTCTATCAGCATCGTCCCACTCTATTAACATTATCCTACTCTTTCTGCAATGTCCCACTCTTCAGCATCATGCCACTCTATCTGCATCATCCCACTCTATCAACACTATCCCTCTCTATCAGTATTATCCCACTCTATAAGCATCGTCCCACTCTATCAGCATCAGCATCGCCCCACTTTATCAGCATCGTTCCACTATATCAGCATCGTCCCACTCTATCAGTATTGTCCCACTTTGTCAGCATCGTCCCACTGTATCAACCTCGTCCCACTCTATCTGCATTGTTCCACTCTATCAGTACCGTCCAACTCTATCAGCATCGTCCCACTCTATCCACATTATCCCACTCTATTAGCAATGTCCCATTCTATCAGAATCATCTCACTCTATCAGCAACGTCCCACTCTATCAACATTATCCCACGCTATTGGCAATTTCCAATTCTAGCAGCATCGCTCCACTCTATCAGCATCATCCCACTCTATCAGCATCGTCCCACTCTATCCGCAATGTCCCCCGCTATCAGCGTCGTCGCAGTCTATCATCATCGTCACACTCTATCAAATCGTCCCACTATATCAGCATCGTCCCACTCTATCAGCATCGTCCCACTCTATCTGCATCGTCCCATTCGATCAGCATCGTCCCACTCTATCAGCATCGTCCCACTCTATCAGCATCGTCCCACTCTATCAGCATGTCCCACTCTATCAGCATAACTCTCTCTATCAGCATCGTCCCACTCTATCAGCATCATCCCTCTCTATCAGCACCGTCCCACTCGATCAGTATTGTCCAACTCTATCAGCAAATGTCCCACTCTATCAGCATCGTCCCACTCTATCAGCATCGTCCCACTCTATCAGCATCATTCCCATCTATCAGCATCGTCCCACTCTATCAGCATCGTCCCACTCTATCAGCATCTTCCCTCTCTATCAGCATCGTCTCACTCGATCAGTATTGTCCCATTCTATCAGCAATGTCCCTCTCTATCGGTAGCATCCCTCTCTATCAGCATTGTCCCACTCTATCAGCGTCGTCGCAGTCTATCAGCCATATGGCACTCTATCAACCATGTCCCACACTATCAGTATTGTCCGACCTTATCAGCAATGTCCCACTCTGTCAGCATCGTTTCACTCTATCAGCATTGTTCCATTCTATTAGCATCGTCTCACTGAATCAGCATTGCCCCACTCGATCAGCAATGTCCCACTCTATCAGCATCGTCCCACTCTTTGAGCATCGTCCATATCTTTTAGAATTGTCCCATTCTATCAGCATTGCCCCACACGATCAGCATTGTCCCAAACTAGCAGCATCGTCCCACCCTATCAGCATCGTCCCAAACCATCAGTATCGATCCACTCTATCACAATGTCCCACTCTATCACCATCATCCCTCTCTATCAGCATCGTCCCACTCTATCAGAAATGTCCCTCTATCAGCATCGTCCCCCGAAACAGCATTGTCCCACTCTTTCAGCATCGTCGCAGTCTATCAGCCATGTCCCACTCTATCAGCAATGACCCACTCTACCAGTATCGCCCCACTCTGTCAGCATCCTCTCACTCTATCAGCATCGTCCCAAACTATCAGTATCATCCCACCCTATCAGCATCTTCCCACTCTAACAGCATCATCCCTCTCTGTCAGCATCGTCCCACTCTATCAGGGTTGTCCCACTCTTTCAGCATCATGCCTCTCTATCAGTGTTGTCCCACTCTATCAGCATCATCCCTCTCTTACAGCATCGTCCCACTCGATCAGTCTTGTCCCATTATATCAGCAATGTCCCACTCTATCACTAGCATCCGTCTCTATCAGCATTGTCTCACTCTTTCAGCGTCGTCCCCTGAATCAACATTGTCCGACACTATCAGCGTCGTCGCAGTCTATCAGCCATATCCCACTCTATCAACCATGTCCCACTCTATCAGCAATGTACCACTCTATTAGTATTGTCCCACTCTGTCAGCATCGTCCCACACTGTCAGTAGCGTCCCACGCAATCAGTATCGTCCCACTCTATGAGCATCATCCCACTCTATCAGCATCGTCCCACTCTATCAGTATTGTCCCACTCTATCAGTGTCATCCCACTCTATCAACATCATCCCACTCTATGAGCATCATCGCACTCTATCAGCATCGTCCCACTCCATCAGCATTTTCCCAATCTAGCAGCATCGTCACACCCTATCAGCATTGTCCCACTCTATCAGTGTCATCCCAGTCTATCAACATCATCCCACTCTATGAGCATCATCGCACTCTATCAGCATCGTCCCACTCTAACAGTATTGTCCCAATCTAGCAGCATCGTCACACCCTATCAGCATTGTCCCACTCTATCAGCATCGTTCCACTCTATCTGCACCATCCCACTCGATCAGCATCGCCCCACTCTGTCAGCAATGTCCCACTCTATCAGCATCGTCCCATTCTATCAGCATTGTCCCACGGAATTAGCAATGTCCCACTCTATCAGTATCATCCCACGCTATCAGAATCGTCCCACTCTATCAGTGTCGTCTCACTCGGTATTGTCTCACGGAATTAGCATTGTCCCAGTCTAACAGTATCGTCCCACTCTATTAGTATCATCCCACGCTGTCAGCATCGTCCCACTCTATCAGTATCGTCCCACTCTATCAGCATCGTCCCACTCTATCAGCATCGTCCCAATCGATCAGCATTGTCCCACTCTATCAGCATTGTCCCACTCTATCAGCATCATCCCTCTCTGTCAGCATCGTCCCACTCTATCAGGGTTGTCCCACTCTATTAGCATCATCCCTCTCTATCAGCATCGTCCCACTCGATCAGTATTGTCCGACTCTATCAGTAATGTCCCACTCTATCAGCATCGTCCCACTCGATCAGCATCGTCCCACTCTATCAGCATCATCCCTCTCTATCAGCATCATCCCTCTCTAACAGCATCGTCCCACTCGATCAGTATTGTCCCATTATATCAGCAATGTCCCACTCTATCAGTAGCATCCGTCTCTATCAGCATTGTCTCACTCTATCAGCGTCGTCCCCTGAATCAGCATTGTCCCATTCTATCAGCGTCGTCGCAGTCTATCAGCCATATCCCACTCTATCAGCCATGTACCACTCTATTAGTATTGTCCCACTCTGTCAGCATCGTCCCACTCTGTCAGTAGCGTCCCACTCTATCAGTATCGTCCCACTCTATCGGCATCATCCTAATCTATTAGAATTGTCCTTCTCTATCAGCATCGTCCCACTCTATCAGCATCGTCCCTCCCTATCAGCATTGTCCCACTCTCTCAGTATCATCCCTCTCTATCAGCATGGTCTCATCTATCAGAATTGTCCACTCTATCCGCATCATTCCACTGAATCAGCATTGTCCCACTCTATCTTCTTCGTCCCACTCTGTCAACATCGTGCACACTATCGACATTGTCCCACTCTATCAGCATCGTCCCAGTCTATCAATATTGTCCGACTCTAACAGCATCATCCCACTCTATCAGCATCGTCCCTCTCTATCAGCATCATCCCGCTCTATCAGCATCGTCCCACTCTATCAGAATTGCCCCACTATATCCGCATCATCCCACTGAATCAGCATTGTCCCACTGAATCAGCATTGTCCCACTCTATCAATATCATCCCACACTATCTACATCGTCCCACTCTATCAGCATCGTCCCACTCTATCAGTATTCTCTGACTCTATCAGCATCGTCCCACTCAATCAGTATCATCCCGCACTCTCAGTATCGTCCCACTCCATCAGCATACCCCACTGAATTAGCATTGTCCCACTCTATCAGAACTTTCCCACTCTATCAGCATCGTCCTCCTCTATCAGTATCGTCCCACTCTATCAGCATCGTCCCACTCTATCTGCATCATCCCTCTCTATCAGTATTGTCCCACTCTGTCAGCATCGTCCCACTGAATCAGCATCGTCCCAATCTATCAGCATTGTCCCACTCTATCAGCATCTTCCCACTAGATCAGCTTTGTCCCACTCTATCAGTATCATTTTACTCTATCAGCATCGTCCCACTTTATCAGCATTGACCCACTCGATCAGCATTGTCCCACCCAATCAGCATTCTCCCACTCTATCAGCATTATCCCTCTCTATCAGCATCGTCCCACTCTATCAGTGTTGTCCCACTCTATCAGCATCATCCCTCTCTATCAGCATCGTCCCACTCGATCAGTATTGCCCGACTCTATCAGCAATGTCCCACTCTGTCAGCAATGTCCCACTCTATCAGCATCGTCCCACTCTATCAGCATCATCCCTCTCTATCAGCATCGTCCCACTCTATCAGTGTTGTCCCACTCTATCAGCATCATCCCTCTCTAACAGCATCGTCCCACTCGATCAGTATTGTCCCATTCTATCAGCAATGTCCAACTCTATCAGTAGCATCCCTCTCTATCAGCATTGTCTCACACTATCAGCATCGTCCCCTGAATCAGCATTGTCCCACTCTATCAGCGTCGTTGCAGTCTATCAGCCATATCCCACTCAACAGCCATGTCCCACTCTATCAGCAATGACCCACTCTATTAGTATTTTCCCACTCTGTCAGCATCCTACCACTCTGTCAGTAGCATCCCACTCTCTCAGTATCGTCCCACTCTATCAGCATTGTCCCAATGTAGCAGCATCGTCACAACCTATCAGCATTGTCCCACTCTATCAGTGTCATCTCACTCTATCAACATCATCCCACTCTATGTACATCATCCCACTCTATCAGTATTGTCCCAATCTAGCAGCATCTTCACACCATATGAGCATTGTCCCACTCTGTCAGCATCGTCCCACTCTTTCGGCACCATCCCACTCTATCAGCATTGCCCCACTCTGTCAGCAATGTCCCACTCTATCAGCATCGTGCCACTCTATCATCATCGTCCAACTCTATCAGCAATGTCCCACTCTGTCAGTAATGTCCCACTCTCATAGCATCGTCCCACACTATCATCGTCCCACTCTATCAAAAATGTCCCATTCTATCAGCATCGTTCCACTCTATCAGCATCATCCTAATCTATTAGAATTATCCTTCTCTATCAGCATCGTCCCACTCTATCAGCATCGTCCCTCCCTATCAGCATTGTCCCACTCTATCAGCATCATCCCTCTCTATCAGCATGATCCCTCTCTATCAGCATCGTCCCAATCTATCATAATTGTCCCACTCTATCCGCATCATCCCACTGAATCAGCATTGTCTCACTCTATCTTCGTCGGCTCACTCTATCAATATCGTCCCACATGATCTACATCGTCCCACTCTATCAGCATCGACCCACTCGATCAGTATTGTCTGACTCTATCAGCATCGTCCCACTCAATCAGTATCATCCCGCACTCTCAGTATCGTCCCACTCCATCAGCATAACCCCACTGAATTAACATTGTCCCACTCTATCAGAATTTTCCCACTCTATAAGCATCGCCCCACTCTATCAGCATCATCCCTTTCTAACAGCATCGTCCCACTCGATCAGTATTGTCCCATTCTATCAGCAATGTCCAACTCTATCAGTGGCATCCCTCTCTATCAGCATTGTCTCACACTATCAGCATCGTCCCCTGAATCAGCATTGTCCCACTCTATCAGCGTCGTTGCAGTCTATCAGCCATATCCCACTCTATCAGCCATGTCCCACTCTATCAGCAATGACCCACTCTATTAGTATTGTCCCACTTTGTCAGCATAGTTCCACTCTGTCAGGAGCATCCCACTCTCTCAGTATCGTCCCACTCTATCAGCATTGTCCCAATGTAGCAGCATCGTCACACTCTATCAGCATTGTCCCACTCTATCAGTGTCATCCCACTCTATCAACATCATCCCACTCTATGTGCATCATCCCACTCTATCAGTATTGTCCCAATCTAGCAGCATCGTCACACCCTATCAGCATTGTCCCACTCTGTCAGCATCGTCCCACTCTTTCGGCACCATCCCACTCTATCAGCATTACCACACTCTGTCAGCAATGTCCCACTCTATCAGCATCGTGCCACTCTATCATCATCGTCCAACTCTATCAGCATCGTCCCACTCTCTCAAAAATGTCCCATTCTATCAGCATCGTCCCACTCTATCAGCATCGTCCCACTCTATCAGCATCATCCTAATCTATTAGAATTATCCTTCTCTATCAGCATCGTCCCACTGTATCAGCATCGTCCCCCCTATCAGCATTGTCCCACTCTATCAGCATCATCCCTCTCTATCAGCATCATCCCTCTCTATCAGCATCGTCCCACTCTATCAGAATTGTCCCACTCTATCCGCATCATCCCACTGAATCAGCATTGTCCCACTCTATCTTCGTCGGCCCACTCTATCAATATCGTCCCACACTATCTACATCGTCCCACTCTATCAGCATCGTCCCACTCTATCAGTATTGTCTGACGCTATCAGCATCGTCCCACTCAATCAGTATCATCCCGCACTCTCAGTATCGTCCCACTCCATCAGCATAACCCCACTGAATTAGCATTGTCCCACTCTATCAGACTTTTCCCACTCTATAAGCATCGTCCCACTCTATCAGCATCGTTCCACTCCATCAGCATTGTCCCACTCTATCTGCAACATCCCTCTCGTTCAGCATTGTCCCACTCTATAATCATCGTCCCACTCTATCAGCGTTGTCCCAATCTATCAGCATTGTCCCACTCTATAAGAATCTTCCCACTAGATCAGCTTTGTCCCACTCTATCAGCATCGTCCCACTTTATCAGCATTGTCCCACTCTATCAGCGTCGTCGCAGTCTATCAGCCATATTCCACTCTATCAGCCATGTCCCACTCTATCAGCAATGTCCCACTCTATTAGTATTGTCCCACTCTGTCAGCATCGTCCCACTCTGTCAGTAGCGTCCCACTCTATCAGTATCGTCCCACTCTATCAACATTATCCCACTCTATCAGCATCGTCGCACTTTATCAGCATTGTCCCACTCTATCAGCATCGTCCCACTTTATCAGCATTGTCAAACTCTATCAGCATCGTCCCACTTTATCAGCATTGTCCCACTCTATCAGCATTGTCCAACTCTATCAGAATTTCCCCACTCTATCAGCATCGTCCTTCCATATCAGCATTGTCCCACTCTATCAGCATCATCCCTCTCTATCAGCATCATCCCTCTCTATCAGCATCGTCCCACACTATCAGAATTGTCCCACTCTATCCGCATCATCCCACTGAATCAGCATTGTCCCACTCTATCTTCGTCGTCCCACTCTATCAATATCCTCCCACACTATCTACATCGTCCCACTCTATCAGCATCGTCCCACTCTATCAGTATTCTCTGACTCTATCAGCATCGTCCCACTCAATCAGTATCATCCCGCACTCTCAGTATCGTCCGAATCCATCAGCATAACCCCACTGAATTAGCATTGTCCCACTCTTTCAGAATTTTCCCACTCTCTAAGCATCATCCCACTCTATCAGCATCGTTGCACTCCATCAGCATTGTCCCACTCTATCTGCAGCATCCTCTCTTTTAGCATTATCTCACTCTATCACCATCGTCCCACTGTATCAGCGTTGTCCCAATCTATCAGCATTGTCCCACTCTATAAGAATCTTCCCACTAGATCAGCTTTGTCCCACTCTATCAGTATCATCCCACTCCTTCAGCATTATCCCACTCTATCTGCACCGTCCCACTTTATCAGCATTGTCCCACTCTATCAGCGTCGTCGCAGTCTATCAGCCATACCCCACTCTATCAGACATGTCCCACTCTATCAGCCATGTCCCACTCTATCAGCAATGTCCCACTCTATTAGTATTGTCCCACTCTGTCTGCATCGTCCCACTCTGTCAATAGCGTCCCACTCTATCAGTATCGTCCCACTCTATCAGCATTATCCCACTCTATCAGCATCGTCCCACTTTATCAGCATTGTCCATCTCTATCAGCATCGTCCCACTTTATCAGCATTGTCCCACTCTATCAGCATTGTCCAACTCTATCAGAATTGTCCCACTCTATCCACATCATCCCACTGAATCAGCCTTGTCCCACTCTATCAATACCGTCCCACACTATCTACATCGTCCCACTCTATCAGCATCGACCCACTCTATCAGTATTGTCTGACTCTATCAGCATCGTCCCACTCAATCAGTATCATCCCGCACTCTCAGTATCGTCCCACTCCATCAGCATAACCCCACTGAATTAGCATTGTCCCACTCTATCAGAATTTTCCCACTCTATAAGCATCGTCCCATTCTATCAGCATCGTTCCACTCCATCAGCATTGTCCCACTCTATCTGCATCATCCCTCTCTTTCAGCATTGTCCCACTCTATCATCATCGTCCCACTCTATCAGCGTTGTCCTAATCTATCAGCATTGTCCCACTCTATAAGAATCTTCCCACGAGATCAGCTTTGTCCCACTCTATCAGTATCGTCCCACTCTTTCAGCATTATCCCACTCTATCAGCATCGTCCCACTTTATCAGCATTGTCCCACTCTATCAGCGTCGTCGCAGTCTATCAGCCATATCCCACTCTATCAGCCATGTCCCACTCTATCAGCAATGTCCCACTCTATCAGCAATGCCCCACTCTATTAGTATTGTCCCACTCTGTCAGCATCGTCCCACTCTGTCAGTAGCGTCCCACTCTATCAGTATCGTCCCACTCTATCAGCATTATCCCACTCTATCAGCATCGTCCCACTCTATCAGCATTGTCGAACTCTATCAGCATCGTCCCACTTTATCAGCATTGTCCCACTTTATCAGCATTGTCCAACTCTATCAGCATCGTCCCACTTTATCAGCATTGTCCCACTCTATCAGCATTGTCGAACTCTATCAGAATTGTCCCACTCTATCAGCATCATCCCACTGAATCAGCATCATCCCACTCTTTCAGCATTGTCCCACTCAATCAGTATCATCCCACTGAATCAGCATTGTCCCACTCTATCTGCAATGTCCCTCTAAATCAGCGTCTTCCCACTCTATCTGCAATGTCCCTCTAAATCAGCGTCTTCCCACTCTTTCAGCAGTGTCCCACTCAATCAGTATCATCCCACTGAATCAGCATTGTCCCACTCTATCTGCAATGTCCCTCGAAATCAGCGTCTTCCCACTCTATCTGCATCGTCCCACTCTTTCAGCACTGTCCCACTCTAACAGTATCATCCCACTCTATCAGCAATGTCCCAATCTCGCAGTATCGTCCCACGAATCAGCATTGTCCCACTCTATCAGTCTTGTCCCCCTCTACCAGCATCGTCACACTGAATTAGCAATATCCCACTCTTTCAGCGTCGTCCAAGTCTATCAGCATTGTCTCACTCTACCCCTGGTGTGGAAACAGGCCCTTCAGTCCAACAAGTCCACACTGACCCCCACAAGAGTAACACACCCAGACTCATTCCCCTCCTCGATATTTACCCCTGACGAATGCATCCAACCTGCACATGCGTGAACACTATCAGCAATTTCGCATAACCAATTCACCTAACCTGCATATCTTGAGATTGTGGGAGGAACCAGACCAAACCGGCACAGACACAGGAAGAATGTGCAAACCCCACACAGACGGTCACCCAAGGGTGGAATCGAACCTGGGACCCTGGCGCTGTGAGGCAGCAGTGCTAACCACTGAGCCACCGTGCTTGTCACTATTCTTGAAAGGAAAGTTCCCAGCCTTGGTCACCCCATTTCAACGGCTTTGTCATTACTGTCACATAGATCCTGCTGAACATTTTGGCCACTTAAAAACAGTTTTTTTTTTCCAAATATTTACTGTGTAGCATGAAATTTACATTTAAGAGCTATACCAGCAGCATGTAACTTTCAAACATCTGTCCAAAGAAGAACAGAGGGAAGAATTACAAAAGATACGAAGATCACAATGGCCATTGAACTGAAGTAATCAATTTATCTAATGCAAAATGCACCACTTTGATTTGAAAATTAAATAATTACTCTTAAACAGAATGATAACGGTGGGCAAGGGAACAATGACCATCAGAACTAGCTGTCCAATGGTCACTGGACAAAAGGTTTCAGACAATTGACTGACACAGTGCACATCCCCTGTCCATGGAAAAATGAGCTCACAACAAGCGCTGGATTCAGAGAGGTGGAGTGAGAGGGCAGTCCTCATCAGAGTCGTCTGCATTGAGCTGACCTCACTAGACAGATGGAACTCAGACTTTAACAGGAGGGGAGGAAACCTGAGGGAAGATTTTCTTGCCACGTCGGCAAGAGGGCAGGATGTTGCCCGCACCAATTTCGGGAGGTGGAAACATTTTATGTTGACAGTACGTTTGTCCGCTGGTATAAGTAAACCATCTCAAATGATCCTGGTCGTATATTCTCTTTATCAAACTAAGTAATGTATCATATGTAAACTGCTCATTTGTAAACTCAAACCGTTAAGGAATTACTTACAAATCACTGACTACCTCTACTAAGTAGCTCCGTCCATTATATGGTATTACACAGTCCCTACAATCTGGAAGCAGGCCACTCAGCTTATTGTGTCTACATCAACCCCCTGAAGAGCATCTCACCTGGACCCACCCTCCCACCCTATTCCATGGGAACATGGTTAATCCACTTAACCTGCACATCCTTGGACTGTGGGAGGCAACCCGCAAAGGCATGGGGCCAATTTGCAAACTCCACAAAGACAGTTACCCAACATTGGAATCAATCCTGGGTCCGTGGCGCTGTGAGGCAGCAATGCAATCCACTCAGCCACCGTGCCACTTTAGTTTTGATCTTTCTGACATTTTTTGCATAATTTGGTTGTACTCCTTTTCAATCCATCATTTGCTTTTTGGTTTCACTTATTTTTGTCTCCCCTCCCAGGTTCCCATCATTCGTCTCTTCTTGTTTAAATCTTTCTGCTTACCACGTCCCAGACACCAGCATCATATCACCATCCTGAGGTAGGTCCTGGTCCAGCAGCAGTTAAGACCCAACACTTCAGGAAGCACACTCATATCTTGTCCCTGGGAGACAGACGTCCAGGGAGCTTACACAAGTCACTCTGGAGCCAATGACATCTCTTGGCATCAGGCCAAACACAGGCAAGGGAACCACCTTTTGATGATAATGTCACATCCTTGAACCCCTCACACCCTTCTGCTCAGCTCCCTCAAATTAATCACAGTAATTTTAGATGATTATCCCACAATTTCACTCTTGAAACTTGCAGTTTAAGAAACTCTGACTTGGATTAAAACTTGGAGCCATGATATGGCCTGCTGTTACTGTCTGTCTTGTACATCAGAGAGAAAAATTACAGGAATCAGAGTAAACCCAGACTGTTTATGAAAAAGACTAAATTAGCACTGACAGTAATGTTAATGTGCAGCATTTATTGACATGATGCACATTGATGATGAGAAAGTGCCAGATATCCAATTACCAAATTATCTGCAGGATATCACCGTATAGTACTTACCCCAGTCTTTGCAGTTTACAGTCTGTATTCCTCAGATGCACAGGCAGTTTCAAACATGAACGTCCTCGTTTATTAGAAGCCAAGTCCACATTCACCAGTGAGAGTGGAGGTGAGAACCTTGAACACGAATCTGAGGGAGTATTATTATCCAACCCGGAGATTGTCGAAGTTTTATGCCAACTGGAAACAAGGCTCAGGCGAATGATTTCTGTTGTCCAAAGTGATTTTTTTTAACATTGTTTGTGTACAAGGGAAGAGACCACTGATATACATCAGTTGCTATAGGTAATAATTCGACGAGAAAGTGAGAACTGCAGATGCTGGAGATCAGAACGGAAAATGTGTTACTGGAAAAGCGCAGCAGGTCAAGCAGCATCTAAGGAGCAGGAGAATCGACGTTTCGGGCATGAGCCCTTCTTCAGGAATGAGGAAAGTGTGTCCAGCAGGCTAAGATGAAAGGTAGGGAGGAGGGACTTGGGGGAGGGGCGTTGGAAATGCGATAGGTGGAAGGAGGTTAAGGTTAGGGTGATAGGCCTGAGTGGGGGTGGGGGTGGAGAGGTCAGGAAGAAGATTGCAGGTTAGGAAGGTGGTGCTGAGTTCGAGGGTTGGGACTGAGACAAGGTGGGGAGAGGGGAAATGAGGAAACTGGAGAAATCTGAGTTCATCCCTTGTGGTTGGAGGGTCCCTAGGCGAAAGATGAGGCGCTCTTCCTCCAGCCGTCGTCTTGCTATGGTCTGGCGATGGAGGAGTCCAAGGACCTGCATGTCCTTGGTGAAGTGGGAGGAGGAGTTGAAGTGTTGAACCACAGGGTGGTTGGGTTGGTTGGTCCGGATGTCCCAGAGGTGTTCTCTGAAATGTTCCGCAAGCAGGCAGCCTGTCTCCCCAATATAGAGGAGGCCACATCGGGTGCAGCGGATGCAGTAAACGATGTGTGTGGAGGTGCAGGTGAATTTGTGGCGGATATGGAAGGATCCCATGGGGCCTTGGAGGGAAGTAAGGGGTGGGGGGTGTAGGCGCAAGATTTGCATTTCTTGCGGTTGCAGGGGAAGGTGCCAGGAGTGGAGGTTGGGTTAGTGGGGGATGTGGACCTGACGAGGGATTCACGGAGGGAGTGGTATTTTCGGAATGCTGATAGGGGTTGGGAGGGAAATATATCCCTGGTGGTGGGGTCCGTTTGGAGATGGCGGAAATGACGACGGATGATAATACGATGTATATGGAGTTTGGTGGGGTGGTTTGTGAGGACCCGTGGGGTTCTGTCCTGGTGGCGATTGGAGGGGCGGGGCTCAAGGGCGGAGGAGCGGGAAGTGGAGGGGATGTGGTGGAGAGCATCGTCGATCACGTCTGGGGGGAAAATTGCAGTCTTTGAAGAAGGTAATAATTCAACAATTTGTTCGAAACTTTAATAAAATAATCATACAAAGTCTTTAGGTAACTTATTTATTTTAGAAGCAAGCACAGATATGACAATGATCCAGACTGATAGAGACTCAATGAAACTACAGTTTTACAGATAGTTCAGCTTACAGAAGCTGTCTGCTCCTATCCAGGGATTCTGGGCCAAAAGGTCTATACTTGCCAGGACTCATGGATTATGACGAACAAGTTATCTGTTTCATCATGGTTACTGTTTTATGATTTGAAGTAAATCCATGAACAATTTATTCGTCCACATTTCCCCTTTTTATCCCAAAAGGATAACCAAATTCTAAATCTGAATGGAGTCCACTTCTCTCAGGCAGATTGGTTCTTCTTCTGAGGGAGGGACTGAAGGGAAAACATGTTAGACCATCGTGGAGGCAGTCATCGTTTGTTTGACAAAGGGAGGCACAACGAGTTTAATTAAAATATTGGGTACAATTATCCTGTGCTGCCGACCAAAATATACTCCCGAATCTGGTGAGGCAAATCGAGTTTTCCAATGGTGGAGGGTGGGAGATATTAAATTGAGGTTAATACCACATATCACAGGAGGCCATGACATTGACCCAATGTAACCCTTGCTCTATAGAAGATGTGCTATCCATGCGAACTTCAGTCAGCAGGGACTTGTTTTGGTGAGTGACCCATTCTGCCATTTCAGAAGTTTTTAAGGAAATGGGTATGAGGGAAATTCCTCCACTCGAGTGCATTGGACCCAGCAGCTAGACTGATCTGACGGTTACTGAAGTGCAGAAACGTGTGAGGTGCGGGCTAGTATAAGTCAATCGAAAACATAGTCCTACTGTCCATTTCCATTTGCCCATGACGTTGTGGCCTCCCCACTGGCAGCTCTCTTGTAGTGTGAGGTGTGGATCCATGTCGGGTGACCTTTTACCTTTACAGCAGTGTTGGTTGTCAGCAAGATCTGCAATGGCCCCTCGAACCTCAGCTGGAGGCTGTTCTTTCTCTTGAACACTTTCACGTCCATGAATTCTCCTAGTTCCAGCCGGGTCTTCATCTATGAATACATTGGGTTAGTGACATACAATGATTTAAAATATTTCCTCCATTTTATGAATGTCCATTTATTGCATCTTCATTCGGCCCAAAGGGAGAATATTGATCCACTTAAGGCCCGTTTCCTCACACAGTTTTGCAAGCTTATTTTCAGCATCCCGTTACATATTTCTACTAGTCCAGCCAACTGCGGCTTGTCGCTGCAGTGAAAATTCTGGCTTATCTGCAGAGTTGTACACATTTCTTTAACAATGGTTCCCATTATCACTTGATAGCTGCACAGGTATACTGAGCCATGGTACATATCCTTTTAACGAATGCTTAGTGACTGTATTTGCATCATTTCTCCGACTGTGAAAGGCTTTGATACATTTACAGAATACATCAATACTTACAAGGACACACTTAAATCCCGTACACGGGGTTAGTTCGATAAAACCTATTCTCAAACATTCGGAACGCCCTGTAAGATTTAGGTGGGAGGCAGCCTGCACTTTTTCTGTTTCTTTCCCCAGATTCAGTGTTTGGCACGTAACGCACCGTTCACCAATTTGTTTGCAATTGCTGGAATTCCCGGTGCATGCTATGATTTCAAAATGCAGTCTACCATCCCCCGTTTGCAATGGAAGCAGAGCTCTGGGCACCACCAGACAGCTGTCATGTTGAACCCAAACCCCCTCTAATATCTTATCGCACTGATCTTGCACTCGGGCTAAGTCTACTCAGCACTAGCCTGAGGCGGGAAGGCCAACGCATTCGTAATTGTGGGCAGTAAATCAGAACATCTCAAAACAAAGGCCAAGATCCGCAAATTGCTGTCAGACAAGGTGGTATTGTGAACCACTCGATCATTCCTGCCATTGCCCAGCACAACCTCATCTTGCTTGCCTGTATATGTCTGATCTTTAATAATTGGACATTGAACAGCACGCAAGAGGCATAGAGTTATAGAGATGTGCAATACGGAAACAGACCCTTCAGTCCAACTCGTCCATGCTGTCCAGGTATCCTAACCTAATCTCGTCCCATTTATCACAACTGGCCCATATCCCTCCAAACTCTTCCTATTCATTTACCCATCCACTTTTTACATGCTGTCATTGTACCAGCCTCCACCACTTCCTCTGGCAGTTCATTCCATACACGTACCACCCTCTACGTGAAAAAGTTACCCCTTAGGTCTCTTTTATATCTTTCCCCTCTCACCCTAAACCTACATCCTCTCGCTCTGGACTCCCCGGCCGCAGGGAAAAGACTTGTCTATTTACCCTATCCATGCCCCTCATGATTTTATAAACCTCGATAAGGTTACCCCTCAGTCTCCGACGCTCCAGGGAAAACAGCCTCAGCCTGTTCAGCCTCTCCCTATACCTCAAATCCTCCAATCCTGGCAACATTCTTGTAAATGTTTTATTTACATGAACATGTACATCTTGTCAACTTGCTCTGCCAGTTTCAAGGGTTTAAAATGTACTTTCACAGGGTTTCTGTATTCCTGGAGCCATGTTAAAATCGTTCACTTTAAACTCTGTCCTCACTCCTCTGACCAAAATGTATCACTTCAAACATCTTTGAAGATAAACTGCACAAAGTAACCAAGCCGTACAAATCACACCAGCTGTACCTTTGCATATTTCACTGTTTATGACCTGTTGAGGTCTGTTACTATCTTGATCAGTTTTATATTTATGAATTTTGCATAAGCTGCAAACTTTGAGACTGTCTCATGCACCCAAGTCCAGGTCATTAATTTATCAAAAAAGGCAGTGATCCTAATAGTGACCCCAGAGACCATCACAATATAACAGGGTGACTCCGTACCCGCAGGTCCAGTTTCCACGGTTTCAGTTACCCACGGTTTACCATGGCCCGAACATATTATAGGGAACATTCCAGAACCAGGGACCAGGAAGCTGCCGGGAAGGTATGTTTCCCATTTAAATGAATGTGTTCGCTCTGAGCTGTGGTTCTGGGCTGGCACGGTGGGTCTTGGAACATATCCCCACGAGCGAGTACGGAGGCCTGCTATACTTCCCTCCAGCATGTAAAACAAATTGCTCACACTACCCTTCGCTTCTGTCCCTTAGCCAATTTTGTATCACTGCTGTTACCATTACTTTGTAAATTTGGAAGATTTATAATATGTTGTTCCATAACCACTAGCTTGAATAAAAAAATAATTGGAGAGATGAACATTTCCCACTTTCCCACGATGTACTAAGAGTTTGTCAACATGTTCAGCAGTTTTGATTGCTGAACCCGTAGAGATTAGATAACCCCAAAGCTCCCAGATCTCTCCATAGTCATGAGCAAAGCCGAATTGTCAGTGTAAGTTTTAACTATTTTGCCAATAGCCACTCGACATGCTCATCCTCCGGGATGTTGGTCTCAATTCCATTTTCTTAGCATATGATAACTGTGTTCATTTTCCACAGTGTCTCCAGCACCAGTTCAAAGGGGACTCATCAGCAGCAGGAACAGATGGTTATGATCCAAGCTGTGAGTAGTTACATGCAGAGGCTCGGAAAGTGATATCGTCTGTGGGGTGCCCGTAAACTCTGAGACTGTAACATAGGTGGTGGAGTTGGGAGTACGTTGCTCTAGTGTCCACTAAACACACGTTACCTGATGAAGCAGCAGTGCTCCAAAACCTAGTACTTTCAAATAAAGCTGTTAGACTATAACCTAATGTTGGGTGATTTTTAACTTGGCCTACGCCAGTCGAATACCGGCACCTGCACATCACTATATCTATGTCACCGAAGTGGACAATGACCGCGGGCTCTTGTAGCACACTGGTTACCACAACAAGCAGCTGAGCGAGGGAGGCAGCTGGGTGCAACTCTAATGGTCAGAACTCCTGGCCAGAGTGGCTGGGATTTTCATTTTGGTATCCCCCTATGCATTCTGGATGATGAAATTGGACTGAGGTATGGTATGAGCTTGGGCTTTCTGGTGATGAACACTATGCTAGATTCATAGCATAGGACTGTGGTACATAATTCATTAATAGTTTTGAGTTCTCATCTCTAGGTCTTGGGGGTTTTCTATGCATCTTATTCATTTTTGTTCCAGAGTCACTGGCTGCACTCCCTTGAATCTGTCTCAGGCTGGCTTATTGCCGAAAGCAGCTTGAATTTGGTTATTTATTGCATTCCATTCACATATAAGCAGATACTTACCATAAAAGAGGAATTAAGAAAAAAGAGAGTGAGAGTGCGGTGAACTAGCAGGCCTGACTATGTGATCCTGTCACCCATTTTGCTTGTTCCAATACCATCATATTCTTTTATTGCATGTTGTTAACTTGGCTGAGTGATTGAAAATTTTCTCGATCTCTCAATTCCCTTTTTCCCTCCAACCGATGGTCTCTCCTCGCCATCACATGGCCCATCAGGGCTCTTAATTCAGGTTCATTCTGGGGGCCTGAGAACTGTGTTAGACACGGCCAACTTGTTTTCTGAGTGAACGAGCTCTAAGGTCTTATCTCAACCAATTTAAGTGTGTGCAGTGTCGCAACTTGCCCCAATTTCGTTTCCTTCCCCTCAAAAAAACTTGCAAAGACATCAAACATACCATGAAATGATATAAACACAAATTCAATGGTCTAATCAATTCTCAGGCTGCATTGTTCCCCCCGCATTGTCTTGTCTTAGTCCTTAACTTTACTCATTTTTTTTAACATGAACAATCAATAAACAAACCAGAGAAACAATTAACAGTGGCTCAGTATTTGAATTCGCCACTGACCCGGTTGATGAACAATTATGACCGTATCTGTTTTTTCCCCAAAGCCTGGACCAAGCTTGTGGGACTGGTGAGGGAGAGATAATAAATTGAGCATGGAAATGAGCCTTGTGTTCACTGTGGGGAAGAACGTGGATGATGTAGAATGTGGGCAAATAGATGGTCGCACCTTGAAAAAATGTCCAGATTACAGAGGAGTTGGCCCTGGATGTCTTAAAAAGCGTAAAAGTGGATAAATTCCCAGGACCTAGAACTCTGTGGGAAGCTAGAGATGTGATTGCTGGGCCTCTTGCTGACATATTAGTATCATCGATCGTCACAGGTGAGGTGCCGTCAGACTGGAGGTTGGCTCACGTGGTGCCACTGTTTAAGAAAGGTGGTAAAGACAAGACAGGGAACTGTAGACCAGTGAACCTGACGTCCGTGGTGGGCAAGTTGTTGGAGGGAATCCTAAGGGACAGGATTTGGATAGACAAGAACTGATTAGGTATGGGCAACATGGCTTTGTGCATTGGGAATCACGGACTTGATTGAGTTTTTTTGAAGAAGTAATGAAGAGGATTGATGGGGACAGATGTGATCTATATGGACTTTGGTAAGGCATTTCACAAGGTTCCCATGGAGACTGATTAGTAAGGTTAGATCTCATGGAATACCGGGAGAACTAGCCATTAAGATACAGAACTGGCTCAAAGGTAGAAGACAGAGGGTGGTGGGGGAGGGTTGTTTTTCAGATTGGAGACCTGTGACCAGTGGTGTGCCACAAGGATCGGTACTGAGCCCTCTACCTTTTGTCATTTACATAAATTATTTGGATGTGAACATAGGTCGTATAGTTAGTAAATTTGCAGATGACACCAAAATTCGAGGTGTAGTGGGCAGCGAAGAGGGTTACCTCAGATTACAACAGGATCTTGATCAGGTGGGCCAATGGGGTGGAAGATGGAGTTTAATTTTGATAAATGTGAGGTGCTGCACTTTAGAAAGGCACATAGAAGGAGGACGTACACAGTTAATGGTAAGGCCTTGGGGAATGTTGCTGAACAAAGAGACCTTGGAGTGCAAGTTCACAGTTGCTTAAAAGCAGAGTAGCAGGGAGAGAAGGAGGAATTTGGTGTGCTTTTCTTTATTAGTCAGAGTATTAAGTACAGGAGTTGGAAGGTCATGTTGCGGCGTTTCACACCATTGGTTAGGCCACAGTTGGAATATTGTGTGAAATTCTGGTGTCCCTCCTCTTGGAAGAATGTAGTGAAACTTGAAAGGGTTCAGAAAATAAAATACAAGAACATTGCCTGGGTTGGACGATTTAAGCTGCAGGGAGAGGCTGAATGGGCTGTGGTTGTTTTTCCTGGAACAGAGTCTAAGAAATTTATAAAATCATGAGGGGCATGGATCGAGTACATAGACAAGGTCTTTTCCTGGCGGTATGGGAGTCCAGAACTAGAGGGCACAGGTTTAGGATTAGAGGGGAAAAATCTAAAAGGGACCTAACGGGCAACTTTTTCACGCAGAGGATAGTACATGTATGGAATGAGCTGCCAGAGGAAGTGGTGGTGGCTAGTACAATTGCAACATTTAAGATAGGTATATGAATAGGAAGGGTTCATCGACATATGGGCCAAATACTAGCAAATAGGACTAGATTAGGTTAGGATATCTGGGCAGCATGGACAAGTTGGATCAAAGGGACATCTCTATGACACGGTAACCTATAATCCTTAAAGCAATCAGTGTCTTCAGTTGTCCCTTGATATCATATGGAGTGAATTGAATTGTCTGAAGGCTGGCACCTGTGATGCTGGGACCCTCCGCGGCTGCAAAAAGATCATTCAACTTGGCAGTTCTGGGTGACAATGGGTGACAGTTCTGGGTGACAATGGGTGACAGCTCTGGGTGACAATGCTTCCAAATGCCTCAGACCTCACTTTTGGCCGGAGACTGGATGCAGAATAGGCAGCTCTGCATGGCTAACAAGTGATATGGATCTATTGTAATCAAATCTAACCACCAACAAATGATGTTGCACCTGTTACGTGTCCCTTCTTACATCCATTGTGTAACAATCATACAATTACTGCAATATTAATGAACAGTATCAGAACTAGCTGAAAATGTGTTGCTGGAAAAGCGCAGCAGGTCGGGCAGCATCCAAGAAACAGGAGAATCGACGTTTCGGGCATAAGCCCTTCTTCAGGAATGAGGAAAGTGTGTCCAGCAGGCTAAGATAAAAGGTAGGGAGGAGGGACTTGGGGGAGGGGCGTTGGGAATGAGATAGGTGGAGGGATTTCAAGGTGAGGGTGATAGGCCGGAGTGGGGTGGGGGCGGAGAGGTCAGGAAGAAGATTGCAGGTTAGGAAGGCGGTGCTGAGTTCGAGGGATTTGACTGAGACAAGGTGGGGGGAGGGGAAATGAGGAAACTGGAGACATCTGAGTTCATCCTTTGTGGTTGGAGGGTTCCTAGATGGAAGATGAGGCACTCTTCCTCCAACCGTCGTGTTGCCATGGTCTGGCGATGGAGGAGTCCAAGGACCTGCATGTCCTTGGTAGAGTGGGAGCGGGAGTTGAAGTGTTGGGCTAAGGGGTGGTTGGGCTGGTTGGTCCGGGTGTCCCAGAGGTGTTCTCTGAAACGTTCCACAAGTAGGCGGCCTGTCTCCCCAATATAGAGGAGGCCACATCGGGTGCAGCGGTTGCGATAGATGATGTGTATGGAGGTGCAGGTGAATTTGTGTCGGATATGGAAGTGTCCCTTGGGGCCTTGGAGGGAAGTAAGGGGGGAGGTTTGGGCCCAGTTTTGCATTTCTTGCGGTTGCAGGGGAAGGTGCCGGGAGTGGAGGTTGGGTTTGTGGGGGGTTTGGACCTGACGAGGGAGTCACAGAGGGAGTGGTCTTTTCGGAACGCTGATAGGGGAGGGGAGGGAAATTTCCCTGGCAGTGGGGTCCGTTTGGTGGTGGAGGAATGACGGCGGATGATACGCTGGACATGGAGGTTGGTGGGGTGGTAGGTCAGGACCAGGGGGGTTCTATCCTGGTGGCGGTTGGAGGGGCGGGGCTCAAGGGCGCAGGAGCGGGAAGTGGAAGAGATGCGGTGGAGGGCATCGTCGACTACGTCTGGGGGGAAATTGCGGTCCTTGAAGGAGGTATCTGGGTTGCCAACCCAACCACCCCGTAGCCCAACACTTCAACTCCCCTCCCACTCCACCAAGGACATGCTGGTCCTTGCACTCCTCCATCGCCAGACCATGGAAACACGACGGTTGGAGGAAGAGCGCCTCATCTTCCGCCTAGGAACCCTCCAACCACAAGGGATGAACTCAGATTTCTCCAGTTTCCTCATTTCCCCTCCCCCCACCTTGTCTCAGTCAAATCCCTCGAACTCAGCACCGCCTTCCTAACCTGCAACCTTCTTCCTGACCTCCCACCCCACTCCGGCCTATCACCCTCCCCTTGACCTCCATCCACCTATCGCATTCCCAACGCTCCTCCCCAAGTCCCTCCTCCTTACCTTTTATCTTAGCCTGCTGGACACACTTTCCTCATTCCTGAAGAAGGGCTTATGACGAAATGTCGATTCTCCTGCTCCTTGGATGCTGCCTGACCTATTGCGCTTTTCCAGCAACACATTTTCAGCTCTGATCTCCAGCATCTGCAGTCCTCACTTTCTCCTCCAGTATCAGAACTAGTCATTATAAACAATTCTGAGTCTGGTATTTATTCCAGAGTATGCATTTTCCAGTTTGCATTCTTCAGAGTTGCAGAGTATCATACCCAAATCTCCAAGATTATTGTAACTCAGTCCAAACAGAGTCAGAAACTTGTTAAAATGGGTTGTATTTCACCATGAAGGTGAGAAACAGGAGCTGGTTGTACCTTGTGTCAGAAAAACATCACTGGTGAACTGACTGAAGCTATGATTTTCACATGCAGAATTCCTTAACTGGTATTATGGCTGTAACTGAAAAGAAATAGAATCTAAAATCCAAAACATTTAACAAAAATAAATTCCATTGAAACAATGATTATTACATGCAGTTCTGGTTTCCATAATTAAGGAGGTAGATAATTGCTTTCAAGATGGTGTAACAATGGTTCAAGTAAACTGGTTCCTGAAATGAACCACTGAGCAAGAGCGGACACGGGACTGCAGGGTAAGTGAGGCTTTATATTTGGGTGGTTGCTTTCCCCGAAACACTACTCGGGCAGTGTCTCCCACCCATCCTCCTCCTCGAACCACACACAAAGTTTCAATCGTCTCATTAGGAATTTTGAACAATGGGAATGGAGGTTAGGGCAGTTGAATGTTCCTTCTGCAGAATCGGGGAGGTAACGGCCATAATTAGTGCACCTGCTGACTACATCTGTGGGAAATGCACCCTACTCCCTCTCCTTGAAAACCACATCAGGGAACTGGAGCTGGATGACCTTTGGATCATTCGGGAGGTGGCAGGGGTTTTCGAGAGGAGTTACAGCGGGGTAGTAATACCTCAGGTAAAAAAAGAAGTTAGATGGGTTACAGACAGGGGACAGAAAGGGAACCGGCAGGCAGTGCAGGGATCTCCTGTGGCCATTCCCTCAACAATAGATATACCGTTTTGGATATGTGTTGGGGGGACGACTTACCAGGGGTAAGCAGTGGGGCACAGGGCTCTGGCACAGAATCTGACCCTGCTGCTCAGAAGGGAAGGGGGAAGTGGAGCAGGGCAGTAGTCATTGGGGACTCCATAGTTAGGGGGACAGATAGGAGGTTCTGTGGGGACGAGAGAGACTCGCCGTTGGTGTGTTGCCTCCCAGGTGCTAGGGTTCGTGATGTCTCTGATTGTGTTTTGGGGATCCTTCGGGGGGAGGGGGAGCAGCCCCAAGTCGTGGTCCACATTGGCACCAATGACATAGGTTGGAAGAGGTGGGGATTTAAGGCAGAAATTCAGGGAGCTAGGACGGAAGATTAGAACGAGGACAAACAGAGTTGTTGTCTCTGGTTTGCTGCCCGTGTCTACTTCAACGCCAGGAGCCTCTGGAATAAGGTGGGCGAACTTGCAGCATGGGTTAGTACCTGGGATTTCGATGTTGGGGTCACGTCAAAGAACAGATAAAATGGTAAAGGCTGGGGAGGGTGTGGGGGGCGCATTGTACGTCAAGGACAATATGACGGTTGCACTAAGTACTTTTGAGGACTTGTCTGAGATAGTATGGCCTGAGGTTAGACATAGCAAAGGAGAGGTCAAACTTTTGGGAGTTTTCTATCTGCCCCCGAATAGTTCCAGAGATGTAGAGGTTACGATAGTCAGGATGGTCCTCAATAAGAGCAAGAGCGAAAGGTTAGTTGTTATCGGGTCTTTAACTTTCCAAATATTGACTGGGAATACTGTAGGAGAAAGTGAGGACTGCAGATGCTGGAGATCAGAGTTTAAAAATGTCTTGCTGGGAATACTATAGTTCAAGTACTTGAGATTTGTCAGTTTTTATCCAATGTGTACAGGAAGGTTTATGATACAGTATATAGACAGGCCAACCAGAGTAGATTTGGTACTGGGTAATGAACTTGGCCTGATGTTAGATTTGGCGGTAGGTGAGCACTTTGGTGATAGTGACCACAATTCGGTTATGTTTACTTCAGTGACGGAAAGGGATAGGTAAGGCAAGAGTTACAGCTCGGGGAAATTACAATACAGTTCGGTAGGATTTAGGATGCATAGGATGTGTAAGGAAATTGCAGGGGATGGGCACAGTTGGAATGTGGAGCTTATTGAAGGAGCAAGTCCTGTGGATCCTGGATAAGTATGTACCTGTCAAGCAGAGAGGTTGTCGAGCATGGGAGTCTGGTTTACGAAGGAAGTTGAATCTGTTGTCAAGAGGAAGAAGGCGGCTTGTGTTAGGGTGAGATGTGGTGACTCAGTTAGGGCGCTTGAGATTTACAAGTTATCCAGGAAAGACCTAAAGACGTCAGATGGGCTAGAAGGTGACATGAAGAGTTGTTGGTGGATAGGATCACGGAAAACTCTAAGGCTTTCTCTAGGTATATCAGGAATAAAAGAATGACGAGAGTAAGATTAGTACCAATCAAGGATAGTCGTGGGAAGTTGTATGTGGAGTCACAGAAAATAGGAGAAGCACTAAATGAAATTTTTGTCAGTATTCACATGAGACAAAGATACTATTGTTGGGGAGATTGTGAGATGCAAGCTACTAGACTAGATGGGATTGTGTTTCACAAGGAGGAGGTGTTAGCAATTCTGGAACGTGTAAAAATAGTTAAGTCCCCTGGGCCAGATGGGATTTATCCTAGGATCCTTTGAGAAGCCAGTGAGGAGATTATTGAGACTTTGGCTTTGATCTTTATGTCGTCATTGTTTACAGGAATAGTGCCAGAAGGCTGGAGGACAGTAAATGATGTTCCCTTGTTCAAGAAGGGGAGTAGAGCAACCCTGGGAATTATAGACCAGTGAGCCTTATTTCGGTTGTGGGTGAAGTGTTGGAAAAGGGTTAGGGGGACAGATGGGATTTATAATCATCCAGAAAGGAGTAAGTTGATTAGGATAGTCAACATGGTTTTGTGAAGGCTGGTCGAGCGTTACAAATCTTATTGAGTTCTTGGAGGAGGTGACCAAACAGGTGCATGAGGATAAACCGGTTGATGAGGTGCTTTTGGATTTCAGTAAGGCATTTGTTATGGTTCCCCGTGGTAGGCTATTGCAGACAATACAGAGGTATGGGATTGAGGGTGCTTTCACGGTTTGGATCAGAAATTGGCTAGCTGAATGAAGGCAGAGGGTGCTGGTTGATGGGAAATACTCACTGTGGAGTTCATTTACTAGTGGGATACCGCAAGGATCTATCTTGTCATTTTCATAAATGACCTGGATGAGGGCATAGAAAGATGGGTTAGTACATTTGCGGATATCACTAAGGTCGGTAGAGTTGTGGATAGTGACAAAGGATGTTGCTGATTACAGAGGAACATTGATAAGATGCAGAGCTGGGCTCAGAGGTGGCAAATGGAGTTCAATGCAGAAAAATGTGAGGTGATTCACGTTGGAAGGAATAACAAGAATGCAGAGCTCTGGGCTAATTGTAAGATTCTTGGTCATGTGGATGAGCAGAAGGATCTCGGTGTCCATGTACACAGATCCTTGAAAGTTGCCATCCAGATTGACAGGGTTGTTAAGAAGGCATACAGTGTTTTAGCTTTTATTAATAGAGGATCGAGTTTCGGAACATTGAGGTAATGCTGCAGCTATACAAACCTCTGATGCGGCCGCACTTGGAGTATTGTGTACAGTTCTGGTCACCGCATTATAGGAAGGATGTGGAAAGGGTTCAGAGGATATTTACCAGGATGCTGCTTGGTATGGAGGGAAGGTCTTATGAGGAAAGGCTGGGGACTTGGAGTTGTTTTCTTTAGAGAGAAGAAGGTTGAGAACTGACTTAATTGAAACATGTAAGATAATCAGAGGGTTGGATAGGGTGGACAGGGAGAGCCTTTTTCCTCGAATGGCGATGGCTAGCACAGGGGGACATAGTTTTAAATTGTGGGGTGATAGATATAGAACAGATGTCAGAGGTAGTTTCTTTACTAAGAAAGTAGTAGGGGCATGGAACACACTTCCCTCAACAGTAGTAGACTCGCCAACTTTTAAACGCCATTTAAATGGCCATTAGATAGATAAATGGACGAGAACTGAAAGTATAGGTTAGATGGGCTTCAGATTGGTTCCACAGGTTGGCACATCATCGAGGGCCGAAGGGCCTGTGTGCGCTGTAATGCTCTACATTCTAAATGACCGGGTTGTCCTATGATATCCATCCGAGTCAAGTTGGCTTGATTTCGACAGCTTAGAAAATGAGAGGAAATCTCATTGAAACATATAAAATTCCAAAGAGGTTTAGTAGGTTAGATGCAGCATTATTTCCCCTGGTTATGGAATTTAAAACCCAGAGCGTTTACATCAGGATAAGGCACCAATCATCTAGAACTGAGATGAGGAGAAATTACTTGCCTGAAAATGTAGTAAATATTTAGGGGTTTTAATCCAGTGGACTAATTATTGTTCGAAAATCTGTCCCCCTCGAAGTTAAGCAACAAGGAAATCTTATTCTATGCTATTACAAAGTTGAAATATACATGTTGTCCTGGTTTAGAGGAGGGTTGTTGCCCACTTTATTGCCCATGAAACAGGTGGACATTTACAGCAAGTGCAGGCATTGTTAAATTTCAAGGCCCACTCCTGGTGGATCCTCATATGTGGAGGGATTATGGAAAAATCATGTGTCTATCACTGACAGTTTTACAGGAGATTTTCCACTCCAGGAAAGAACACTGCGACAGCACAGATTCCTGGGATTGCTCCTTGTTATCCAGTGTGCACCTGTGTTTGGAATATAAAGTCACTACAGGGGAATTGGAGCTTTAAAGTAGCAGATGGTTTTTGAAATTCATGAACAATACTGGGACCACTTTTAAGGAATGAGACCAGAGGACAATCTTTTTCCATAATTACCAACATGTAAAAAAAAATCATTCTCTTCCTTGGAAACCATTTGATTAATAATGATGATATAGGTTGAGGTTCTGTTCGCCGAGCTGGGAATTTGTGTTGCAAATGTTTCGTCCCCTGTCTTGGTGACATCCTCAGTGTTTGGCAGCCCCCTGTGAAGCGCCTCTGTGATGTTTCCTCCGGCATTTATAGTCTCTGCCGCTTCCGGTTGTCAGTTCCAGCTGTCCGCTGTAGTGGCTGGTATATTGGGTCCAGGTCGATGTGTTTGTTGATAGAGTCTGTGGATGAGTGCCATGACTCCAGGAATTCCCTGGCTGTTGTCTATTTGTCTTGCCCTATAATGGTAGTGTTGTTCCAGTCGAATTCATGTTGCTTGTCATCTGCATGTGTGGCTACTAAGGATAGCTGGTCGTGTCGTTTCGTGGCTCGTTGGTGTTCATGGATACGGATCATTAGCTGTCTTGCTGTTTGTCCTGTGTAGTGTTTTGTGCAGTCCTTGCATGGGATTTTGTACACATCAACAAACACATCGACCTGGACCCAATATACCGGCCACTACAGCGGACAGCTGGAACTGACAACTGGAATCGGCAGAGACAGGCCACTATAAATGCCGGAGGAAACATCACAGAAGCGCTTCACAAGAGGCTCCCAAGCACTGAGGATGTCACCTAGACAGGGGACGAAACGTTTGCAACAAAAATTCCCAGCTCGGCGAACAGAACCACAACAACGAACACCCGAGCTACAAATCTTCTCCCAAACTTTGAAATGATGACATATATTTTACAAATGTTCCTCTCAGTTTACTAAGATTAAATAGTCATGTTTTGCCAATTATTTTTACCTTCTCTTGTGTTTAGGATATTTTGCAAATGTCCATGATTTATATTCTCCTCGTAAAACAATAACACAAGCAATATTCTGCAACCAACTTATTCTCATCACTGCAAACATGTCAACACATCAATTTGTACATCATGCTGATTTTCCAACTTTAACTTTTACACAACGTATTTGATGAACTTTTTTTTTCTGACTGCCTCCCTTTTCTTGGGGTAGAAGGAACTTCTTCCTTTTATCATGAGGGCAAAAACCTTATCTGCCAAGGTGAAGGATAATCCAAAGAGATTCTGCAAGTGCATTAAGTTCAAAAGAGTAACTAAAGACAGAATAGGGCTGTTTAAATGTCAACAAAGTCGTCAACATGAGGAGAAGGGAGAGATAAAGAATATTTTGCATCAGTATTTTTATTGTGGAGAAAAACTGGAGGCTGGGGATTTCTGGCAAATAAATATTGATGCCTTGAAAACAATGTACATTACAGAGAGGAAAGCTGGAGGTCTTAAAAGAATAAAAGATCAATAGATCTTTGAGACCTGATCAAGCGTATCCCATGATGTTGTGGAAAGTTAAGGGATTGCACGGCCCCTTGCTGGGATGTTTGCATCATCATGTACACACAAGGGTGAGGTGCTGGAGGACTGGAGGACGTTTAATGTTGTGCCTTTATTTAAGGAGAAGAATGGAAACTAATCGACCTGTGAGTCTGACATCAGTGGTGGGTAAGTTGTTGAAAGGGATTCCGAGAAATACCATTTATATGCATTTGGAGACACAAGCACGTTTTAGGGATAGTCAGCATGGCTTTGGGCGTGAGAGATGGTGTCTCACAAACATGTTTGTGGGCAGAGTCTGCATGGACTTCAGTAAAGCCTTTGACAATGTTTCACATGGTAAACTGATTAGGAAAGTCAGATCTCATGGGATTCAGGGAGAGCTTGCCATTTGGACACAAAATTGGATTGACGGTAGGAGAAGGTGGTGATGGAGCGCTGCTTTTCAGACTAGACGCCTGTGACAATTGGGGTTTCACATCGATTGATACTAGGTCCACTTTTGTCTACCATTTACATAATGATTTGCATGAGAATTTAGGAGGCATGGTTAGTAATGTTGAGGTTCTTGTTTAGACTGTGAACTGGAGACTCAGCGATGGTAAAATGACCTTCAGTCATCTTTATTCAGAGAACAGGTTTCTGAGCTGAAGCTACAACATTGAGCTGAAGTGACTTTCTTATAACAGATAGTTCATTAATATGATCAGCATTTTCCGGATACAGGTATCAATTCATTGAAAAGTACTTGAACCTGTCCCATTCAGACAGATACTTCAGAATTGTCTGTTTAATTAAGTGGTTTAGACTAAACATAAACACTACAAAGTTAAAAATCACACAGCACCAGGGTATAGTCCAACAGGTTTAATTGGAAGCACACTAGCTTTTGGAGCGAGGCTCCTTCATCAGGTGATAGTGGTGGGCTCAATCCTAACACAGACTTTATAGCAAAAATTTACAGTATGATGTAATTGAAATTATACATTGAAAAATTGATTGTCTGTTAAGCCTTTCATCTGTTAGAATACAGTGATAGTTTCACTTCTTTCAAGTGTAAATCACAAAACATTTTATTCAAAAGGTTGCATTCCGGGTTAGCTGTTAAGAAGGTGATAGCTAGACAATATGTTGAAGGTGTTGGCCCCCTGTGTTCTCTGTCTATGCCATGATGTTTACATTGATTCTAATCTAACAAGTGAGATAACTGAGTTTTACATAAAATCATGCAATTTTTGAGCTCAGCGTTCTATATGAATGCATACAGTTTTTTTTAGCAAAGTACAATATAACCCTGCAAGTACAAATTCACCCGACAAAATATATGTGCGCATGTGGGTCTTTGTCTGTCTGTGTATGTGTGTCTGTCTGGGTTGGGGGTTGTGGGTGTGAGGAAGTGTGTGTGCGTGTGTAGTGAGTGCAATGTCTCTTCAGTCTGTGAGGGGGTGCATGTGTGAATGTGGGAGTATGTGTGTCTGTAAGGGTGTGTGTGGGTGTCTGTGTGCGCAACTGTGTGTATGTGTGTCCGTGTGTATATGTGTATAGGAGTGCCTGTATGCGTGTGAGAGAGAGAGAGTGTGTGTAGGAGTATCTGGGTGATGTGTATAGTGCAATGGTGGTCACTTGTAATGTGACATGAACCCAAGGTCCCGGTTGAGGCCCTCCCTATGGGTACCGAACTTAGTTATCAGCTCGGCCACTTTTCTCTGCTGCCTGTCCCGAAGTCCGCCTTGGAGGATGGTCACCCGAAGGTCCGAGGCTGAATGTCCTGGACCACTGAAGTGTTCCACAACTGGGAGGGAACCCTCCTGTCTGTTGATTGTTGTGCGTTGCCCATTCATCCGTTGTCATAGCCTTTGCTCTGTTTCCCCAATGTACCATGCCTTCGGATATCCTTGCCTGCAATGTATAGGATAGACAACGTTGGCAGAGTCACATGAGCACCTGCCATGTACAAGGTGGGAGGTGTCCCCACACGTAATAGTGGTATCTATGCTCTTACTCTGAGACACACACTCTGACAGAGTGTGCACACAGATACCACTATTACGTGTGGGGACACCTCCCACCTTGTACATGGCAGGTAACCATGTGACTCAGCCAACGTTGTCTATCTTATACGTTGCAGGCAAGGATTCCCGGAGGCATTGTTCATTGGGGAAACCGAGCAAAGCCTACGACAACGGATGAATGGGTACCGCACAGCAAACAACAGACAGGAGGGTTCCCTCCCAGTTGGGGAACACTTCAGTAGTCCAGGACATTCAGCCTCGGACCTTCGGGTGACCATCCTCCAAGGCGGACTTCGGGACAGGCTGCAGAGAAAAGTGGCCGAACAGAGGCTGATAACTAAGTTCGGTACCCATAGGGAGGGCCTCAACCGGGACCTTGGGTTCATGTCACATTACAAGTGACCACCATTGCACTATACACACCACCCAGATACTCCTACGCACGCACACTCTCTCTCACACGCACACAGGCACTCATATACACACATAGACACGGACACACATACACACAGATGCGCACACAGACACCCACACACACCCTTACAGACACACACACTTCCACACTCTCACATGCACCACCTCACAGACTTAAGCGACTTTGCACTCACTACACACACACATACACTTCCTCACACCCACAACCTCCAACCCAGACAGACACACACACAGATTGACAAAGACCCACATGCACACATATATTTTGTGGGGTGAATTTGTACTTGCAGGGTTATATTGTACTTTGCTAAAAAAAAAACTGTATGCATTCATATAGAACGCTGAGCTCAAAAACTGCATGAATTTATGTAAAACTCCGTTATCTCACTTTTTTAGGTTAGAATCAAGGTAACCATCATGGCACAGACAGAGAACACAGGGGGCCAACACCTTCAACATATTGTCTAGCTATCACCTTCTTAACAGCTAACCCGAGAATGGAAATTTTTGAATAAAATGTTTTGTGATTTACACTTGAAAGAAGTGAAACTATCACTGTATTCTAACAGATGAAAGGCTTAACAGACAATCAATTTTTCAATGTATAATTTCAATTACATCATACTGTAAATTTTTGCTATAAAGTCTGTGTTAGGATTGAGCCCACCACTATCACCCGATGAAGGAGCGCCGCTCCAAAAGCTAGTGTGCTTCCAATTAAACCTGTTGGACTATAACCTGGTGTGTGATTTTTAACTTTGTACTCCCCACTCAACACCAGCATCTCCAAATTGTAAGCACTACAGTTGCCTCTTGCAGTGCACTCAAGGGCCTTTACTATGTTGAATGGTCAGATTACCTGCTCTCTTTAGTTCCCTTTTTTTATCAGTATTGCCATTGGAAACTTTGATCCTGATCGAATTAAGTTTCCTTGATTCAATTAATTGTCCCCTTTCATCCATTCCTGCTCTGTGGGTTTCTGCTGAACCTCAACTGCAGCAATGGTTTATTTTAATTTGGTCTATTTTGTGATAGTTAAATATACTACAGAACCGCACTTTTATGAAGGAATGAATGAATGAATGACACCCTGTTATAGTAAGGATTTACGAATGAGTAAATATAAAGTGCTTCAATGAGTTAATGAAAGGAACCCCACAGTAGGTTAGTGGATTACACCAAAATTGGTGATACAGTTGACAGTGAAGAAGGTTAGCCATGATTACAAAAGGATCCTGATCAATTCGGCTGATAGGCTGAAGTGGGTCAAATGGGCCCAGTGGCCATATTTGTTTCATATTTTGAATTGTTTTCGCCTGTGAGAGACCTTCACCAGGAGGGTGAACATTTTGTATAGTGACCCTCTTGCCACAGTCCTCCCCAATGGTGGACGATCTAGCAAATTTAATATTTGTAGGGGCAGTCGACAGAGCTGTGCCTTGCCACCTTTGCTTTTCACATTGGTGGTTGAACCACTGGCAGAGCGATACTAATATAACTGCTCCAGAAGTGGGGATGAAGTCACATAAAATCACACTATATGTGCATGACAGTCTCAGTGCCACACCTGATACAATGCATCAATTTATTTGGTGGCTTATTGGGTTATAAGATCAATTTTGCGAAGTCAGAGACGGTGCCCACAGGTGGTCTCACGAGACTGCCTGATCCTGAGGCTGGATCTCGGTTCCCTTTTAGTTGGTCACATGAGAGCTTTTTCTCCTGAGGCATATTTATTACTCTCATTTATGTTCGGCTATTTAATGGCAGCTTTGCCGATTTATTCAACAGAATCAAGTTGGACCTTTGTAGATGGGAGGCGTTCCAAACTCTTGTATAGTCAGATAACCCTCACTAAAATGAGCATTCTGCCTCAGCTGTTGTATCCTAAAAGAATGCTTCATCTGCTTGTTACTAAGCAAATATTTAGAAGATTGAATGGCTGGTTCCATTATTTTATCTGATATCTCAAGCAGCCCCAAAATTAAATTGAACTAAATTGCAGTTATCTTACAGACTGGGAGGAGTGGGCCTTCCAGGTATCAAGAACTATTAGGTACGTTCCTTGCTGTCTTACATGGATGATTGGGCCCGTGGGGACCCTCACTCACTTTGTTTGGACAGCGAAGTATCTCAGGCAAGGTGACCCTCATTAGCCTGCTGTTCTTAGACAAAATGAAAACAGTTAAGGAATAATACCATTGTTGAACACTCATCAATACTGTTAATGCGTGGAGGGCAATGTGCCAGAGTGAAAGTAATATTGCCAAAACATCATTTCTGACAGCCTTAGTTGGTATGACAGGCTTTCAGTCCGGGATGATGATCTCTGGGTTTAAATTATGGACAGCTAGGGGCTGTCTTGCCTGGGTGGTTTATTTGAAGGAGACACACTGATGTCTTTTTGATTGGATTATATTACAGTATGGAAACAGTCCCTCCAGCCCAACAAGTCCACACCGACCCGCCGAAGCGCAACCCACCCATACCCCTACATTTACCCCTTACCTAACACTACGGGCAATTTAGCATGGCCAATTCACCTGACCTACACATCTTTGGATTGTGGGAGGAAACCGGAGCACCCGGAGGAAACCCACGCAGACACGGGGAGAATGTGCAAACTCCACACAGTCAGTCGCCTGAGGCGGGAATTGAACCCGGGTCTCTGGCGCTGTGAGGCAGCAGTGCTCACCACTGTGCCACCGTGCCGCATGTCTTCTGAGCAATTTGCTCGGAAATATGAATTGTCCAGTTGGAACCTCTTTCATTTCTTTCAAATTAGAAACTTCATACGAAAAGAGACCACACTTCAAGTTGATCATTATAGGCCCGACATGGAGAAGAGGGTCTTGAGTGCTGAGGCCATATTATATGTTAGCAACACTTATCATCCATTGAGAGAGGGTCCCTCAGACAGACCGAATGGCTCTGTAAGGTATGGGAGAGAGAGTTGTACATTGAGATCTCTTCTGAATTATGGGAGGCTATCTGCAAGATGGATCGCGATTTGCCACAGACCCACGCTTGGTAACCGAAGATTCTCCACAGTGTCCATCTGGCCCCAGACCGCCTCACTAAATTTAAAGCAGGAGCATCTCTAAATGTAAAGAGAGCGTGGGGGAGCTCACTCATTGCCTCTGGTCCTACCACAGATTGCGGGCATTCTGGAGTGCTGTGGTAGGTGACATAGACAAGGCCTTGGGAAGTAGATGGAAATGGACCCGTTTCAATTTTTCTTGGCTTTGTTAATTCACTTTTATTAGATGCATACATCAAAGGCTTTTCAGTGTCCTCACTTTTTGTGGAAAAAACAACATTCTGTTTGGTTTGGTGTCGGAAAATCCCCTGGGGCTGGCAGGCTGGCGTAAGCTAGTCATGGAGCACAATCCCTTGGAATGTCTGCCGAATATGGTGCACCATAAAACTGAGAATTTCTATAAGATGTGGCGGCCTTTTTGGACTACCTGGGTACAGATTTGTTCTCCATAGTAATAAGAACTTTGATGTAGCCATGGTAATTCTAACTAATGTGTTTGGTATCCAGAGGGAATGAACTATGACCATATTAATACGTATAAGCCTGTGCTCTCGATGATAGCGGGCTGTTGCTTTGTTTTGCTAAGGTGTGTTACAATTGTTATCATTATTATTATTGATAAGATTTTCCTGTTTGAAGCTTAGTTATTAGTTATTATTTATATATGTTATTAGCGGTTTTGTTTTATATATTGATTTGATTTATTTGCTTTTGGATTCATCATAATATTCAAAAGAAAAAAATCTTCTTTTTAATAAAAGTATATATTCTAAAAAGCGATAGAGCTGCTATTCTTGTTACTTAAGAGGCAGAATTATATTCACGTTGTTATGGACCAGGGCAGCCACCATTATCCAACCAATAACGTTTCAAGAAGGTAGCCCAGACCTTAACTTGACCAGTTCTTTGAAGCAGGTATAAGGTGGATATTCCAGGAGTGATGCAGCTGGCCCAACAACTCAGTTATAAACTAAACAGAATTTACTTATAGATTACTTGAATGAAACACAAGCAAAAGAGAGCCGAACTCAGAATAACAATCTGACTGAAAATCCCACCAAATCCATCACAACTTTACGATGCTCTTCCAAATACCTGCAAACAAACATCTCCTTTTCAAAAACAGGTAATATTAAACACATGTTCTGCCAGGGGAGAAGTCAGAGAGAGGGAGGATGAGCACGGAACCACTCCTTTGGTTCCCCAGTAGCTTCTCTGGGTTCCCAGCTGAAACTTGACTAGCAGCTGCAAACACAGCGGGTTGCTAAAACCAAAACCCTGATCTGATCGAACGAATCACATGCCTTTCGTTGTACAGTTGTTTTATAAAAACTCTTAAAAGCTTTTTCAAGCAGATATTTCAAGAAATACCAGAACGTCTATCATTTCAACCCCTGAAAAAACAAACCAAGGAGACTACATAACCTTGATAATGGAGCAGCAGCAACTTCCTCCCACCCACCCGCCATTTAAAAAAAGCAACACCAATATCCAAAGATGACTTAATTTTAAAACCACTTAATCTTACACTGTTAGTACACTGCAAACCCCAAATACATTACTTTGACTATAATATGCAAACATGCACGATTACAATCTGTGTCAGTCTGCTTTACTGCTTTGCCACTTGAATGAGAACCGAATGCCTCCGTTTCTCATTCAAATTTCGACAATGTGTCAGCAATCACGTTTCTCGTCCTGCCACATGCACACGTTTTAAATTGAACGCTTGTAACGGCAATCTCCATCGAAACAGTCTGGAATTTGTGCCCGTAAGATTCTCCACACACTTCAGTCAGTTACGATCAGTCTATTTGATTGTCTCAGACACATTGCCGGTAATATAAACATTGACATGTTGTAACGTTAACAGCAACCTCAGACTCCTTCTCAAATGTCAAATATTTCTCTTGGTAAATGTCCAGGTTCCTGGAGAAATACCCGATTGGTCTTCAAATCTTCTTAGCATCTTCCTGATAGAGCATCACACTGACACCTACATCACATGCATCGATAGCCACATTGAATGACTTGGCAGATTTAGGCATGGTTAACACTGAGGCAGTTGTTAGCAGAAAATGCCTTCTGACAGTTTGTCATCCACTGATTTTTGTTTTGCTTTTCCTCTGTAACTCAGTGAGTGTAGAAGCCATACTGCTGATATTTGGTAAGAATTTCCGATAGGAAACCACTCAATCCCAGTGATAATAGTATTGCTCTTTCTATCAAGGTCTCCGTCCAATAACATGGCCCAGGAAGGTGACTTGGGCTTTGGCAAGTTCACCTTTACCCAAACGTATCATCAAGCCTGCTTCCCGAAGACGATCAAACAAATTTGAATAAAGGTGCAAATGTTCCTCCCTCGTATGATTTAAATTCACTCGGTCATCAAAAAAATGACACAATTTGGCATCTAGAAATAACCTTATTTGGTAGCCATTGAAATGTGAATGGCGCATTTTTGTAGCAAACAGCATGGCTTTAAACTGATACAGTCCCTTCGGCAGTACAAAAGCTGAAATTATATTCACTCTTTCTGAAAAAGTATCCTCTGAGAATGTCAAAAATTAGAACTTTAATTTGCTTGTCTCATTGTTTCAACACAGTCTTCCCAATGTGGAATCAGATAGGCATCAATCTTTGTAACTGTGTTTTTTGCGATATTCCACACATTTCCCTTGGCTACCATCTGGTTTTGGTGCAATTAGTATGGGTGAGCTCCAGTCAGTGTAGCTCACTTGGATTATGTCATCTTCGAGCATGCGTTCAATCTCCTCTTGCACCCCTTCCCACTTAGGAAGATTATGCCTATAAGGATGTTGCTTAAACGGAAAAGAATGTCCAATATCTGCATCATGCATAACTAGGTTAGTACTTCCCTGATTATGTCTGCGTATCTCCCCATGTGATAGTAATAACTCTTTCAGGTAATTTGGATTTTCCTCTGGAAGTTAATTCGATAATTTATCCCAATTTTTGACAACGTCTTCATTGTCCAACTTCATTTGAGGAATGTCCAGATCAGGATCCTCTGAATTTGGTTCTTCAGTATTGCAAACGATAGCTTAGTTTCATTTTGGTTTATTTCCTTATAAAAACATCTTTTGTGCATATTCATATGGCACACTCTATGAGATTTATTTCTGTCTCAAGTCCTTTCAAATAGTTTACCTCACTCACCTTTTTTTCAACTTGATAAGGTCCACTAAAACTTGATTTTAAAGATTCACATATCACTGGAAGTTACACTAATACCTTATCCACCTGAACCCCAAATTGAAAAGTTTTGATTTCGTGTCTGCTTTTTGTTTCATTACATACTATGATAAGTTTAAATGTTGTTTAGCCAGCTCCCCCACGCTGTTTGATAATTCCCTAAAAGCTGACGCATCGTCCAAATATGTAGTCTCTGAATTCGAACTTAGTAATTTTTGCTTCATCATTTTTAGTGGTTCTCTCACTTCCTGCCGAAAACCTAATCCAAATGGAGTGCATTTGGTCGATTTATTTGTTGCATTTGTGATGGTAAAAATTGCAAATGGAATTCCGTTATCCTAATCATCTGGGGAATCTTGACTACATGCCTTTGACAGGGTTTTTCACATCGGATGCCATCTTTCTAGCGCTCCCTGTGATTCTGGACAGTACGCAGAAGGTTTGAATTGTTGTATTCCTTAGGTATCCAAAACTTCCTTGAATAACTTTGATCTAAACTTTCACCCTTGATCTAATTGTATCTCTGTGGGTAATCATTATCCAGTGAAAGATGTGCGTGACTCCTCGACAATACGTTCAGCTGTGATATTGCACAATGGAATGATCTCTGGAAATGTAGTGGCACATCCATTATTGCTAACAAATACTGATTCCAATTGTTTGTTTTAGGTAGATGTTCTATTCAATCAATTAAGACATATTCAAAATGTTCTTCAAAGACATCCTCGTGCAGTTAATGCCAGTAAAAATGTATTTTAGTTTATCTTTTTCTCACTCTTAAATGACCTCCAGAGAAAGGGCCTCCCAACTCAAGTAACAGCACCTGGTCTCAAAATGGGCACACTGGTGAATGGCAAGAGGTTGGAAGTGTGCCAACTCAGGTGGAGAATGAGTACTTGCTCCCTTTCCCTTTACCACCTGACACTGGTAGCCATTGTCAGATTACTTGTGTCTGGGCTGAACAAATTATTGTCACCGAATGGGAAATGCTGTCTTGGCAGAAGGAAGGGGATCAACTGATCGGAGGACCACTACTGTCTCTGGAATGAAGACTCCTCAAATGATTATGTGATCAATGACTGGACAGGGTGTGTGGACAGGGTTGATCAAGGCAGGTTGCAACTAATTGACAAAACTAGGGGACTGAGTATTAAGAGGAAGTTCTCTATATGTTTTAGTCTGTAATCAGTCAGTGAAAAGGATTCCAGATCATGAAAGTTCTTAGAATTGTGGAGTTAGAAGAACATTTACTGTTACGATTTGAAAATCATTTGGTTTATTGTCTGAATATTCACATCTGCACTGATCTTCGTTCAGTAACGAAATCTTGTTCTGTTTCTCTGCTGGTAAATGCTGACTTCCGTTTCCTTCACACCCAGTTAATCAATTACAACATTCTTCCCCCGCTCATTATCGCATCGTACGATGGCCGAATAACTGCTGTCCTGAAGATCTGCATAAAATGGAAATTTACTTCTCTGGAGGTGAAGATGTGACCCTGTAATGAATCAAATGAAATTAAACCAAATCAATACCAAGTCACCTCCTGATCACGCAATAGAGGAAGGGGAGAAGAGGGAAATAAGGCAGAGCCAGGGAAATGTGACAGATGCTGCAGGGTCGCCAACATTGGGAAAGATTAGAGCAAGTTCGAACCTGATGATATTCCTCTGGACATGGTCGTTCAAAGTCTGAATGGTTACCACGTGACTTAAATATTTCAGCGACCACGATAAAGGATAGTGGGCAGGATGGATGGAGTTGATGTTAAAGAATTTGAATATTCAGGACAGGTTGTGTGGAACACATAGACATTTAGTTCAGCTGAATAGTTCACTGTGGAAAACCTTATGACATAGCAATAGTACCCCTAGTTTAAAGCTGGAAAACCTGTCTTCAAATCCCACCTTCCCTGAGGTGTATCACTGCCCGTTTAAACCAGTTAATTGCATTCGTTCTAATTGTGGAGTAGTCATAACATCTCTGGAACATTAAGTTGAAATTTCACCTCTCCCATAAGTGTCTTAGAACGTTTTGAGTCATGTTGATTGAAGAATAATGTTAGAAGATTAATGGGGAGATTCCACCAAAGTGTTACACCACATGGTTGAATACTCTGGTGATGCTGGCATTGTGAAATCGATGACAAGATGACTAATGCACAGATCCAGAAAATCCCCTGTTGGCCTGGTCTTTAATTTCACCACTGCAAATGGTGGAATTTGAAATCAACGTGTGTCTTGAATGAAATGCTTAATGCTGTCCATGAAACTATAGGCATAAAAAATGCTTTACGTCTGACTTGGGCTAGCCCACCTCCAACATATATTATCTCCATTTATTGGCACCATATTGGCTCCTGGCAACAGCGACGTCTACTTAAATTACTCAGACGCTATCTCCAAGATGCACTTCAGATAATCACTATGTTCATGAGAAATCACCTTCTTTTCCCACCATCACTAACAAGCACAGTGTAGCAGGGACATGGGAACACCTCCTTCTGCAATGTCCTCTCCGAGCCACTCCGCACTCGATTGGAAATTTCTCAACGTTCCTTCGCTGGGTTAAAATTCTGGAATAACAGTGTGAGTCCACACAGCACAAGGACGGCAGCAATTCATGTCTTTTTTACCAGCACAATTACAGATGACCAATAAACGCTGCACTAGCTGGAAAATTGCACAATTGCCGGTTCATTTTTTAAGACAATGATAAAGCAAGTAGAGACTAAATATTCTCTGAGTAGATGAACAGTTAATTTGTAAACATGCCATTGCCTATTTCACCAAAGCAGATAGTGCAGGCAGACTGAACACAGACCTACTGTCCTTCTGTGGCAGGTATAATGTTTTCCTCAATTTTTTTTAGTGTTAAACAGATGGAGCAGACTGGTGTTCTCCTGTTTCAATGGAACAGGTTTCAGGAACTGCTTAACATTCTTCCATTCCTTTGTGACAGGATCAAGTGTAAAGTGGTTGCTGTCAAGATTTATTTTGTCACTGTTAAGGAGTTTAACAGTTTCTTTTTGTCTCTGTGTTGCAGTACAAATAGAGTTCAGTGATATCAGCACTTCCCTGTTTCTCAAGATTGTGTGGATTAATGATCTAGTTTAATTGACAACAGATCAGAGGGACTGAACAATCTACTTCCATTCCAATGGGACATGCTAAATGTTACTTGTTCTGTCATTTCCTTTTCTGACAAAAAAATTCAAGATGCTTTCTTGGACGCCTCATGAAACGGTTCTGATATTTAAATCAGAAGTGTTCAGTGTTCAGCAGCACCCTGCCTGCATGTGTGCTGATATTATCAATTTCTTTTCAGGTAGGGGTCCTGTGCAAACAGTTAAGACCTGAGAAAAGGTTCCTCAAATGCAGGAATGGGTATTTACAATGCTGGCTTCAGTATTGCCTGAGGTTTGCCAATTACCTGACACGTATGACATTTCCAGCAAAATTTAACCACATCCTTATGCAGTAAAAAATGCTTCTGCATTTTATCCTGAGATTTTCTCCGACTGGTCATTCATGTGCTACCTGCAACACCGCATTTTTATAACCCACTTGAATATATGATGGTCTCCTTTTCCTCATCAAGACATAATTTTAAACGAGAAACATTTGGGAATACATGCCGATTCTTCTTCTGCGTACGTTTTTTTATATAATTGCTTCACTTTTCTATCTTTCTGTTGTAGCACAGATAAATATATAAAAGATAAAAAAATCCACTTTTCCCTCCATCTGATCATGATTTGGCTCAAACATTCAATCAAACATGACTTCTGAAATCTCTACATTGACATTCTTCTCTTTATTTATGGAATTCTCCTCTTTTTTCAACATGTAACTTTGTGATCTTGTTATCACACAGTCAAGAAAAAATCAAAACGCTAACACTTCCTTTAAGAGCTCAATTGCCTGATTCTCCATTGGCTTTTCGACTACAGCAGGCAGCACCCCTACCTGTGGGCCAGCTATATCGGTATAAAGCGCAAATTGCATTCCTGAAGCTGATTTTCTCCATTATTCATGGCAACACTTCTCCACTTTTCTCTTGACACTCCAATCTCACTCTTCATAATGGATCACTTCTCGTCATACCATGAATTCCATGGACACACACATTTCCCGGCAATATTCTTTCTACATTACATATCTCTTCATTCATCAACAACAAAGACTGATGTGACCTGCTTCATGTAACTTCTTTACCTACTGCTCCTGGGCTATGCGGCCTTAAAATCATTGCAATATACAGCACAGAAACCGAACCTTTGGTTCAACATGTCCATGCCGACCAGATATTCCAACCCAATCTATTCACACCTGTCATCGCCCGACCCATATCCCTCTAAACCCTTCCTATTTATATACCTATCAAGATGAATTTTAAATTTTGCAATTACAATGGCCAAGATGTTTGATTTCTCACTCTCCACGGGAGAGTAAAACCTTTACTAACACCTTCCACCCCGACCTCAAATTTACCTGGACCGTCTCAGACTCCTCCCTCCCCTTCCTCGACCTCTCCATTTCTATCTCGGGTGACCGAATCAACAAGGACATTTACAATAAACCGACCGAATCCCACAGCTACCTAGACAACACCTCCTCCCACCCTGCCCCCTGTAAAAACGACATCCCACATTCCCAATTCCTTCATCTCCGCCGCATCTGCTCCAAGGGGGACCAGATCCAGTACCGAACAACCCAGATGGCCTCTTTCTTCAAAGACCACAATTTCCCCCGAGACGCTGTCGACGATGCTCTCCACCGCATCTCCTCCACTTCCCGCTCCTCCGGCTTTGAGCCCCGCCCCTCCAATCGCCACCAGGGCAGAACCCCACTGGTCCTCACATACCACCCCACCAACCTCCATATACATTATATCATCCGTCGTCATTTCCACCAGCTCCAAACGGACCCCACCACCAGGGATATATTTCCCTCCCCTCCCCTATCAGCATTCCTAAAAGACCACGCCCTCCGCCACTCCCTCGTCAGGTCCACACCCTCCACCAAGACAACCTCCATTCCCGGCACCTTCCCCTGCAACCGCAAGAAATGCAAACCTTGCACCCAACCTCACCCCTTACTTCCCTCCAAGGCCCAAAGGGATCCTTCCACATCCGACACAAATTCACCTGCATCTCCACACCCATCAGTTACTGCATCCACTGCACCCGATGGCCTCCTCTATATTGGGGAGACAGGCCGCCTACATGCGGAACATTTCAAAGAACACCTCTGGGACACTCGCACCATCCAACCCAATCACTCTGTGGCTCAACACTTCAACCACTCCACCAAGGACATGCAGGTCCTTAGACTCCTCCATCGCCAGACCATAGCAACAGGACGGTTGGAGGAAGAGCACCTCATCTTCTGCCGAGGAACCCTCCAACCACAAGGGATGAACTCAGATTTCTCAACTTTCCTCATTTCTCCTCCCCCCACCTTGTCTCAGTTCCAACCCTCGAACTCAGCACCACCTTCCTAAACTGCAATCTTCTTCCTGACCTCTCCGCCCCCACCCCACTCCGGCCTATCACCCTCACCTTATCACACTCACCTTAACCTCCTTCCGCCTATCACATTTCCAACGCCCCTCCCCCAAGTCCCTCCTCCCTACCTTTTATTTTTGCCGGCTTGGCACACCTTCCGCATTCCTGAAGAAGGCCTCAGGCCCGAAACGTCGATTCTCCTGCTCCTTGGATGCTGCCTGACCTGTTGCGCTTTTCCAGCAACACATTTTCAGCTCTGATCTCCAGCATCTGCAGTTCTCACTTTCTCCTATTTAATACGGTTCGCCAGGTAGGTTCATTCATTAAGTCAGGAGGTATGGGATACAGGGAGCTTTGGCTATCTGGATTCAGAATTGTCTTGCTGTCAAAACCAGAGACTAGTTCAGTTGGAAAGTGGCCTGCCTGGAGGTCAGTGTTGAGTGGTGTTCCGTCGGGCTCTGATCGTGGGACTCTGTCTGTTGCAGTTTTTATCAATGACTTGGATGAGGAGGTTGAGGGGTGTGTTAGTAAATTTGCTGATGACACAAAGGCTATTGCAGGCTGCAGCGTGACACAGACAGGATGCAGAGCTGGGCTGAGAAATGGCGGGTGGAGTTCAACCTGGATAAATGCGACGTCATGCATTTTGGAAGGTCGAATTTGAATGGTGAATATAGGATTAAAGACAGGATTCTTGACAGTGTGTAGGAACAGAGGATCTGGGTGATCAAGTACATATATCACTCAAAGTTGCCACCCAAGTGTACAGGGTTGTTAAGAAAGCATATGATTTTTTGGGTTTCATTAATTGGTCATCGAGTTTAAGAGTCGCGAGGTTTGCTACAGCTCTACATGTTCCTGGTGAGACCACACTTGCAATATTTTGTCCAGTTCTGGCGCCCTACTATAGGAAAGATGTGGAGGCTTTGGAGAGGGTGCAAGGAAGGTTTACCAGGATGCTAACTGGACTGGAGTGCTTGCCTTATAAAGAGAGATTGAATAAGCTCAGACTTTTCTCTCTGGAGAGAAGGAGGAAGAGAGAAGACGTGATCGAGGTGTACAAAATAATGAGAGGCATGTATAGAGTCAATAGCCAGAGACCTTTCCCCAGGGCAGGATGGACTGGCACGATGGGTCATAGTTTTAAGATATTAGTAGAAAGACTTAGAGGGCTCGCCTGAGGAAGGCATTTTACGTTAGAGGTGGTGGAAGCAGAGTCATTAGGGACATTTAAGTGACTGCTGGGCATGCATATGGATAGCAGTGAGTTGAGGGGTGCATACGTTGGATTATTTTATTTTACATTAGGATTAATCCACGGCGCATAATCATGGGCCAAGGGTCCTGTTGTGTGCTGTACTTTTCTATGTTCTATGTTCTATGTACTAGTATCCACCACTTCCTGTAGCAGTCCACTACACACACGCACCATCCTCTGTGTGAAAACGTCGCACCTTAGGTCTCTTTTATATCTTTCCCCTCTCACCCTAAACTTAAGCCCTTTATTTCTGGACTCCTCCACCCCATGGAACGGACCTTCTCTGTTTAGAGCGGGGCTCGATAAGCACAGCAGTTCAGGCAGCATCCGAGTAGCAGGGAAATCGACGTTTGGGGCAAAAACCCTTCATCAGGAATAAGAGCTTATTCCTGATGAAGCGCTTTTGCCTGGAACGTCGATTTTCTTGCTCTTTGGATGCTGCCTGAACTGCTGTGCTTTTCCAGCACCGTTCTAATCTTGATTCTAATCTCATGCATCAGCAGTACCCATTTTCACCCTGTCCATTCGCCCTATCCAAGCCCCACATGATTTTATAAACCTCGATAAGGTCACCTCTCAGCCTCTGACACTCCAGGGAAATCAGTCCCAACCTATTCCACCTCTCCATAAGAGCTTGAATCCTCCAATCCTGGCAACATCTTTGTAAATATTTTCTGAACCCTTTAAAGTTTCACAACGTTTTCCTGATAGGAAGGAGACCAGAATTGTACGCAATATTTCAAAAGTGGCCTAACCAATGTCCTGTACATCCTAAACATTTCCTCCCAAGTCCTATAATCAATGTTTTGACCCATAAAGGTAAGCATACGGAACGCCTTCTTCACTAATCTATCTACCAGCGACTCCCCTTTCAAGGAGCTATGAACCTGCACTCCAATGTGTCTTTGTTCAGCAACACTCCCTAGTACCTTACCATAATCCTGCTAGAATCTTTACCTTTGCAAGCAAATGGTTTATGAAGAACTGGCACTTCCTTCTCCACAAACATCCAGTAAGGTTGGACATTCTGCTACAGCTTTTTTCCCAGCCAATAATGCTTGCTTTTACCACTCCAACGAAATTCACTGATTCATCCTGTTTTCCTACATTGGACTTCCCAGTGCTTTTTCTAAACCACCAACACCGTGAATTCAGATGGCCTACTTTATTGCAGTGTACACACCCAGCCTTTTAACCTCTCTTTTCCCTTTCTGGATTCCCATTGTAAACTGTGGTAATCTATCTTTATTTTCTTCATTGAGGTCTAGTTTGCCCTTGTCACCTGAGAATTTCTCTTGAGCTTAATTTCTATGCCTCATGAATTGAAATTTATGTCGGATTCGAAGTTTTGATTTATTAACCAATTCATAATTATCAGCCATTTCAGCTGCTAATCTTGCTGTTTTAACTCTCTGATCTTCCACGCCAGTCTGCATGACTTCAAGAAATTATCTTTTAATTTCCTCATAAATTATTGTCGCTGACAGTGATATAGGTTGGATCTATTTTAAATGCCTTTATCCAGGAAACAAAATTAATTTGTTTGATCTTTTCAAACTCAATGTATGGCTGACCATGACCCATCCTTATATTCCTGTAACATTGTCTGCAGGCTGTAGGCACATGCTCATATACACTTCAGTATGGCTTTCTCACCCTCTCATACACCCATAATCCCTCTTCTGATAGTGATGCAAATATGTCACTTGCTATATCTACCAACTTTGTTTGGATCATTCAGACCAAATGGTGACTCACCACTTCACTTGTTTAGCCAGTTGCTGAAAAGAAATTAACAAGGCATCTACATCCTCCTCATCAAATCTATGCAGTACATGGATAAATTTAAACAGTTTCCCGCTTCCTCCACCTTCCCGTCTACACTTTCAGGTTGACTTTCCCTTCTAAGTGCCAAGTTGTGAAGATCAAAGTCGATCTCTTTCTCCTTTTCCTCTCTCTATTTCCCTCTTTTTTTTTCCGTGAGGGCATTCCTCTCCTTTTCTTCCTTTACTGTGAGAGTGATTATTTCCTTTTTAATCTTTATTCTGCATATACCGTAATTAAAACTGTTTCAGTTATTTTTTACGTTCGAACTGCTTCATATCCAAGTGAATTCTAGTCAATTCCAAAATTTCTGATGGTGCTTGCTGAAAATGTAAATGTTGAGCGATTTCTGTAATTACTTCCCCTTTTCTCAGACGAAGGTAAACACGACTCCAACTATCTGGCAATTCCAGCCGCCAAATCCAATGCATTTCCTCTGATGCTGCCTGATATGCTGTTTTATTTTTCCAGCAACACAGTCTGAACAGTCCATCTTCCTCAGGTACACTGGCACCACCCCCCACCTTTTCCTCCGCTACATCGATGACTGTATCGGCGCTGCCTCGTGCTCCCACGAGGAGGTTGAACAGTTCATCCACTTTACCAACACCTTCCACCCCTACCTCAAATTTACCTGGACCGTCTCAGACTCCTCCCTCCGTTCCTAGACCTCTCCATTTCTATCTTGGGTGACCGAATCAACACGGACATTTACAATAAACCGACCGACTCCCACAGCTACCTAGACTGCACCTCCTCCCACCCTGCCCCCTGTAAAACCGCCATCCCATATTCCTAATTCATTCGTCTACGCCGTATCTGCTCCCAGGAGGACCTGTTCGAACACCGTACAACCCAGATGGCCTCCTTCTTCAAAGACCGCAATTTCCCCACAGACATGATCGACGATGCTCTCCACCGCATCTCCTCCACTTCCCGCTCCTCCGCCCTTGAGCTCAGTCCCTCCAATCGCCGCCAGGACAGAACCCCACTGGTCCTCACCTACCACCCCACCAACCTCCATATATATCATATCATTCTTTGTCATTTCCACCAGCTCCAAACTGACCCACTGCCAGGGATATATTTCCCTCCCATCCCCCATCAGCATTCCGAAAAGACTACTCCCTCCGTGACTCCCTCATCAGGTCCACATCCCCCACCAACCCAACCTCCATTCCCAGCACTTTCCCCTGCAACCGCAAGAAATGCAAAACTTGCGCCCACACCTCCCCACTTACTTCCCTCCAAGGCCCAAATGGATCCTTCCATATCCACCATAAATTCACCTGCACCTCCACACACATCATTTACTGCATCCGCTGCACCCGATGTGGCCACCTCTATATTGGGGAGACAGGCCGCCGACTTGCGGAATGTTTCAGAGAACACCTCTGGGACACCAGGACCAATCAACCCAACCACCCTGTGGCTCAACACTTCAAGTCCTCCTCCCACTCCCCCAAGGACATGCAGGTCCTTAGACTCCTCCAACGCCAGACCACAGCAACAGGACGGTTGGAGGAAGAGCACCTCATCTTCTGTCTAGGAATCCTCCAACAACAAGGGATGAACTCAGATTTCTCCACTTTCCTCATTTCCCCTCCCCCCCACCTTGTCTCAGTCCCAACCTTCGAACTCAGCACCACCTTCCTAGCCTGCAATCTTTTCCTGACCTCTCCGCCCCCACCCCCATTCCAGCCTATCACACTCACCTTAATCTCCTTCCGCCTTTCGCATTCCCAACGCCCCTCCCCCAAGTCCCGACTCCCTACCTTTTATCTTAGCCTGCTGGACACACTTTCCTCATTCCTGAAGAAGGGCTCATGCCCGAAACGTCGATTCCCCTGCTCCTTGGATGCTGCCTGACCTGCTGCGCTTTTCCAGCAACACAATTTCATTTCCAATAGCTTTACCTTGTTCGCCTTTTGTAAAACCCCCATATCCCCGCCCCCCAGAAATCTGTCAGTGACTGAAAGCCATTACTGCACAAAACACTGTTTCAATCAACCGAATTATACAACCAGCCCAAACGTCACTGACACCTACCACTCGTCTTTGTATCCGACAACACTGAACCCGAAGTGGAATTATAGGATCAATGACAGCTAGAACGCACTTCCTGTTATGGACTTGGCCAGACGCCCTGCAAATATTTTAAAAATGTGGCCTGGCCCCTAAGCTTTTCTAATTATAAAGGAAGATGTGAAGTGGGTGTTCCCGCTCTGATACAATTCGTCAAATCACTCAGCTTTAAGCAAAACAAAAATCATTTAAACACTACACTGGAAACACATCCAAAGGAAAGCAGAATGTTAATTAACCTAACAGTGAAAAACTCCGCCGATCCGATGCAGTAACAATGAATAATTAATTGTTCCAATACAGTAATAGCTGATTAATGGCAAAAAAGATAAATACAAACACAGATTCATACAGGCCGGAGGGAACAACATCCAAAGAGAGAGACTTCAATAGCAAGTTAGAAAAACCTTTTACTGAAGCTTGCAACTCGCCAGCACTCCAGCAGGACAGCTAAACAATCTCGAGGAATAAACTTGAACTCGGCGAACTGGCCACTGCCATTCCATTATTGAACGAGACGCTAAGGCACCTCTGCCTTTCGGACCTCTCCAGGAACAAGCACGAAATGACCTTTATAAACTGACAGCATCGTCACACACTCAGTGCTTTGTATTTATACCACTTCTCTAGTGATGGCTTTGATCCTTAATTCCACCCTCTATTCTTTATTATTAACAGCTCGCTTGAAGATATTTAATGCTTTCTGGAAGGAACACTGAAAAACATTTTGTGCTGTGTGTTCATTCCCAGGCATTCAGACGAATTCGAGTAAGTTTCCGACTTGTCAAGTACGTTTTACTGGCTGGGAGGATGGAATTCAGTCCGATAACTTTCATGTAAAATTAGGGAGGATGTGGAAACAAAATTCTCCAAAGTTGTTAATCTAGTCATGGTCCCTTATCCATTATTCGCAACTCAGTATACAATTTCAGAAACTCGACAATTGCTCGAATGTGATGAGCTACAATACACGTGTGGAGTCAACTGTTGGCAGTTGGTAAGACCAGACCACAGACCATAATGGGATTAATGACAAAAAAAAAACAATTCACAAGGCACGGTTATTTTTTAGAAAGGACAATTGTTTAAATGCATAAATAAGTTAAAATACATGACATTTGGGGTCCAACGCAGAAAAGAGAATGAAAGTGAAGTCTAGAATGCCAGGATCAGATCTTATTTTATTTAGTGTATGATGGAAATAAAACATTCTACATGATTGCAACTAATGTAAGTGATGTGTTGACATAATTGACTCTCTGGAGATGTGATGCATGTATAAATACAGATTACATCTGCCTAATGTTGGTCATACTGCAGCCATAGAAATTCTATTCCGACAGAAGTCATTCATTTTCTGAAATGGAGAAACCACCGATTTTATTATTGAAGGAGATTTATTATCCACTTCTTGCAGCTGTTTGTCTTCCAGGTAAGACATTGAACTTGTTTCTTTCGAGTTGATTTTAATTTATCCGTGTTAATGTTGCATATCATACATTTCCCATTGTCAGTGTTCACATATCATTGTCAAAAACAGTGTTTGAACACCTCTACTTTTTCCCTTTATCTGGAAGCATAGCTGATGTAATAACAACCCTCACAAAAGTGTCGCCTGCAAAGGCTTTTGTTGCTCTTTCGACAGTCTGACAATACCATACAGATAGATGGGACCACATTAAATATGGGTACATTTCCTGTTTTGTAGATCACTCAGAAAGTATTCACATCCTCTTAAAAAGTATCTTCTCCTCTATTTCAAACATGCATTGCAATATTACCGAAATGCTCTGTCTCTTTTTCAGCGAACACGATGACTGTTATAATTATCGTACGAGGAAACTGTGGTCTTTCTAAATGCATTTCTGCTTATCTGGTAGCCATGGCAACATCGGATCTCTTGGTCATTATCTATGATGTTGTCGCATATCGCATTTTGAATTATCATTTTCCTTTTTCCTTCTTCTCCTACACACCTGTTTGCAAGTTCATTATATACATAGGTGCCACCAGTCTCGATTTAACTGTTTGGTTCACCGTTTCCTTCACATTTGACAGATTTGTGGTGATCTGCTGCCAGAAGTTTAAAACACAATATTGTACAGAAAGAACCGCAACTGTGGTATTAATAACCATTTCGGTCCTGACCTTGTTAAAAAATATTCCACTTTTGTTTGCATATGTGTCAGAGCAAATCCTTAATAAAATCCAATGGGGCTGCCAGTCAAGCGTAATTTTCTTTGTTTCATCTCCAGGGATAGTTTTTGTCTGGGTTTACAGCACCTGGGTTGCTTGGCTTCCATTTATCTTAATTGTCTCATTTAATTGTTTAACCATCCGCCGTATTCTAATGGCGAATAGAAGTCGGATTAAACTCCATGGACACAGAAAGGAGAATCAAAGCAATACAGAGATGGAGAACCGGAGGAATTCGATCGTTTTATTGTTCTCAGTATCTGTCAGTTTCATATTGCTTTGGTTGACACGTGCCGCTATTTTGGTCATTACCAGACTGTCAAACCCTAATTATTACCGAGGTGAATTTAACGACTCTAAATATATCGCAACTGAAACGGGAAATATTCTCAAGTTGTTGAGCTGTTTCCTGAACCCATGTATTTATGCAGCAATCCAGAACAAATTCAGAGAGGAGCTGAAGAATGTGGTGAAATCGCTATTGAGACGAACTTTCAAATATATTTTTAAAACTGTGGACAAGGGAAATGTATTTTAGGGGAATCTTTTTGTAGCTGAGACTTAATTTCATCTCGTTTCCCAAAATGGAGTTCTCTTCATCCCCCGGTAGTTAAAAACAAAATGATTCACGCAGTTATTTCATGGATTATCGAACCCCTAAATTCGACATGTGCAATCATTTCTGTTTAGTACGATGTTTGGTTGAATTGTACAAATTGCATGTCCTTTCAAGGATGATATCTTCAAACTCAGGTATCAATGTTTAACAAAAAAGACTTGAGCTGTGATATTTTACACAAATATATGAATCTATTACTGATACCGGGATCAGATACTGAAAAATGTGTTGCTGGAAAAGCGCAACAGGTCAGCCAGCATTCAAGGAGCAGGAGAATGGACCTTTCGGGCATCAGCCTTTCTTCAGGATTCCTGCAACACATTTTTCAGCATCTGATCTCCAGCATCTGCAGTCCTCACTTTCCACCGTGATCAGATGCGTCAGGTTGAAATTGTCTGGAAAAGGAAATCAAAGATATTTCCGCCTCAAAATGAGAGACTGGCGATTTTTATGCAAATTTTGCAAGAAAGACACTTGATTTTCCGACATGACTACACACTGAAACGCCACCCTCAGCAACTTTCAACAGGCACAAATCAAACCAAGGAACGTCCATTCTTGCCGTCCTGGTTATTGCATGATAAGAAAAAAAATATTTTAACAGATGTAGCAAATAACCTCTGTCAATCAGCCCACAGTGTACACAGGTATAATGCTGTTCTGTGCTGTACTTTTCTATGTTGTATGTTCTAAACCCGCATCCACTGCTTCTTCTGGATGTTCATTCAACAAGCGAACCTTTCTTTGTGTAAATTAAAATAAATGACCTCATGTCTTTTTAGAATCTTTCTCCTTCCACCTTGAAAATTTATATCCTTGTCTTGATCTCCTCCAAGCTAGGGAAAATGAATTTGTAATTCACCTCATCCATATGCATCATGATTTTATAAACCTCTTCAATGTCAGCTCTGAACCTCTCATGTTTCAGTGGAAAAGTTCCTGCATATCCAATCTCCAGTTATAATACAAACTCAGTTCCCGGTAACATCCTAGTAAACCTCTTCTCAGCACTCTCTAGCTTGATAAATCCTTCCTAAAAACGGGAGGACAGAACTCGCACAGGAAGAGGCCTCCCCACATCCTGTGCAATCTCAAAATAACGTACCAACCCCACTTCTGACCAATGATGGCAAGCTTGCTACACACTTCTTAATTACCCTATCAGTGTGTGATGGAGACTTGAAAGAATTGTTTACATGATCCTTGAGGTCTCTCTGTTCAACAAGATTACTGAAAGACCAACTTTTAACTGGCTATGGCTTGCCTTTTTTATTTTATAAAATGCAATTTCTTGCATTTTCCAAACTAAACTCAATCTGCCACACTTCAGCCCATTGGCTCATACAGTCATAGATTCATAGAGATGTACAGCATGGAAACAGACTCTTCAGTCCAACCCATCCATGCCGACCAGATATCCCAACCCAATCTAGTCCCACCTGCCAGCACTCGACCCATATCCCTCCAAACCCTTCCTATTTATATACTCATCCAAATGCCTCTTAAATGTTGCAATTGTACCAGCCTCCACCACATCCTCTGGCACCTCATTCCATACACGTACCACCCTCTGCATGAAAATGTTGTCGCTTAGGTCTCTTTTATATCTTTCCCCTCCCACCGTAAACCTATGCCCTCTAGTTCTGGACTCCCTAACCCAGGGAAAAGACTTTGTCTATTTATCCTTTCCATGCCCCTTACAATTTTGTAAACATCTATAAGGTCACCCCTCAGCCTCCGATACTACAGGGAAAATAGCTCTAGCCTGTTCAGCCTCTCCCTGTAGCTCAGATTCTCCAACCCTGGCAACATCCTTGTAAATCTTTTCTGAACCCTTTCAAGACGCACAACATTTTTCCGATAGGAAAGAGACCAGAATTGCACGTAATATTCCAACAGTGGTCTAACCAATGTCCTGTACAGCCGCAACATGACCTCGCAACTCCTGTACTCAATACTCTGACCAATAAAGGAAAGCATACCAAACGCCTTCTTCATTATCCTATCAACCTGCGACTCCACTTTCAAGGGGCTGTAAACCTGCACTCCAAGGTCTCTTTGTTCAGCAACAGTCCCTCGGACCTTACCATTAAGTGTATAAGTTCTGTTAAGATTTGCTTTCCCAAAATGCAGCACCTCGTATTTATCTGAATTAACCTCCATCTGCCACTTCTCAGCCCATTGGCCCATCTGGTCCAGATCCTGTTGTAATCTGAGGTAACCCTCTTCGCTGTGCACCACACCTCCAATTTTTGTGTCATCTGCAAACTTACTATCTGTATCTCTTATGTTTTTATCCAAATCATTTATGTAACTGGCAAAAATATGAGGGCCTAGCACCGATCCTTCCGGCACTCCACTGGTCACAGGCCTCCAGTCTGAAAAACAGCCCTCCACCACCACCCTCAGTCTTCTACCTTTGAGCCATTTCTGTATCCAACTGGCTAGTTCTCCCTTTACTCCATGAGATCGAACGTTTCTCATCAGTCTCCCATGGGGAAACTTGTTGAACGCCTTACTGAAGTCCATATAGATCACATCAACTGTTGTGCCCGCATCAATCTTATTTGTTACTTCATCAAAAAACTCAATCAAGTTTGTGAGACATGAATTCCCACAGACAAAACCATGTTGATGATCCCGAATCAGTCATTGCCTTTCCAAATACATGTACATCCTGTCCCTCAGGATTCCCTCTATCAACTTGCCCACCACCGAGCTCAGGCTCACCAGTCTATAGTTTCCTGGCTTGTCTTTACCGCCCTTCTTAAACAGTGGCACCACGTTTGCCAACCTCCAGTCTTCCGGCACCTCATCTGTGACTATCGATGATACAAATATCTCAGCATGAGGCCCAGCAATCACTTCTCTAGCTTCCCACAGAGTATTCGGGTGCACCTGATCAGGTTCAGGGAATTTATCCGCCTTTAACCGTTTCAAGACATCCAGCACTTCCTCCTCTGTCATCTGGACATTTTGCAAGATGTCACCATCTATTTCCCTACAGTCTATATCTTCCATATCCTTTTCCACAGTAAATACTGATGCAAAATATTCATTTAGTATCTCCCCGATTTTCTGTGGCTCCACACAAAGGCCGCCTTGCTGATCTTTGAGGGGCCCTATTCTCTCCGTAGATACCTTTTTGTCCTTAATGCATTTGTAAAAACCCTTTGGATTCTCCTTAATTCTATTTGCCAAAGCTATCTCAGGTGCCCGTTTTGCCCTCCTGGTTTCCCTCTTAAGTATACTCCTACTTTCTTTATACTCTTCTGAGGATTCAATCGATCGATCCTGTCTATACCTGATATATGCTTCCTTTTTCTAACCAAACCCTCAATTTCTTTAGTCATCCAGCATTCCCTTTATCTACCAGCCTTCCCTTTCACCCTGACAGGAATATACTTTCTCTGGATTCTCGTTATCTCATTTCTGAAGGCTTCCCATTTTCCAACTGTCCCTTTACCTGCGAACATCTGCCTCCAATCAGCTTTTGAAAGTTATTGCCTAATGCGGTCAAAATTGGCCTTTCTCCAATTTAGAACTTCAACTTTTAGATCTGGTCTATTCTTTTCCATCACGATTTAAACGAATAAAATTATGGTCAAAGTGTTCACCTGCCCTGCCTTATTTCCCAAGAGTAGGTCAAGTTTTGCACCTTCTCTAGTCGGTATATCCACATACTGAATCAAAACATTGTCTTGTACACACTTAAGAAATTCCTTTCCATCTAAACCTTTAACACTATGACCCAAGTGATCAACAGATCTATTTCTCATTTAGATAACTCTCTTCACTGTCCATAGTACCAACAATATTATTGTCATCTGTAATGTTAGAAACCATGCTTTCGATATTATCATCGAAATCACTTGTATAAAAGACTAACAAAAGTGGATCCCACACTGATCGCTGTGGGACACGGCTGATCAAAGACCTTCAGTCCCACAAAAGAACTCTTCAGTATTCTGACAAATTACATTATTTAGGGACTACGATTCATAACAAGTCGGAATTTGGGATATTTCATATTGTGCTTCTCCTAAGATGGCAGCTCATATCTTTCTTCCATTGTGAAGATGACTTCTCATAGTCATACCAGTCCAGTGGGAGTTTGGCTACACTGTAACTCACTGCTTCATTCAACTACGAACACAGTTTAAATAGAACGGGGAGGAAAAGAGTGAACGACATAATGAATGTTGGATATTGGTGCCCTTTGTGAAATGACAGGATTTTCCTCATAATACTTGTATATTTTGCAATCTCATTTATCAGCGATTGCAGCAGCAATTTAATTGGTAAAATCTTAACTTGGGAAAACAAATCGAGAATCAGGTAAACCACCGTGCTCACGTTGCTCGTTGAACTGTCGTCAATAAGTTACTTGGTGCCAAATGTACACTATCATAAGTGTGTTATTTTCAAAGTTAAAAAGATTTTGTTCTCACAATGAGTGAAAATCAACCATCCAATACAGGTGGCAAGGGAAACTTTGTAATCCAACCACATGAGTCGCTGTTCCATGACCACACACCAAAAGGATTAATAAAAGTAATTGGCAAAGAGAAAATTAAAACGTGACCTTAAAAGTATAATATAACAAAAATCCCTCATGCAAATACAATTATTACAGGAGGGAGTTCTCATTAAGACACCTTGTACCAGCACCTGTAATTAATGATCCCTTCATCGAGCAGTCCTGATCAGGCAAATGGTAATTAGGTTATCAGATGTGAAGGAAGACACAAATGACCTGTACAATAGGGACGGATTACATCTAACTTGGAAGGGTGGAAGGGGACTAATATACTGGCAGGAAGATTTGCTAGAGGTACTCGGGAGGACTTAAACTAGTAAGGTGGCGGTGGTGGGGGGTGGGGGGGGGGAGAGGCGGGGCGGTGGTGGGACCAGGGAGATAGTAAAGAAAGAGATCAATTTGAGACTGGTATAGTTGAGAACAGAAGTGAGTCAAACAGTCAGGGAAGGCAGGGACAAGGTAGGACTAATAAATTAAACTGCATTTATTTCAACGCGAGGGGCCTAACAGGGAAGGCAGACGAACTCAGGACATTGTTAGGAACAGGGGACTGGGATATCAGAGCAATTACAGAAAAATGACTCATGGATGGCAGGACTGGCAGCTTTATGTTCCAGGATACAAGTGCTACAGGAAGGATAGAAAGTAGGCAAGAGAGGAGGGGCAGTGGCATTTTAGATAAGGGATAGCATTACAGCTGTGCTGAGGGAGGATATTCCCGGAAATACATCCAGGGAAATAATTTGGGTGGAACTGAGAAATAAGAAAAGGATGATCACCTTATTGGGATCGTATTATATATCCCCCAATAGTCAGACGGAAATTGAGAAACAAACTTGTAAGGAGATCTCTGCTGTCTGTAAGAATAATATAGTGGTTTTGATAGGGGATTTTAACTTTCCAACATCGACGAGGACAGCCATAGTGTTAAGGGTTTAGATGGAGAGAAATTTGTTAAGTGTGTTCAAGAAATTCTTCTGAATCAGTGTGTGGTTGTACCTACTAGAGAAGGTGCAAAACTTGACCTACCCCTTGGGAGATAAGACAGGCAGGTGACGGAAGTGTCAGTGGGGGAGCACTTTAGGGCCAGTGACCATAATTCTATTAGATTTAAAATAGTGATAGAAAAGGACAGACTAGATCTAAAAGTTGAAGTTCTAAATTGGAGAAAGGCCAATTTTGACAGTATTAGGCAAGAACTTTCGAAAGCTGATTGGAGGCAGATGTTTGCAGGTAACGGGATGGTTGAAAGTGGGGAAGTCTTCAGAAATGAGATAATGAGAATCCAGAGAAAGTATATTCCTGTCAGGGTGAAAGGGAAGGCTGGTATGTATAGTGAACGCTGGAGGACCAAATTATTTGAGGGTTTAACTACAAAGAACAAAGAACAAAGAAAGTTTACAGCCCAGCAACAGGCCCTTCGGCCCTCCAAGCCTGAGCCCATCCAGAAGTACTCTCTAAACCTGTCGGCCAATTCCTAAGCATCTGAATCCCTCTGCTCCGCACCTCCTCATGCATCTATCCAGATGCATCTTAAAAGAATCTACCGTGCCTGCCTCTACCACCTCTGCTGGCAACGCGTTCCAAACGCCCACTACCCTCTGTGTGAAGTACTTAGTGCGTGTATCCCCCTTAAACTTTTCACCTTTCATCTTGAAAGCGTGCTCTCGTTACTGAACCTTTCAAGCTTGTCTCTATCCACCCTGTCTATACCCTTCATGATTTTGTAAATCTCAATCAGGTGCTGCCTCAATCTCCCTTTTACTAATGAAAATAAACGGAACCTACTCAACCTCTCTTCATAGCTAGTACCTTCCATACCAGGCAACATCCTCGTAAACCTTCTCTGCACCCTCTCCAAGGCGTCCATATCCTTTCGGTAATGTGGCGCCCAGAACTGTACACAGTATTCTAAATGCGGCCGAACCAACGTCTTGTACAACTTTAACATGACTTGGTTAAAATAAAGAAGGAAGCACATGTCAAGTATTCATCGAATAGATTAAGTGAATACTTAGAAGAATATAAAGGCAGCAGGAGGTGAATAAGGGGACATGATATAGCTTTACCAAATAGAATTAAGGAGAATCCAAAGGTTTTTTACAAATACATTAAGGACAAAAGTGGAACTAGGGAGAGAATAGGGCCCGTCAAAGAACAGCAAGGCGGTCATTGTGTGGAGCCGCAGTAAATGGGGGAGATACTAAACGAGCATTTTGCATCAGAATTTACTGCGGAAAAAGATAAGGAAGAATTAGAATGTAGGATAATAGATGGTGACATCTTGCAAAATATCCAGATTACAGAGGGGGAAGTACTGGATGTCTTTATACGCATAAGGGTGGATACATAAATTCCCAGGATCTGATCAGGTGTACCCGAGAACTCTGTGGAAAGCTAGAGAAGTGATTGATGGGCCTCTTGCTGAGATATTTGTATCATCGATAGTCACAGGTGATGTGCTGGAAGACTAAAGGTTGTCTAAACGTGGTGCAACTCTTTAAGTAGGATGGATAGGATAAGTCAGGGAACTATAGACCGGTGAGCCTGACGTCTGTGGAGGGCAAGTTGATAGAGGGAATCCCGAGGGACAGGATGTACATAGTGTCATAGAGTTATAGAGTCGGACATTTGGAAAGGCAAGGACTGATTAGGTTTAGTCAACATGGCTTTGTGCGTGGGAAATCATGTCTCACAAACTTGATTGACTTTTTTGAAAAAGTAACCAAGAAGATTGATGAGGGCAGAGCTGTAGATGTGATCTGTACCGACTTCAGTAAGGCATTCGACTTGGGTCCCCATGGGAGACTGGTTTGCAAATTTAGATCACATGGAATACAGGGAGAACTACCCATTTGGATACAGAACTGGCTCAAATGTAGAAGACAGAAGGTGGTGGAGGGTTGTTTTTCAGAATGGAGGCCTGTGACCAGTGGAGTGCCGCAAGGATCGATGCTGGGTCCGCTCCGTTTTGTGATTTACATAAATGTGAGAATGAGGTACCCTTAGTAAGTTTGCAGATGGCACAAAAATTGGAGGTGTAGTGGACAGCGAAGAAGATTACCTCAGGTTCCAACAGGATGTTGACCAGATGGGCCAATCGGCTGAGACGTGGCAGATGGAGTATTATTCAGATAAATGCGAGTTGCTGGCATTTTGGGAAAGCAAATATTAGCAGGACTTATACACTTAATGGTAAGGTCCTAGAGAGTGTTGCTGAACAAAGAGAACTTGGAGTGCAGGCTCGTAGCTCCTTGGAAGTGGAGTCGCAAGTAAATAGGTTAGTGAAATAGGCGTTTGATATGCTTTCTTTTGTTGGTCAGAGTATTGAGTACAGGAGTTGGGAGGTCATGTTGCGGCTGTACAGGACATGGTTTAGGCCACTGTTGGAATATTGCGTACAATTCTGATCTCTTTCCTATCAGAAAGATGTTGTGAATCTTGAAAGGGTTCAGAAACGATTTACAGGGATGTTGCCAGGGTTGTTTGATTTGAACTGTAGGGAGAGGCTGAACAGGATGTTCAGGGCTTTTTTTCCTGGAGTGTCAGAGGTTGATAGGTGACCTTAAAGATGTTTCCAAAATTATGAGGGACACAGAAAGGATAAATAGACAAAGTATTTTTCCTGCGGTAGGGGAGTCGGGAACTAGAGGGCATAGTTTTTGAGTGAAAGGGGAAAGATATAAAAGAGACTGAAGGGGCAACCTTTTTACGCAGAGGGTGGTACATATATGGAATGAGCTGCTAGAGGAAATAGTGGAGGCGAGTACAATTGCAACATTTAAAATGCATTTGGATGGGTATGACTAGATCGGGTTTGGAGGGATATGGGCTGGGTGCCAGCAAGTGGGACTAGATTGGGTTGGGGTATGTAGTCGGCATGGACGGGTTGGACCAAAGGATCTGTTTCCGTGCTGTACATTTGTATGACTCTATGACTCAGACGACAAGATATTGGAACAGAATTAGGACATTCGGCCAATTCAGCCTGTTCTGCTATTAAGTGAGAGCTGACCTGTTTCTCCACGGCATTCAACGAGCGCTGTGTAGCAGCTTTGCTTGCCATTGGGCGGCACGGTGGCTCAGTGGTTAGCACTGCTGCCTCTTAGCATTACGGGCGCTGGTTCAATTCAAGCGTTCAGTGACTGTCTGTGTAGAGATTGCATTATCTCCCCCAGGTGCTCAAGTTTTCTTTCACAGTTCGTAGATGTGCAGCTTTGGTGTATTAGTCAGTGCCAGATGTAAGGTAGTGAAACTGGTTTGAGTCGGATGCTTTTCAGAAAGTTGGTGTAGACTTGCTGGACTGACTTGGCCTATCTCCACACTGTAGGAATTATCCCCGTAAATTTGAAGCTTTTGGTTGGGTGTAAATTAACAGAATCTACATTTAATTCGGGGACTTGTTAAGAAATCTCACAAACATGGAATGGAACAGTTAACTTCAACTTTATTGCATGGAGCAAACAAAATATGGCCTCACAAGTCAGCAAATTATATCTGACAACATAGTCTGGCCCTTACCAAATAACCGCAAGAATTTAGCTCCGATTTCAAACAAATATTTTTGCTTCGAGCTGCACCAATTATTTGATTATTTTGTAGTGCAGTGCTGTTTACCGAAGTTCGGTGACTCAAGTATCCTAATGTTAAATTTTTATTGGAATTTCTGTCCCGCAAGTTTAAAGTGCAAAATTAGTGGTGATCCTTTCAATATTTTCGTTCACTGTATTGACGACTCAGCTGGAGCCATCATGTACGCAGCTTGCTTTCATATCAAAGGTAGATCCCCTGTTATTTGATAAATTCCGAATTGAAGGTCTGTTGCAGGGCAGCTTTTGCTGAAACAACCGCAGGACATTCCTTCTGAAGCCAATCTTATGCAACTATTTGTCATGAGGCAGCAGGTTAAGTAGCATTGTTACTTCCTCCCTCCTAGAAAACTGCTTGCTTATGTGGTTTCCCTGAAACAGACAATTTCTTTCAATTCCCTAATACATCTGAATTTGAATTTGAATTTGAATTGAATTCATTGTGACGTGTACCGAGGCACAGTGAAAAGCTTTATCTTTCGAGCAATACAGGCAGATCCCAGAGTTAGGTAGCATATATAGTAAATAATAGATAAACAGCGGCAAAATTAAAAAAAAAACAAAACCGCGGGTGCAGGTGAATGTTAAGAGTTTGTGTGTCCATTCAGTATTCTACCACCAGTAGGGTAGAAACTGTGGTGAAACCAACTGTTGCGTGTGTTCAGGCTTCAAAATCTTTTCCCTGATGGTAGAGGCTGTAGAAAAACATTGCCAGGTTGGGATGGATCTTTGAGAATTCTGGCGGCCTTTCCTTGACAGTCGGCCTGGTAGATGGATTCTACAGATTGGAGATTGTCCTTAGTGATTCAAGTCCGATCTTGAATGGTACAGTTGCCATACCAGGAAGTGATACATCCAGACAGAATGCTCTCGATTCCGCATCTATAAACGTTGGCAAGGGTATTCACCGTCATGCCAAATTTCCTCAGCTGCCTGAGGATGAAGAGACGTTGTTGGGCCTTTTTAACCAGTGCGTGCACATGAAGCGTCCAAGAAAGCTTGTTGTGGATGACCACTCCCAGGAGTTTGATACTCTCCACTCGTTCCTCCTCTCTGCTGTTAATGTGTGGGGGGCATGAGTAACATTCTGCCAAAAGTCAATAATGAGTTCCTTTATTTTGCCGGCATTGAGAGACGGGATGTTCTCAGTGCACCATTTTTCCAGGTCTTCCACCTCACATCTGTTGTCTGATTCGTTGGCATCTGAGATTCGACCGACTGTGGTGGCGTCATCAGTGAACTTGCAAATGGCATTAGTCTGATATATGGCGACGCAGTCATGGGTATACAGTGAGTATAGTAAGGAGCTGCATACGCACTCCTGCACAGGGCTCCAGTGTTGAGTGTTAGTGACGATGAAATATTGTCCCCAACCTTCAGAGGACAGGAACAGGCAGGTAATGGAATTGAATGTGTGGCTGGGGAACTGGTGCAGGAAGCAAGGATTTAAATTCTTGGACGACTGGGGTATGTTTTGCGGTCAGGATAAATTATACAAGAGGGACGGGTTGCACCTTAATGGGTGGGGGACCAGCATTCTGGCAGGTCGGTTTGCCACTGCAACACAGTGCGGGGGACCTCGAATCAGGGGATGTACACTCAGTATGGATAGAGATGAGAAATTCTAAGGGTAGAAAGACCCTAATGAGAGTTATCTGCAGGCCCCCAAACAGTAGCCCGGCTGTAGTGTGTCAGTTGAATAAGGAGCTGAAATTTGCCTGTCACAAAGATATTACTGCAGTTGTTATGGGGGATTTCAACATGCAGGTGAACTGGGAGAATCAGGATGGTACTGGACCCCAAGAAAGTGCGTTTTTGAAGTGCCTCTGAGATGGATTCTTACAACAGCTTGTGCTGGAGCCTACCAGGGAGAAAGCAATTCTGGATCTGGTATTGTGCAATGAGCCGGATTTGATCAGGGACCCCGAAGAAAGGGAGCCATTAGGAGGTCGTGATCACAATACAATAAGCTTTAATCTGCAAATTGAAAGGAAGAGGATAGAATCGGAAGTGACAATATTTCAGTTGAATAAGGGAAACGATGGAGCTATGAGTGAGGAGCTGGCCAATGTGCAATACCCTGGCAGGGATGGCAGTGGAGCAACAATGGCAGGTATTTCTGGGTATAATGCAGAAGATTCTGGATCAGTTCATTCCAAAAAGGAAGAAAGATCCTAAGGGAAGGCAGGGGTGGTGAGGGAAGTTAAGGACTATATAAAGACAAAAGGGAAAAAGTATAACATAGCAAAGATGAGTGGAAAACCGGAGGACTGGGAAGCTTTTAAAGAACAACAGAGCATAACTAAAAAGGTACGCAAAGAAAAAAATAAGGTACGAAGGTTATCTGGTCAAAAATATAAAGGAGGATAGTAAAGGCTTTTTTAGGTATGTGGAAAAAAATGGTTAAGACTAAAATTCGGCCTTGATGACGGAAATGGGTGGATTTATTACGGGGAGCAAAGAAATGGCAGAAGAGTTGAATTGGTAGTTTAGATCTTTTAAAAAGGGGCTCCAGCAAGAGCAAACAAAACGAGGGTCCACAGAGGACTTGGAATGGTCAAGCAAAAATACAATACATGGTAAATAAGCATGGCTCAGAGTTTGTAAAGCAGTTAGAATTGTGGATTAGGGAATGTGGTTTTCTGGAGTGAGGAAGTTTTAGTAAAAGGCAGTTGGAAGTATTGAGGTCGAGGTTGGAGGAGAGAGAGAAGGAGAAACGAAAGGGGAAAATAGAACCTGTTAATTGGTTTGCTTACAACATATGGAAAGCTGATATCAGGGAAAGGAAACCTCAAGTAAAAGATAGATCAAGTACGCATAGAAACAACAGCGCACATGCAGATGCGTGCGGGAAAACAACCTAACGACACTGTACAGTGTCTTAAGTCTGTTTCAGATCCTGACGTTGATGACTGCACTCTGAGACCGACAGCCTCCCTCCGAGATCCGCCTGGCGAAAGTTCCACGTCAGCGGCCGCCACCTCAGGGTCTGCTGAATCACTGATAGCATCTCGTACCCGCAACAGATTGAAGCAAGAATGCCAAGAGAAGTATAACTGGCCAGCCATAAATGTTCATGCTCGAGCAGCAACCCGCAAGGACAAGAGAACGGAGAGTTTAATGCTGGTACCCACCTGTAGGGAGGCATTCCCAGTGCGAATGGACATGGCCAAAATCGCAATGTGTAAACAATCAGAAGAGGTGATCGTGTCCCATAACCTTATGCACCTCACTGAAGTCCATAAGACTCATCGTGAACTGAGACCACCTGAAGATATAACGGCAGCAGAAATGACACTGTATGAAACACACATGAGAAACAGCTTCATGAATGGAATGAAGGATGAAATAGCGAAAAAGATGATCGCCCAGCCGTTGGAGGAAGGTGCTGCAGAAAAAGAGCATGCAGAAGAGATGCGAGCAGAGGTAGATCTGGCAAGTGCTTTTTTTGCAGAGCAATGGACAACTGGGCGAGGCAGTCACTGCACAGACAGTCCCATTGGCCCTGGAGGCTGGACAGCAGAGTGACTGACAGGGGATGGCTGACGTGGAGGTGTGCAGCCCACAAGGTACAGGTAAGCCTCTTTCCTTTATGCTTGGCAATGAAGACTCGCTAATGCTAATCCCTTCTACTAACCTTCCAGGAACTGAAACAAGTCCCACCCCGATATTGAGCACTGCGATTGCAGAGCGTGGATGATATGTTCAGTACAATGATGATGCGTATAAATCAATGCCTAAATCTATGTTATAATGGGAAGGTACACCAGTTGCCTTTTTGGAGTAGATACAGGGGCATCCCTGAAAGGCTAAGTTCTTATAATGAGACACCATTTGTCAAATAATGCCCTACAGCAGGCCAGTGATTATTTGGGAATAAACATGAGCCAACACTGTGCCAACCACCCAGCGAGCAGTGGGGCAGTGGAAAGAGAAAATGCTACCTTAAAAAATAAATTGACAAAATGTTGTGAGGAACTAGGGGTGACATAGACAAAGGCTTTCCGATTGTGCTAATATATATGAGATCTAGGAGGAGAGGAAAAGCTAATCTTAGCCTGTTTGAGATTTTGTTTGATAGGTTGCCAAATACAGGAATTGGCGCAAGACCAAAGGTAAGACAGATAACAGGCCACTGTGAGGATGAGATGTTGTGTTACGATATAAAACTGTCTACATTTCTGTCTGAAATAAAGAATCAAGTGAAAGCAGCACAACCAGCAGAAGGGAAGCTGCACGATCTCGAACCTGGAGACTATACAGTGGTGAAAGACTTCAGGAGGAAAGATTGGAAAGCGAAGAAGTGTCTGGGACCGTTTCAATGCTCCTTACAACACAGACAGCTGTTAAGATCGTTGATTTTTAGTTACCTGGCTTTTTAGATGTTTTCAAATCTGGCTCTATTATTTGTCGTCCTTGTTGTCATAAAATGACAAAAAGGAGGACAATGTAATGGAAATTTCGCATTTACGGTGAAATCTGAAATCCATTTACTGTGAAATTTGTAAGAAGAGAAATGATTTCTAAATTTGGTACTGTGCTCAAGCTCGCAGAGTGCTTTTGCTGAGTTCTGCAGTTAAGAACGCAGCCTGTTCCTGTTTCTGTAGAATTTTGTAAAGATTCAAACTGGCCTTGTGAGCGGTCAAAATTCAACAAAGGTTACGAGATACGAAGGACAGTGTGTCCAAATAACGAAAGAAATGAAAACGAATAGCAACTCAAATGTGCATAGTCTTTGTCCTTGATAATGTGATAAGAAGCACTATAAGTCAAGAATTTGAATTATGTTCCGGGGCCTTGCTAGCTGCATTTTGCTAGCTGCATTGTGCCCCTCTGTAACACACAGGTTAAACTGATATAATAGAATTCTTTTTCTTCGTTCTTGCTAATAGATGAGTCGATTTTGGATAAGTGGTGCTGGAATAGCACAGCAGTTCAGGCAGCATCGATGCTGCCTGAACTGCTGTGCTCTTCCAGCACCACTAATCCAGAATCTGGTTTCCAGCATCTGCAGTCATTGTTTTTACCTAATAGATGAGTCGAGTCCATTTACTTTTCACGACAGGCATATATACAACACTCCAATTTTTTTTTTGGGAGCTCTGCACTGAATATTGCTGTTTTGTATATTTTGTGTTCCTGTGTGTTCGCATTCTTTTTAGACACTTCCGTGTTCATTATTTGCAATGTTGTGTTTTGCAGTGTTTGGTTTTGTTCTGTTTCATCGGGTAGGTTAGTAGTTAATACACAGTAGTTGCATTGTAAGTCGCGTTTTTTTTTATTATACTGGTATTTGTCATATTTGCCATAACTTCACATTTTTGTAAAGTTAGAAAGCTTTTTTTTTGCCAATAAATATATTACAAAAACATTACAGCAGAGGAACATGAGCTTCATCACTCCAAGCCGACGCTGATCCAGATCTTCTATCTAAACTTGTTGCTTCCTTTATAAGAGACTGCCTGCATTTGCTCCGTGCCCATTCATGTATCTGTCTAGATAGATATTAAATGATGCTATCGTGCCCGTCTCTACCATCTCTGGTGGCAACATATTCCAGGTACCCACCATCCTCTGCATAAAGATCTTTCCACACATAACTCCCTTCAACTATTCCACTCTCACTTTGAACTGATTATCCCCCCGTAAGTGGGTCCCCGCCTCTGGGAAAAAGCTTCTTACTTTCCACCCTGTCTACATCTCTCATAATATTGTAGACATAAATCAGGTCCTCGCTCAATGTCTATCTTTCGAATGAACATAATCCTAATCTACTCAAAGACTCTTCATAGTTAGCACCCTCCATCTCTGGTAACATCCTGGTGAACCTCCTCTGCACCGTCTCCAGAGCATCCACATCCTTCTCCTAATATGGCAACCAGAACTGTACGCAGTATTCCAAATGCTGCTGAATCAAAGTACCATACAACTCTAGGATGACCTGCCAACTCTTGTACTCAATACCCCATCCAATGAAGGAAAGCACGCCGTAGGCCTTCTTGACCACTCTATTGACCTGCATTTCCACCTTCAGGGAACAATTAACTTTAATACACAGATCTCTCTGTAATCAATTTTCCACAGGAATTTTCCATTTATTGCATAGTGCGCTGTTGAATTGCATCTTCCAAAATGCATCACCTCGCATTTGCCTGGATTGAACTCTATCTGCCAATACTCTGCCCAAACCGCCAGTCTACCTATATTCTGCAGCATTCTTGCCAGTCCCCTTCACTATTTGCTTCTCCACGAATCTTAGTGTTTTCTGCAAACTTGCTAATCTGGCAACTCAATCCTTCCTCCAAATCATTTATATGCATCACAAGCAGCAGTGCTCCCAGCCCTGGTCACAGGTCTCCATTTTGAGAAACTCCCTTCGATATTCTGATGATCTCGCGACGTGAGGCGATTCGGTGGCTCAGTGGTTAGCACTGCTGCCTCACAGCACAGGGTCCCTGGTTCGATTCTAGCCTCGGGCGACTGTCTGTATGGAGCTTGCATATTCTCCAAGGTTTCATCCAGGTGTTCTGGCTTTCTTCCACAGTCCAAAGATGTGCAAGCCAGATGAATTGGCAATGCTAAATTGCCCATAGTGTTAGGTGCATTAATCAGAGAGGGAGTGGGTCACTCTTTGGAGGGTCGGTGTAGACTGGTTGGGCCGAAGGGCCTGTTTCCACACTGTAGGGAATCTAATCATATTTGTACATCTATCTCACGTTCGCTGTTGGGAGACCTGTAGTACAGCCCAGCATTGAAACTGCACCCGTCCTATTTCTGAGCTCTGCCCATATTGCCACACTGCTCGTGCCCTCCTTCAGCACAGCTGTAATACCTTCTTTGAACAGTAATGCAAAATTTCCACTCCTTTTGCCTCCCAATCTATCCTGCTTGAAGCATCGATGGCTTCATTACCTAGTTCCTTAGAGACTTTAGTTATTGCGTCCTTACTGTCCTCCAACCTCATTTGGTTCCCATCCCCCTGACACATTATTTTAAACCCTCACAACGCCGTAAGCAAAAACACCCAAAGGACGATGGTTTCAGTCCGTCCCAGGTGGAGACCATCCAATTTGTAATAGTCCCACTTCCCCCAGAACTGGTCCTAATGTCCCAAAAGTCTGAAATCCTACCTCCTGCACCATCTCTCAAGTCACACATTCATCATGCGTATTCTATCATTCCGACTCTGACTAGCATTTCGCACAGGTTAGGAGTCAAGTCACGTTATAACTTGACTCCTAACTCCCTAAATACTGCTTGTAGGATATCATACTGTTGATTTCCTATATCATTGGTGCCTACATGCACCACGACCAACTGACTGTTCACCCTATTCCTTGAGAATTTCCTACAGCTGATCTGAGACATCCAAGACCTATGTACCTGGGAGGCAACGTACCATTCGGGAGTCTCTTTTCTGACCACAGAACAAACTATCTACTCCCCTTAGAATTGAATCCCCTAGGAATGTCGCCCATGCACTCACTTTTCCGCTCTTCTGAACAGCAGAATCTACCATGGACTGAGCAACTGCTGCCACCCCCTGTTGAGCCACCTCCCCCAACAGTTTCGAAAACGCTATAGCTGTTTTGGAGGGAGATGACCGCAGGTGTCACCTGCACTGCCTTCCTGCTCTTTCTCTGCCTTTTGGTCACCCATTCCATTTTTTCCCTCAGCCTTTCTAATCTGCGGTGTGACCAATTCACTAAACCAGCTATCCATGACCCCATCAGCATCCCATATGCTCCAAAGTGAGTCCATCCCCAACTCCAGAGCAGTCATGCGGACTAACAAGAGCTGCAACTGGACACACTTCCTGCATTGAACGAGTCAACAACATGAACTGCGTCCCTGAGCTCCCACATTGATCAAGAGGAGCATAAAATGGATCTGAGATCGGCTGGCATTTTCAACCTTAAATTTAACTTTTGTCTTAGCTGAGGTAAATGAAAACGGAATGCTCTTAACCAATCAATCGATAAAACAATAAAGAAAGGAAATACAAAAACCCTACTTGATCGACTCACCACAGAGTCCTTTTTTTTCGAATAGAGAATGAAGGCAGGTGAGAGACACTAAAAATGTAGTGTCTCTGATTCAGCCGCTACACAAATAAAATGGTTTCACTCACTTTCCCAGTAGCCCTCTGATCCTCGCTCTCACCTGACAACAAATGAAGGCCTCGATGCCCGAGACAATTTTTAACCGGTTTCAGTCACCTTCCAAGCAGCCCTCTGGTTCTCGCTTTCGCCTCTTGACAAATTAGAGATGCCCCAAACGAATTTTCGTAGTTGCCTGTCTTGGAGTTGAAATTTGGGCGTGAAATGAGAGGCCATTTGAAATAAAGTAAAGAGAAATTGGCAGGACCAAATTCGGCAATCTCACTCTTAGATTATGCATCAGAGGTGAGACAGAGAGATTAAATTGATTAGTCGAGTGAGCTAATCATAATCTAAAAAGGGCACTGCTTATAACGAAGCAGTTAGCAGATAAAGTATCTGAGACTCGGACATTTACCTGAGGGGATGACGTGTTATTAATGTCGCCAGTGAAAGGAATCCCTTCAAAGCCACGTACAGTGGTCCCTATCAAATTAAGAAAATGTCGAGTCAGGTGAACTAAATAGTAAAGATGGCAGACCGTAAAAAAACGGCATTGGCTATGTCATGTGAACATGTTGAAACATTACTATAATAGAGAGAAATAACTGGAGAATCAAATGTAAGTCACTACCCCACATAGTGAGGAATCAAATCCAGATGATATGGATTTTACTGTGCCTCAAAATAGATTTTAAAATAAAGACGTCCTTAAGGACTGGGATAGGTTAGTAAATTATCTGCCACATAAGCAAAGAACACGGTTGAAAGGTTTGTTACTGCAGTGTGAGGGCATATGTATGAATCAGATGGGGATGACTAATGTTATTGTACATAATGTAGATGTAGGAAATGCTGCTCAGAAAGAAAAACACCCCTATCGACTTCATCCTTTCAAAGCCACAAAGGTCCAGATGGAGGTGGAGGCCATTCTCGATGAGGATATCATCGAAACAAGCCAGAGCGAGTGGAGTTCGAAGGTCATCATGGTTCCAAATTGGACACATATCCAATTCCAAGATTGTAGGACAGTAACGAGAAAATTGGACAAGCCGGTTGCATCAACACTTTGGACTTTCTGCATGGTTACTGGCAGGTAATTTTATCAGAGATGGCGAAACAAATTTCGGCGTTTTTAACCCCAAATGGGCTATATCAATTCAAAGTGATGCCCTTTGGAATGAAGAATGCACCGACCATATTCCAAAGACTCATGATCAGAGTTGTGGCTCTGTTACAAACTGTGCAATTTATTTGGACGATGTAGTGACCTTTAGCAAGACCAGGAAAAATTACATGGCACAAGAGCTCTTTGAATGACTACGAGAAGCAAAACTGTTACTTAACTTAAACAAAACTGAATTCGCGAAAGCAGTGGTGATGTTTTTGGGACATAACATCGGCCATGGAAGGTTAACCCCACGGAATGCCAAACGAAGGCCATCGAGGAATTTCCACGACTAAAGTCGAAGAAAAAGGTACTTCGATTATTTGGAAGAAACATATTTTATTGGACGGTTGTTCCAAAATACAGCAGTGTAGTGGCACCGCTAACCAATTTGCTGAAAAGGAACACAAAGTTTCAGTGGACAGAACAATGTCTTATCTCTTCACGCTTCAGCCTCTCTGCCGTTATTCCTGATGAAGGGCTTTTGCCCGAAACGTCGATTTCGCTGCACCTTGGATGCTGCCTGAACTGCTGTGCCCTTCCAGTACCACTAATCCAGAATCTGGTTTCCAGCATCTACAGTCATTGTTTTTACCTCGTTGAATGCCACACCAGTTTTAGCCACACCAAACTTTTCAAAAACTTGTAAAGTTGCCATCGATGCTAGTATCAGAGGAGTTACATCTGTACTGCTAGAGAAGGGTGGTGATGGGATTGCACTGCTAGTTGTTTCCTTTTCGAAGAAACTCAACATTTTCCAAAGGAAATACTCCATGATCGAAAAAGTACTAATGAGTGTGGTACTGGCCTTACAAAATTTCCATGTATATGTCACGAACAATATATATACACATACACACTATATATATATGTATATATATATATATATATATATATATATATATATATATATATATATATATATATATATGAAGAAGTTAAAGTGAACTTAGATTAATGTTACCTGTATGTTAGGGTAATGTGCTTAAAGAATGGAAACAAAATTAAGCCATCTTTTCATTATGATGCTTCAGTTGTATCTTAAGGGGGAGGTGTTATGAAGTTGTAGGTGTACTGTACCTTTGTCTGATTTGAAGATCAGACTTCAACTCATCCACTCTGAGCCAGAATTCCTCAAGCAAGCAACCCTTGCATAGATGGAAACCATCAGCTGACATATCATCTCCGACTATCTTTCTCTTCTCCCTGCCTCTACGTTTTCATTAGTGAGGTTGCATTTGCTGCATCAAATCTTCCAAACTTTCATAGATTGCCTTTTGCCTCTTAACTGGTTCTCAGTACATGCCACCATATCCTCCTAAAACACCTGCACTTTTTTTAAAAAATCTGCTAATATGTATAGAATACTGTATAGATGTATTACAACATTGACAATCACCAATGAACGTCCAATGCACCACCACTGACTGAGCTGGAAGAGCTCTAAAAGGCGTTGCTACTCGATTGATTCTGCACGAAGTTGCAAGGGAACCACTCACATCTGTTCAGCTACTGGAGTAGACTTATAAGGATATGAAGTGGAGAATAACTGAGACAACATTGGACGTGTCTTCTTTGGTTTTATTAAAGGAATAGGTCAGCAACTGCATTCATGAAGATTTGGGGATAAGTGATTTGATGAAAATGTCATTGGGTATCATTAAAGATTAGAGACTTAATAGGGCTAGAGATGATGTATGAACATGATTGTCAAGGGCGGTGAGTGAGAAATGTTTGATTTGTGTCCCTATGCAACAAGACCGTGAAAATATTCAAATCTGAGGTAACAGGCCAAAAGCAGTTACTCCACTCAAGTTCTCAAAATTTTATGACGATTGGATCACCTTCTAAAACTACAATGACTGTCCACCATTGGCAAGACACAAGTCCGTAGTGCGATGGCATAATTTACACTGGCGAGGAGGACTGCAGATCCAACAAGTCTCGGGGACATTAGCATTTTCTGTTATCCGTGCATTTTATTGTTATCGTGGCATTACAAGGTGAACAATGTTTGATAGCTATCAATTTTCACACCACCGAAAAATAATAGAATAAAATCAATACCGGAACTCATTAAGACTTTCTGTAAATCATGAACCTTAATGGTTAAGAGAAAAATGTCTGATCTAGAATTTAAGGCATCATTTGAGTATGTTGGATATCACGAAATCTAAGAAGAATGGGAGTCAATGGGACTCAGAGGAAACTTTCTCCATAGGTTGTCATCATTTTTGGCAGAGATGACGATTGTTGTTTTTGGTCAGTCATCTCTACTTCAGGACATTGTACAAGAAATCCTCAGGATCCAGTATATCGCCAGAGGTCGGGATCCGTGTACTTCACATCCAATACAATTCACAAACACTGAAACAGTCCCTATCCAAATGCATTAGGATTTAGAAGAAAAGATGTCTTTTCAGTCAGCAAGGAATTGAATTGAATTTATTGTCGTGTGTACTGAGGCACAATGAAAAGCTTTGTTTTGAGATCAATATAGGCAGATCCCATTGTTAAATAGCATAGGTAAGTAAAATAATAGATAAAGACGGCAAAAACCAAAACACAGGTACAGGCAAATGCTCAACATTTGTGAGTCTATTCAGTATTCTAACAACAGGAAGGTAGAAACTGTTTCGAAACCTGCTGGTGCATGTGTGCAGGCTTCTGTACCTTCTTCCCAATGGTAGAGGTTGTAGAAATGCATTTCCAGGGTGCGATGGATCTTTGAGAATGCTTGCGGCCTTTTCTTGACAGCAGACCTGGTAGTTGGATTCCTTCGATGGAAGGCTGGCTTTTAAGATTTCCTGGACTGAGTTCACCACTCTCTGTAACTGTCTCCGATTTAAATACTACAGTTATCATACCGGGCAGTGATACATCCAGACAGAACGCTCTCAATAATGCAACTATAAAAGTTGGCAAGGGTATTCACCACCATGCTAAATTTCCTCAGCTGTCTGAGGAAGAAGGCAGGCTGTTGGGCTTTTGTAACCAGTGTGGTCGCATGAAGAGTCAAGAAAGCTTATTGTTGATGACCACTCCATGGAACCTGACACTCTCCACTTGTTCCATCTCTGTGCTGTAAATCTGTAAATGTGTGTGTGTGTGTGTGTGTGTGTGTGTGTGTGTGTGTGTGTGTGTGTGTGTGTGTGTGTGTGTGTGTGTGTGTGTGTGTGTGTGTGTGTGTGTGTGTGTGTGTGTGTGTGTGTGTGTGTGTGTGTGTGTGTGTTGGGGGAGGGGGCAGTGGCAGTGTCGGGTGCATGAGTAACATTCCGCGAAAGTCAGTAATGACTTCCTTGGTTTTGCTGCCATTGCGAGCTAGGTTGTTCTCTGTGCACTATTTTCTTAGGTCTTCCAACGCCCGTCTGTAGTCTGTTTCGTCGGCATCTGAGATTATGGTAGTGTCATCAGCGAACTTGCAATGGAATTACTCTGGTATTTGGCATCACAGTCATAGGTATACCGTGAATACAGTAGAGGGATGAGTATGCACTCCTGGGGGGCTCCAGTGTTGAGAGCTAGTGACGATGAAATATTGACCCCAATCTTCACCGATTGTGACCTGTGAGTAGGTAAGCTGAGGATCCAGTTAAAGAGAGTGGGGCTTAGTCCAAGATCACTAAGTTCAGTCATCAGTCTCAAGGGGATAATAGTGTTGAAGGCTGAACTGTAGTGAATGAGTAGCATTCTTACATATCTATTCTTGGTGTCAAGATGTTCTAGGGAGGAGTGAAGGGGAAGTGGCATGGCATCTGACGAGTATCTGTTGGTCCGAGAGGCACTTTGGTGTAGGTCAAGAGCAGTGGGAAGGGTGGAGTTGATTAATGCCATGACTAGCCTTTCAGAGCACTTCATCACCACCGACGTTTGGGCCACTGGACGGTAGTCATTGAGACATGCTGCATGAGCCTGCTTAGGCGCAGGGATGATGTTGGCCCTCCTGAACCAGGCAGGGAAAGTGGCCTGTTGCAGGGAGACGTTAAAGATGTCCGAGAAAACGTCTGCCAGTTGATCTGCACACACTCACAATGCACGGCCTGGTACCCCATCAGGTCCGATCGCATTCATTGGATTCACACGAAGGGAAACCGATCTGATCTCTGATGCAGTAACTGTTGGGATAGGTTCGTCAGGACTTGTCGGAATAGGTGTTACCTCTCCGCCGAAATTCTGCTCAAAGCGAACGTCGAAGGCTTTGAGAGGATCTGAGAGGGATGAGTCATCGCCTGCTATCTTGCACAGTTTCTTCTTAGAAACTGTGATGTCATTCAGTGCTTAACATAGTCAACCAAGTGTCTCTCAGGGTCTCAAATTTGGATCGGTATTCGTCTTTAGCTTTCTTAATATCAGAGTGGAGGTCATATTTGGATTTGCTATATTTAAGTGGGTCGCCTGATCTGAAAGCCTGACACCTGGTTTTTAGCAGTTTCTGTATCTTCTAATTCATCCAGGGTTTCCTGTTGGGGAACACCCGGATTGACTTCTTCAGTATGCAGTCCTCCACACACTTGCTGGTAAATTATGTGTCAACGTATGTGCGGACTGTTTGAGTATGATCCAAATAAGCCAATTCCAGTCAGTACTGGAGTTAATCCCCTGCCTGCTATTACCAACAATGGAATTGTATCCGCACGACGGCCTCCTGCTTGAACTTTTGCCTTTTAGCCGGGAGAAGATTGTGATTGGAGTTCCTGAAATGAGAGCGGGGAATGGAGTGGTAGGCATTTTTCAGAGTGGTATGGCAGTGGTCTAAAAAGTGCGGGCCCTTGGTGGGCAGGAAATGTTCTGGTGGTACTTGGGCAACACCTTCCTTAGATGGATTTGATTGAATTCGCCAGTTACAATAAACAGGGCCTCGGTGTGTTCTATCTCTAGGGTGTTATTGGTGGAGTACAACACACCCAGAGCTTCCTCAACTTTTGCTAGTGGCAGTATGTACACAGCAGTTAAGATAGTAGTGGTAAAATTCCGTGGTTGATAGAGGGGGCAGCATTTGATGTTGAGGAATTTAAGGTTTGGGGAGCAATGGCTGCGCAGGGTTGTAATGTTCATGCACCACAATTTGTTGATTGAAAAGCAAACCTCTCCAACCTTCTATACCCCGAGGATGCTGTACGGTCCATATGATGGATAGAAAAACCATCAGCCTGAAGTGCACAGTCGGGAATGCGTGGGTTGAGCCAGGTTTCTGTGAAGCAGAGTGCGAGGCAGTCCCACAGTACACGCTGAAATTGAGCCATGATCTGAGTTCATCCATCTTGTTCTCCAGAGATTACACATTTGCTAGCAGGAAGCTAGGAACGGGGGTCTTGAAACCACGTAGTCTCAGTCTTACTAGCAGGCCGGCACGGTTGCCCCGTTTCCTTGAAAGTTTTAATATATTTGGATGGTCCGGTGGTCAGGTGGAGTGGACAGTGACTGCTTCCAGTTCAGTGATCCTTCCCAAGATCCTGTGGAGCACATCGGAGGCATCAGAGACATTGAGCAACATGTGAACATTGGGCTTAATCTCTGGTCTGGAATAAGAAGGGACTTTAATATGTTGACAGTGAACACAGATTATAAATGTGACAGAAGTCAAAGCTTTCGTTGAAAACAAGATTTAAATGGCAAGAACAATAGTAAAGTTAAGTATTCTGCAACTGGACTGAAAGAAATACCAGGAGTCCCAACAAAAGCTTGGACAGTATAGTGACCTACCCGAATTACATAAAGAATGGCTTGAATCCTCATTGTTAATGTCATCGGATTATAAAATGAATGGTAGTGAAGACCCTGCGATGAAGTCCTGTCCATGGTCATAACGTTCCAGTGTACTGTTCTGAGAATATGATCCATTGTTGGAAATTTGGGTCTATTGTCCTCGAAATCCATATTAATACGGGAGTGAAATTCTTCACGGCCATAACAATGAACCACGGAGAATGGCAGTAATCACAGTCAATGAACAAGTAGTTCAGTTAACCCCTCTGAATGCTGCAGCTTGATATCATATAATCCTGAAAATCTATCCGAAATGAATGGGATGAATGGTGCTCACTGAGAGGAGAACTGGTGGATATGGTTGTAATCTTTCAATCTTGCATCAACAGAGAAAGGATCATAACATTTTTAATATAATACTTTATTTGTAAGAGGAAAGAGGGATAAATCCAAAAACAACATCGTGAGATTAGAAATTGCGGGGAATTGTTTAAAATCACATAAGCTTGGAGAAAATAACAGATTATTTCCGATGCATGTGAGGCCGCAGGCGTATTCTGTCACACAGGCATAATTACCCCACAATAACATGAAATAACATATATTTATCAGTTATTCAGATGGTGAATTCAACATCTAATCTATGTCTGTTTTATAAAGGAGATCTAATGACAAGGCTTAGCTCGTAAACACTGGGAAAATAACCGTATTCAATAAACATGCAAATGTTTTTTGAACATAATCATCAGTAATATAAAAGCATAAATGTTTATCTGTTTCGTGGATCCTAAACAAACACATGCACGTCTGAAAATAAACATGGAAAAATAATTTCAGTACAAAGGTTGTCTTTCTGGATTTATTTTCTTTTGTCTAGGAGGCTTTAGTCGGTGGAGAGAGAATGAAAGGGTCAAATATGAAATATGCTATGTTTTGGACTGGGATGCTATGCCTAATTGAAGAGCAGTCCCTTGTGTATTCTTGGCAGACAAAGAACGGTCAGAAAATTCGATGTTCAGAAGATGTTTCGGACATTCATTCAGAAGAACAAATCAGTTTATCTCTGTAATCACAAGACGGCATTTCAGAAGCCAGAGAACTTGACCGGACTGCTTCCTCACAGGGTTTTTACCAGCCCTGCAAATCATTTCATAAAACATAAGCACTCTCCATTTCGTCTTTGTTCAAAGAAACCCAGCAAATTTCTAAAGCTAAACCTGGTCTGTAGTCATGATGAATTGCCATGCTATTTGTTCAAGACATCACACTGTGGTGGTTGGTGTGCAATGACCTGTTCACATTAACATCGTCCAAACAAAGGAAGAAAACCAAGTTTTGACCGCAATCGTTTTTTTTTTTCTTAACTGTTCAAGTAAATGTGTTTTTGAAGCTATAAACGGATCGAAAGTATGGAATAAAATGTTTCACAGGCATGGAAACTGATGAGTACAATGTTTGGAAGATCAAAATTCAGATTTAAGATCATTGAAAACGTTAATCTGCAAAAAAGGGCAGAAACTAACTTCTTTTTCTTTCGAATATTAGTTAAATTAAAAAGGTGATAATTGGAAATTAATTGCTGGCTTTCACAAATAAATTACGAAGTGAGCAGAGTGATCCATAGTCCAATGGAAAAACTCATTATGCTATCTGTTAAAGATATTATCACCGTAAACTGTAGTCCATCACCTGCGCATCTACGTTTATTTTCTCATCTAGTACTTGATACTTTGAGAGTACAGTTAAGTGATTCATTACCACTGAAATCAAAACTGCATCGGGTTTGTCCAATCGTGTGGATAGAATCAGGACAAAAAATACAATAAACAGACTGTTGGTACTCTGTAAGTGATGTTCCCACAATTCCACCTTATTTTCTACTGCATAAGGAAATCATTCTGAATCTCAACCAAATCTTATATTGGATCCGTCAAAAAATCCGTAATTTTGTAATAGTTAACAGTTTGTCATGTATGAACATACAAGTTATCTCTGATACAAATCTATTCCGTTTCTTACAATATATAAATTATTGCTGACCCTTTTTGTTCATTGCCTTAACTCATTGAGATTTTACTTGAATTTCCGATCTGACTACTCGGTTTATTATGATTATCCATTGTATCGAATAGACTTGTTAACATCAAATGATAATTGAAATAATCGATTAGTTATAATGCGACAGTCGAAGTTACTAAATGTAGAAATTTTGTCAAGGACTACAGCACCTCCTATCATACTACTGAGCTCTTGCATTTTTTTCACCTATATCTTTGAAAATCTCTTGACTGTACAACATCTTGTCCAATTCATTGTAAATGTTAGGGAAAGGTTCTGGAACCGATATTAGAACCTATATCGATTCAAGATGAAAGCTTACATACATGCATTAAACATGCTTCTCATAACTAATGTATCTTTTGTTGCTTCCATTCCTACAGGATAGCCTAGAGGGTTTTAAATATCTCCTGGTGCAAATGTGAGTGTGATCCGAAATTCTGTGCAATTTTCAATGAAAACAGACTTCACTTCCGATTTGCAAGTAATATTAAATAATAAAGCTTTGGGTGCAGCTGTCTCTGAACACCTTCCGTCTGTCCGCATCAACACTTGGTTATTCATAGAATTATACATAATTGTTATATTAACCAGTGTACAAATTCCTCTTCGCCCTTTTGAATAATTGATTTAATACACAGACTTCTGTGCTATTCACCAAGTATGAGAGCCTGGCGTCTGACCTGGTATTATGACCCTCACAGAATCATTAAGAGGTACACATTATCACCTTTTCTGGTAGCATTATTGCCACATATTGTGATTTTTGTAATGAACTTGTGGATATATTGCTACATGTTACGCCGTTGGCTTCAGCAATATGTGCAACAGTGGAATTAGGAATAAGTTATGCTCAGACATGTTGATGTTTAAACTAGAACGTAGTGTTTTCGCACAATAATTCTTTATTGTCCTTTTTGGCACAGTTATTAGTCGAGCACGTTTATGGAAAAGTGAGGACTGCAGATGCTGGGGATCAGAGCTGAGAATGTGCTGCTGGAAAAGCACAGCAGGTCAGAAAGCATCCAAGGAACAAGAGAATCGACGTTTCGGGCATAAGCCCTTCTTCAAGAATGAGGAAAGTGTGTCCAGCAGGCTAAGATAAAAGGTAGGGAGGGGAGTTGCGAATGCGATAGGTGGAGGGAGGTCAAGGTGAGGGAGATAGGCCGGAGTGGGGTGGGGGCGGAGAGGTCAGGAAGAAGATTGCAGGTTAGGAAGGCGGTGCTGAGTTCGAGGGATTTGACTGGGACAAGGTGGGGGGAGGTGAAATGAGGAAACTGGAGAAATCTAAGTTCATCCCTTGTGGTTGGAGGGTTCCCAGGCGGAAGATGAGGCGCTCTTCCTCCAACCGTCCAGTTGCCATGGTCTGGCGATGGAGGAGACCAAGTACCTGGATGTCCTTGGTGGAGGGGGAGTTGAAGTGTTGGGCTAAGGGGTGGCCGGATTGATTGGTCCGGGTGTCCCAGAGGTGTTCTCTGAAACGTTCCGCATGCAGACGGCCTGTCTCCCCAATATAGAGGTGGCCACATCGGGTGCAGTGGATGCAATAGATGACGTGTATGGAGGTGCAGGTGAATTTGTGGTGAATATGGAAGTGTTCCTTGGGGCCTTGGAGGGAAGTAAGGGGGGAGGTGTGGGCGCAAGTTTTACATTTCTTGCGGTTGCAGGGGAAGGTGCCGCGAGTGGAGGTTGGGTTGGTGGGGGGTGTGGACCTGACGAGGGACTCACAGAGCGAGTGGTCTTTTCGGAATGCTGATAGGGGAGGGGAGGGAAATATATCCCTGGTGGTGGGGTCCGTTTGACGATGGCGGAAATGACGGAGGATAATACACTGGACATGGAGGTTGGGGTGGGAGGTGAGGACCAGTGGGGTTCTGTCCTGGTGGCGGTTGGAGGGGCGGGGCTCAAGGAAGGAGGAGGGGGAAGTGGAAGCGATGCGGTGGAGGGCATCGTCGACTATGTCTGGGGGGAAATTGCGGTCCTTGAAGAAGGAGGCCATCTGGGTTGTGCAGTTTTGGAACTGGTCCTCCTGGGAGCAGATGCGGCGGAGACGAAGGAATTGGGAATATGGGATGGCGTTTTTGCAGGGGGCAGGGTGTTCGGAGGTGTAGTCTAGTTAGCTATGGGAGTCGGTCGGTTTATAGTAAATGTCCGTGTCGATTCGGTCACCTGAGATAGAAATGGAAAGGTCTAGGAAGGGGAGGGAGGAGTCTGAGGCGGTCTGAGCACGTCTGAGCACGTTTATACCTTTGTACATAATTATCAGTTTTGTCGTAGAGCCATAGAGATGTACAGAAACACGCTTTGATCCAACATATCCATGCCGACCAGACATCTTAACCTAATCTAGTACCATTTGCTAGCATTGGATCATATCCCTCCAAACCCTTCCTATTCATAAACCGATCCAGATACCTGTTAAATGCTGCAATTGCACTAGCCTCCACCACTTCCACTGGCAGTTCATTCTATAAATATACCACCTTCTACATTTAAAATGTTGCCCTTAGGTCCCTTTTGCATTAATCCCTCCTCACCCTAAACCTATGCCGTCTAGTTTGGACTCCCCCATTATAGGGAAAATATATGATCCATTTGTCCTATCCATGGCCATCATGATTTTATAAACCTCTCTGAGGCCACTCCTCAGCCTACGACGCTCCAGAGAAAACAGCCCCAAACTCTAAAGTTTCTCGCTTTAGCGTAAATCCTCCAAAACTGGCAAAATCCTGGTAAGTGTTTTCTGCACCCTCTCAAGTTTAACAAAATGCTTGTGCTTGGAAGGAGACCAAAAATGACCGAACCAATGTTCCCTACAGCTGCAACATGACTTCCCAATTCCTGTCCTCAATACACTGAAAAATAAAAAAGGAAAGCATACCAAGTTCCTTCTTCACTATGCTGTCTACCTGTGACTCTACCTTCTAGGAATAATGAACCTGCACTTCAAATTCTCTTTGTTCAGCAACACTCTCCAGGCCCTTACCATTAAGTGTACAAGTCTTACTTTGATTTGCTTTTTCCTAAATGCAGCACCTGACATTTCTCTAATTTAAGACTCCATCACCTACTCCTCAGCACATTGGTCCATCTGATAAGATTCCATTGTACTCTGGCATAACCTTTTCACTGTCCACTCCATCTTCATTTTTGGTGTCATCTGCGTACTTACTAACTATACCTTCTATATTCACATGCGAATCATTTGCATAAATGAAGAAAAGTAAAGGACACAACACCAATCGTTGTGGCACTCTACTGGTCACAGGCCTCCAGTCTGAAAATCAAACCTCCACGATCACACTTTGTCTTCTACCTTCGTGCCAGTTTTGTATACAAATTGCTGGTTCTGCCAGTATCCCATGAGATCTAACCTTGCTAACCAGTCTCCCATGGGGGACCTTGTCAAGCACCTTACTGAAGTCCATATGGATCACGTCCATGACTCTGCCCTCATCAATCCTGTTACCTCTTCCAAATTTCAGTCAAGTTCATGAGAAATGGTTTCCCACGCACAAAGACATGCAGACTATCCCTGATCAATCCTCACCACTATAAATACATGTGAATCCTATCCCTCAGGAATGCCTCCATCATCTTGCCCACCACCGACGTCAGGCTCACCAGTCTATCGTTCCCTGGCTTTTCTTTACCACTTTTATTAAATAGTGGCACCACGTTAGTCAACCTCAAGTCTTCTGGAACCTCACCTGTGACTGTCGATGATACAAATCTCTCAGAAATGAGCCAGACATTCTTTACCATAGCTTCCCCGAGATTTGCGGCGGCAGTGTAGCTCAGTGGTTAGCACTGCTCTTTCACAGTGCCAGGGATCTGGATTTGACGCCATCCTCGGGCGACTATCTGTGGTGAGTTTGCACATTCTCCGTGAGTCTGCTCCAGCTGTTTTGGTTTCCTCCCATAACCCAAATATGTGTAGATTGAGTGAATTACCCATAGTTCTCATGGATGTGCAGGTGAGGTGTATGAGTTAAGCATAAATGTAACGGAATGGGTTTGGGTGTGTGACCTTCGGAGGGTCAGTGTGTACTTGTTGGGCGGAAGGGTCTGTTTCCACATAGTAGGGATTCGACAGATTCCCACAGAGTTCTCGGGTGCACATGATCAGGTCCTGGGGATTTATCCACTTCTATACATTTCAAGACATCCAGAACATCCTCCCCTGTCGTATCGCCATTTTTCAAAATGTCATCATCTATTTCGCAATGTTCTATACCTTCCAGTAAACACTGATGTAAATTACTCATTTAGTATCTCCCACTTGCTGATGATTTTTTTTCCCTCATTGATTCATTATTGCTTGTGCATATCTGTAACACATAAAGAAATATTGCATTTTGAAAACGTACGTAGTGCAGCAACACAGCTTGGATGTGAACCAAAATGGTGGCAAATGACCAGTTGTACTGGGATCTATTCACCATATTTAAAATAGTGAATATCGAGGAGGGAACGTAACACTGTAAACTTCATTGTTTTAAAAAAACCTGTTCATGGAATAACACGCAAAGAAACAAAGACAAGACTATGCACAGGGGTTCAAGATTAATTATTATGCCCATCAAAATAAGAATTTGAAGATATGTGAACAGAACGGCCTCAATATTTGCTTTGTAACTGGCATATAACTATGATAAATGATTGTCATGCAGATGAATTTGACATGTTATTTGGAGAAAGTAATTACTTCAAACAGCCAGTCCAACGTCGAATGTGAGGTGAGGGGAGTGAAAGCCTTTGACATCAAGTCTGCATTCGATCGAGTGTGGCATCTGAAGACGATTATTACAGGTCAATCGACTCAGCTCCAGAACATCTCTGCAGAACTTTCTCAGGGCATTGACATCTGTCCAAGATGATGGCCTCACGGTGTCATCAGGGGGCTGTTAGTCCAGACACTCAGATAACGTTTTGGGGACCTGGGTACAAACTCCACCACGGCAGAGGGAGAAAAATGAATTTAATATATATCTGGAATTCAAAATCCAACGATAACTATGAATGCTTTACCCGTTTTCAGAAAAAAAACCCTCTGCTTCAACAATGTCCTTTCGAGAAGGAAACTGCCATTATTACCTAGTCTGGCCGATATGTGACACTATGTGTTTGAGTCTTCACTACCCCATGGGCAATTCGGGAATGGCGATAAATGTTGTTTAGCCAACAGCGACCTCATTCCATGCTTGAACAGAGAAAAAAATACTTCAGCTCTTTCTTCGATGTTGTTCAATCCATCATAAGTTTAGACATGGTGATATTCTCCGATGATTTCAAAATGTTGAGCATCGATCCTGACTCCTTGGATACTGAAGCGATCCATGTGCAAATGCAACACGCTTTGAGCGATATTCAGGCTTAGGCTGACAAGTGGCAAGTAAGATTTATGCCACAGAAATGATAGGCTATGACTATCACCAGTCAGAGAAAATGTAAAAACCGCCTCATTGACATTCAGAGGTGTTCCGATCACTAAATGCCACACTATCAACAACCTGGACTGAATTCAACTGGACAAAAAAACATAATGGCGACAATAAACAGTCAGAGGCTAGGCATACTACGGCAAATAATTCACCTCCTGGCTCCTGCCTGCCCATCATATGCAAAGCACAAGACAGGAGTCTGATGGAATTCTTCCACTTTATCAGATGGCTGCAGCACCAACAATACTCAAGAAGCTTGGCGCTGTCCAGAATAAAGTCGAGAGTGCGTGGCGCTGGAAAAGCACAGCAGGTCTTGCACCATCTGTGGAGCAAAGTAATTGACATTTCTGGCAGGAGCCCGTCATCCTGATGAAAGGCTCCTGCCCGAACATTCGATTGTCCAGGTCCTAAGATGCTGTGCTTTTCCTACGCCACGCAGTCTCGACGATGTTCTCCAGCATCTGCAGTCCTCACATTCTCGGCTGTCCAGACCAAAGCAGATCACTTTACTTGAATCACATCCATGTGCATCCAACTGCTCATCCACAAACGCTCAGCAGCAGCAGATCCAAAACGCACTTCAGAAATTCACTGAAGATTCTCAGATATTCCAAACATAAAAATATTTCCAGCCAGGAGGACAAGGGCAGCAGATATTTGTGAACGCCACCAATTTCAAGATCCCCTCCAATCCACAGATCATACCGAATTGGAATTACATGACTCTTCATTCACGGTTGATGGTTCAAAACTCTGGACTTGTGGTCAACTCGCAGCCAGTGAACGTTTTGAGTCAAGAGGCAGCTCACAACCTTCTCAAGGCAATTAGGGATAGGCAATAAATGCTGGTCAAACAATTGAATTAAGAAGCAGGAACTTTACTTCTATTAAGGAAGGACTCTGAAAATGGATTTAATCGTTCGGTTGAAAGAATCTCAATGATTCGTCGGCGTGGCTATCCCTCGAGATCGAGATCTTTGTTCCGTTGATCTATTATGTGCAGTCAGAAGGCTATGAGTCCAAACTTGGCTTTGAAGGTTGTTCTCCATTCAGGCCAAGTAGTTCCAGATAGCAGATGGTTGATTGTGCCTCACTTTCCATTTCCTTCTCTTTTCTTCTAGTTCTGTTCATCTTTGAAAGATGCTGTTCCTTTTCGAATGACGGTTTGCCAAGAGACATAGAACGTAGGACATTGAAAAGTGCAGCACAGTACAGGCCTTTCAGCCCTCGATATCGTGCCGAGGTTTAATCCTAATTTAAAATACAATACTCTAACCTAAACTCCCCTCAATTCACTCCTGTCCACGTGCATGTCCACCAGTCGCTTAAATGTTCCTAATGACTCTGCTTCCATTCATTCCATGGCAACACATTCCATTCATTCACAACTCTGTGTAAAGAAACTACCTCAGTCATCTCCTCAACACATTCCTCCTCATACCTTAAAACTATGAGCCCTCATACCAGTCAATCCTGCACTGGGGGAATGTCTCTGTCTATTGACTCTATCGATGCCTCTCATTACCTTGTATACTTCAATCAGGTAATCTGTCTTCCTCCTTCTCTCCAGAGAAAAAGTCCGAGCTTATTCAAACTCTCTTTATAAGGCAATCCCTCCAGTCCAGGCAGAATTCCAGTAAACATTCTTTGCATACTTTCTAAAGCTTCAGTATCCTTCCTATAGCAGGGTAACCAGAACCGGACAAAATATTCCAAGTGTGGTCTTAACAGGGACTTGTAGAGCTGTAGCAAAACATCGTGACTCTTCAACTCGATCCCCTGTTAATGAAAGCCAAAACACCATAGGCTTTATTAACAAGCCTATCCAATTGGGTGGCAACTTTGAGAGATCTATGACCTTGAACACAAAGACCCTGCTGTTGTCCACATTGCCAAAAATCCTGTCTTTAATCCTATATTCAGCATTCACATTCGACCTTCCAAAAGACATCATTACGCATTCATCCAGGTTGAACTCCACGTGCCGTTTCTCAGCCCAGATGTACATCCTGTCGATGTCACGCTACAGCCTGTAATAGCTCTCAATACTATCAACGGCAGCTGTAAACTTTGTGTCATCGGTATACTTACTAACCTACCCATCAACATCCTCATCTAACGCATTTATAAAAACTACAAAGAGCAGAGTCCCAAGAACAGGCACCATTCACAACTGACCTCCAGGCAGAATACTTTCAATCTACAAGCACTCTGCCTTCTGTCAGCCAAGCAATTCTGAATCCAGATAACCAAATCTCCTCTGTATCCCATATCTCCTGACTTTAAGATGAGCCTACCAAGAGGAACCTTGTCAAATGTCTTGCCATGGTGGACTGCCTTTTGTCATAGTATGATTTTTCAAATAGTCTTAAATCCTATCCCTCAAAATTTATAAAAATAATTAGCTTCCCACAGAAGTAAGACTGACTGGTCTGTAATAGCTAGGGATTTCACAAATCATTTTAAAAAAAGAAAAATATTCGCCTCCATTTAACCTCTGATACGACTCCCGTGGACAGTAAGGAACAAAGATCTTCGCCAGTGGCTAGACAACCCCCTTTCTCGCTTGCTGGAGCAACCTAGGATAAATTTGGTCTGGCCCTGGGACTTTTTAATCTTAATGTTTGCCAACTATACTGCACATCAACCTCTTCAGTCTCGATCCATTCAATCCTGATTCCCGCTGCTCAAAGTTTTCATTCACCCCAACGTCTCTTTTCCTCGTGAAAACTGAAGCACAACACTGATTTAGGGCTCCGCCTATCTGCTCAGACTCCACGCACAAGTTCACTGCGCTATTCCTGACCGGCCCTAGCTTCTACTTGATCCTTCTTTTATTCCTCACGTATGAGTAAAATGACTTTGGGATCTCCATAATTCTTCCTGCAAACACTTCTTCATGGTCCCTCCTACAGTAGAAATCGTACGACTCGCCAAGATGAAAAGAGAAGCGTACATTTAGTGAAGGCAGCTAAAAACAGGATGGGCCTTGGAGGAATATTGGGAAAATAGGACCAAGCTTAAACGAGGACTCAAATGGACTAAAAGGGGTCATGAAATAACTTCACCTCGCAGAATTAATGAGAATACCGAGGCATTTTATCCATATATAAGTATCAAATGGGTACTCAAGAAAGAGTTGGTCCACTGAAGCATAAGGAAGGAAGGCTGTGAGAAAATGGGTGAGGTTGGCAATGAATAGTTTGCATCAGTGTTAATTGAGAAAAGGGACATGATGACTGTTGAGATGAGAGATAGAAGTCTGTTTACTCTGGATCACGTTGACACAAGGAGGGAAAATGTGTTGGTAGGCTAAAGGATATTAAGCTGGACAAATAACCAGGACCAGATGGGATCTGTCGCAGGTTGCTGAGGGAGGTGAGAGAGGAAATAGCTGTTGACCTAACAGATATCCTTGGAGCACCCTTAAACACAGGTGAGGGCCGGAGGACTGGAGGGTTACTAATATTATTCCCCCTTACAAGAATTGTAGTAGGGCTATTCCAGTTAACTACATACCAGTCAGCCTGACGTCAGTGAAGGGAAATTTTCATGAGAAAATATTGAAGGATAAAATCTGTGTATGTTTAAAAAGGGACGGGCTTATCAGTATAGCCAACATGGTTTTGTGCGGCGGAGATCGTGCCTTTCCAACTTACCCGAGTTCTCTGAGGAAAAGACCAAGTTGATAGATGACAGAAGGCTTGTAGATGCCATATACATGGACTTTAGTAAGGTATTTGATAAGGTCCCCCATGATAAACTAAGGAAGTGAGGTCACATGTTGTGCAGGGTGTTCTGGCTAGGTGGATAAAGAACAAGTTGAGCAACAGGAGACAGAGAGTAGTAGTTGAAGGAAGCTCCTCGAAATAGAGAAAGGTTCCCAGTAGTTTTACACATGGATCAGTTCTGGGGCCATTGTTGTTTGAAATATACATAAATGATCTGAAAGTGGGCGTTGGTGGTCTGATCAGTAAGCTTGCAGATGACCTGAAGATTGGTGGAGTAGCAGAAAGCATCGGGGATTATTGAAGAATACAGAAGAATATTGATAGACTGGAGAGTTGAGTGGAAAAGTGGCAGATGGAGATCAATCCAGACAAATGTGAGGTGATGCTATTTGGGAAGTCTAATTCTAGAGCCAACTATACTGTAAAAAGAAGAGCTATGCCTGTTGTGCCCTTTCTGTGGAATCATTGCTCCTAATCTGTACTTCCCATCTCATGTCTGATGGCAACGTAATTTCTTTTTCTCCAGTGAAATACTTGCTCATGGTAACTGCGCCTTTCCATCTCCATGGATATCATAAATGCGAGGCAGTTGTGGAGTTGTGGTCACAGCCACCAAAATGATCTCCCACCACAAAGAGTAGTCCTCGCTTTCCAGTGTTGTTTCACCACGTTGAATTGATGGTTCTATGCAATGTGTCTCGATCTGTGACTGTTGATAGATGACCAGAGTGAGTTTTGAGAAGATTTATCTTTCTGGTTGACGTTCTATATGTAGTTTGCTCGTTGAGCTGCAAGGTTGATTTTCTGACGTTCCATTACCATACTAGGCAACATCTTCAGTGAGGCTCCAAACGAAGCACTGCTAATGATACCTGCTTTCGATTTATATGTTTTGGTTGCTTTGAGTTGGCGATGCCATTTCCTGTGGTGATGATATATCCATGGTGATGTCATTTCTTGTGTTTTCTCAGGGGTAGTAAATGTGGTCCAAGTGAACGTGTTTGTTGACAGGGTTTTTAGAACTATATCAACAAACACATTGACTTGGACCCCATTCACCAACTCCCAAGAAAAGCAACAAGAAATAACATCACCACAGGAAATAACATCGCCAACTCAAAGGAACCCAAACATATAAATAGAAAGCAAGAAACATAACCAGTGCTTCATCCGGAGGCCCACTGAATATGTTATCTAGTATGGTGACGAAACGTCTGAAAATGAACCTTCCAGCTCAGCGAGCAAACCTATATCTAGATGTTCTGAGTCTTCTTGGAATCGATGATAAGTCCAAGTTTTGTGTATGCATTGTTTAAGGGAGTCAGAGTCTGTTGTCGGTGGTTTTCTGAGAGACCCACAATACTGTTGTGGTCGGCGTAGTGGAACACGAGAAGAAACACACAGATGCCTTTTATTTTCACATTAAATATGCAAGATTGAAAATTTTGCCATCTGTTCTGTAGAGAAGTTTGATTTCCGACGGTCATCCTTGATTATGTGGATGGATGTCGCAGGAAAGCTGGTGAACCAAGTTGGGCAATTGCATATCCTTGCGTTACTCCTGATCTGCCTTGAAAAGGCTTACAGCTCCTGTTGCTGACCATAATTGTGCTGAGCATGCCATTTGGAGGAGTCTCAGGATTCGGATGCATATTTCAGTGCATCCATAGGTTTTAGGACATCGCATATCCCTTGATAGCGAGTCAGTGACTTTGGTGGGGTTGATGAATGCCATCGACAAAGGTTGAAGTTGTTCACGACATTTTTCTTGTTGTTGTCCCATAGGGAAGATCATGTCGATTGCTCCACGTCATGATCTAAAACCAGTTTGATTCTCTGGAAGGATCCTCTTGGCTAAAAGCTTGAGCCGATTGGTCATGATGCAAATGAAGATCTTTGCTGCTGTTGCTAACAGCGAAATCATACGATAGTTTCCACATTCAGATCCATCCCCATTCGTTTTGCAGATGTTAATGATTGCTGAGTCTCTAAAGTCTGCTGGTACTTTTTCATTTAGCCAGATCTTGAGGGGAAGTTGATGAAGTCGGTAGTGAAGCAGCATAGCTTCAATTTTGTAGCCCCCAGCTGGTATTCCATTGAATCCAGCGGCATGCTGTTTTTCAAGGTTTTGATGGCTTCCTTGATTACTTCAGGTGTTGGTATTTTGCTTAGGACGTCGTCAACGGGCTGTTTTGGAAGGTTATTGATCACTATCATGTGAATTGGAATGGTTTCATTTAGTAGCTCTTCAAAGTGCTCCCTTCACCTAAAATTGATGCTAACCTTGCTCTTCAGGACAGTTAAACCAACTTTGCTTTTGAGAGGGGCTTGACTATGAGTGGATGGGTCAAAAATAACTTTAAATGCGTTCAAGAAGCCTTGAGTGTCTTTGGCGTCTACTAGTTGTTGGATTTCCTGAGCTTTCTTTCTCCACGATTGGTTTTTCGGGTTTCGTGTGCTGTTCTGAACTGCTGCCTTACTATTCCTGATAGCGTTTCCTTTTGGTAGCTGATCCTTGGACATTTTGTAATGTGATGAAAACTTTTGCCTTTTCGGCGATAAGTTATTGGAGTAGTTTGTCGTTACCATCAAACCAATCCTGATGTTTTTTTTTCGTCCTGAACTCAATTGTTTCTTTGTAGGAGGTAATAATAGCATTCTTCAACTGATTCCAGTATTCTTCTAGGGATGGTGGGATTTGTTGAGGCAGTTGTTCTTGAAGGTTTTGCTGGAACTTCTGTGTGTGGTTGATGTCTTGGAGAATGTCAACATTGAATTTCTTGATAGTGTTCTGATTTTGATATTTCTTTGTTGGCCGAATCTTCATTCTCATGGTGGACGAGATGAGTCGATGGTCTGCCCAGCACTCGTCTACATTACATCTTGTTGGACCTGAGATCGTACGATGATGCTGTCAATGAGGTGCCAGTGTTTAGAGCGTAGATGTTGCCAGGATACTTTATGCTTGTTTTCTTGGGAAGATAGTGTGTTTGTAATCACATGATTGTGGTCAGCACATTTGATGATGAAGAGTGTCCCATTGGCATTAAATTTGCCAACTCCTTCTTTGCCTATTATTCCAGTCCAAAGCCTATGATTTCGCCCGACTCTGGCACTGACGTCTCCTAAGAGAATGATCTTGCAGTTGTTGGGAACAGACAAAAGGATATCGTCAAGTTTGATGCACAAGTTCTCCTTTATATTGTCTTTCGCATTCGGAGTTGAATCATTGTCACTGAAGATGTGGTGTGATGGTTCTCGACGAGCTGGATTCACAGAGTCTGACACGTTCATTGATTCCCAATGGTTGTTCTGTCAGCTTCTGAAGGAGGCTGTTACGGATGCCATTACCAACTCCATGGATCCTCGGTTTTTCAGGATCAAGTGCTTTCCAGAAAAAGAAAGGTGTATTGATCTTGCTCTTCCTTTATTAGCCTTTCTCCAGCTCTGGGATCTCACTCAGTGGAACGATGTCAAAGTTGAATTTTTGGAGTTCCCGGCCAACAAAGGTAGTTCTGCTCTCTGGACGGTCTGAGTTTGGGTTATCCATCAGAGTTCATATATTCCAGGTTCCAAATGTCATAGTTCCACTTCTCAATGTTTCTCAACGACATAATGGTGATCCCTCTGGACATGGCTTTCCAGAGAGGATGTGATGAAGCAGACTATTTTGACGGCTCCTTCTCCCGCCCCCTTCCAGTTCAGGGTGAGCAGAGTGGATGCTGAAAAGGCTGCTCAGAGGTGAACACTGCTACCGAACAACTTTTCTGCTTTTGTCCAAACGTTGAACGATTGAATCAAGTATTTCCCGCTTTTGTGCCGGTTCTTGATGAGGAGCCATCACAATGCCCACTCCAATCACCCTCCCCCCCAATCGTCAAAAGTCTTGAAGAAGCGGTCCACAAAGTGAAGACGCCAGCACATCGATTTGATTAACGTGGGCTTGTTGTTGACTACTAAGAAGCACATGATACCTCACAAATCAACTAACTGATTCCAGTGGCATGGGGAACATGGTGATTTGTACTGATGGATTTGATGCAGCCTTCATCTACCTTCGTGGTAATTGAGTTTAAAGTAACTTTGCTTGTCCCACCATTGACGTTTTGTTTGAATTGTTCTTTGTCAGGGACCTCACACTCGACCTTACTGCCATGGTTAAGACTAAAAGGAGCTTAACTCCAGATGGCATTGCTGAGGAGATCTCAGGACCACGAAACATTCTCCACCACAACAAGACAACAAGTCATGGAGATTACCAATGTTTGCTAATAATGCAACTCCATAGACCTTTAAGGACAGAAATTTGTCTAAATGTTCGAGAGTTCTTAGTCAGCAGAACTCTGAAGAAATTCACTACACATGGTTCTATCTTCAGGCATTCAAAGACAGGCACTGTTGCTTGGAAACATAGCCAAAATCTATCATTAATTGGATAATAGCTAAACTGCAATATTTGCTTGCTAGAGGGGTTGCGTTTTGGTTTCTATATGCAATTATGTTAAAGAAATTGTTTCAATATTTGATTGTGACATTTCATAGTAAGTCGCTGAATGCAAGGCACTGTGCGATTAATTATGGAAAACAACTCTTTTTGAAATAAACTGTTTATGAACAAGAGCAGACCTTGTTCATAAGGAATACACGGTAACCAAGTATGACCTTCGTAGAGACATTAAGAGAGCCAAGGACCAATACTGATCCAAACTAGAGACCCAGACAGATAGCCAGCAATTATGGCAAGGTCTTAGTGACATCACAGGTTCTAAAAAGAGACAATGCCAGATAGCAGATGATGACATATACATCCCATATCGTCTCAACGCTTTCTATGCTCACTTTGAGCACAATTCCGGTGAAGAGGTAACACCCATACTGACAAACCTATCTCAACAGTCACTGCATCAGCGATCAGATCAGGTTTTCTTCGTGTGAATCCAAGGAAAGCGATAGGACCAGACAGAGTACCGGGCCGAGCACACAGAGCATGCGCAGATTAACTGGTCGAGGTCTTCTCGGTCATCTTCAACCTCTCCCTGCAGCAGCCCATTGTTCCTGCCTGTTTCAAAAGGGTCAACACCATCCCTGTTCATAAAAAGGCTCATGCAGCATTTCCACAAGAGTCATTAATAAGCTTAGTGATCTCGGATTAAGCTCCACTCTCTGCAACTGGATCCTCAGTTTCATGACCCACAGGCCACAGTCACTGAAGGATGGGGACAATATTTTGTCGACACCAACACTTAACACTGGAGACCCGTGCAGGAGTGCGTAAGCAAATTCCTACTGTACTCACGGTGTACCCATGACTGCATCGCCAAATATCAGACTAATGCCATTTGCAAGTTCACTGATGAGGCTAACACAATCGGTCGAATCACAAATGCCGATGAAACAGACAACAGACGGGAGGTGGAAGACCTGGAAAAAATGGTGCACTGAGGACAGCCTAGCTCTCAATGCCAGCAAAACCAAGGAACTCATTATTGACGTTTGGCAGAATGTTACTCATGCACCCCCGCCCCCACCCCACACACACATATTTACAGCACAGAGGAGGGACGAGTGGAGAGTACAAAACTCCTGGGAGTGGTCATCTACAACAAGCTTTCTCGGATTTTTCATGTGGATGCACTGTTTTCAAAGGCCCAACAACGTCTCTCTTCCTCAGGAAATTTGGCATGACGGTGAATACCCTTGCCAACGTTTATAGGTGCGGCATCGAGAGCATTCTACCTGGATTCATCATTACCTGGTATGCCAAATGTACCATTCAAGACCGGACTTGAATCACAAAAGCCAAACTCCCATCTATAGAATCCATCAACCAAGCTGACTGTCAAGGAAAGGCGGCCAGCATTCTCAAAAATCCATCTCAACATGGCAATGTTTTTCTCCAGCCTCCACCATCAGGGAGAAGGTATCGAAGACTGAACACACGCACCAGCGGTTTCACAGCAGTTTCTACCCTACTGGTGTTCGAATACTGAATGGACTCACGAACTCTTAACATTCATCTGCACCCACGTTTTTCTTTTGCCGCTCTTTACCCATTATTTACGATCTATGCTACTTAACTCTGTTATCTGCCTGTATTGCTCGCAAAACAAAGCTTTTCACTTTGCCTCAGTACACGTGACAACGAACTCAAATTCAAATTTAGATGTATTAGGTAATTGAAAGAAATTGGCTGTATCTGGGAAACCACATTAACAAACTGTTTTCTGGGAGAGCGGAAGTAACAATGCTTCTTAACCTGCTGCCTCATGACAAATAGTTGTATAAGATTGGCTGCAGAAAGAATGTCCTGCAGGTGTTTCAGCAAAAGCTGCCCTGCTAAAGACCTTCAATTCGGAATTTATCAAGTAACAGGGGATCGACCTTTGATAGGAGAAAGTGAGGACTGCAAATGCTGGAGATCAGAGCTGAAAATGTGTTGCTGGAAAAGCGCAGCAGGTCAGGCAGCATCCAAGGAGCAGGAAAATCGACGTTTCGAGCATGAACCCTTGTTCCAGAAGAAGGGCTCATGCCCGAAACGTCGATTCTCCTGCTCCTTGGATGCTGCCTGACCTGCTGCGCTTTTCCAGCAACACATTTTCAGATCTACCTTTGATACGAAAGCAAGCTGTGTACATGATGGCTCCAGATGGGTCGTCAATACATAGAACATAGAACATAGAAGAATACAGCGCAGTACAGGCCCTTGGGCCCTCGATGTTGCGCCGATCCAAGCCCACCTAAACTACACTAACCCACTATCCTCCATATACCTATCCAATGCCCTCTTAAATGCCCATAAAGAGGGAGAGTCCACCACTGTTACTGGCAGGGCATTCCATGAACTAACGACTCGCTGAGTGAAGAACCTACCCCTAACATCAGTCCTATATCTACCCCCCCTTAATTTAAAGCTATGCCCCCTTGTAATACCCGACTCAATACGCGGGAAAAGGTTCATACTGTCGACCCTATCTAACCCCCTAATCATCTTGTACACCTCAATCAAGTCACCCCTAAACCTTCTTTTCTCTAGTGAAAACAGCCCCAAGTGCCTCAGTCTTTCCTCATACGATTTTCCTTCCATACCAGGCAACATCCTGGTAAACCTCCTCTGCACCCGTTCCAATGCCTCCACATCCTTCCTATAGTATGGCGACCAAAACTGCACACAATATTCCAGATGCGGCCGTACCAGAGTCTTATACAACTGCATCATGACCTCAGGACTCCGGAACTCAATTCCTCTACCAATAAAAGCCAGTACGCCATATGCCTTCCTCACCGCACTATTTACCTGGGTGGCAACTTTCAGAGATCTGTGTACATGGACACCAAGATCCCTCTGCTCATCCACACTACCAAGTATCCGACCATTAGCCCAGTACCCCATCTTTTTGTTATTCTTCCCAAAGTGAATCACCTCGCACTTAGCTACATTGAATTCCATCTGCCACCTTTCTGCCCAGCTCTGCAGCTTCTCTATATCCTGCTGTAACCTGCCACATGCTTCCTCACTGTCAACAACTCCTCCGACTTTCGTATCATCCGCAAACTTGCTCACCCAACCTTCTAACCCCTCTTCCAGGTCATTTATAAAAATGACAAACAGCAATGGTCCCAAAACAGATCCTTGCGGAACACCGCTAGTGACGGCACTCCATGAAGAAACTTTGCCATCAACTACTACCCTCTGTCTTCTTCCATCCAGCCAATTCCTAATCCAAACCTCCAACTCACCCTCAATGCCATATCTCCGTATTTTCTGCAGTAGCCTACCATGGGGAACCTTATCAAACGCCTTACTAAAATCCATATATACCACATCTACCGCTTTCCCCTCATCAACCTCCTTCGTCACCTTTTCAAAGAATTCAATAAGGTTTGTGAGGCACGACTTGCCCTTCACAAAACCATGCTGACTATCCTTGATCACATTATTCCTATCCAGATGTGCATAAATCCTATCCCTTACAATTCTCTCTAAGACTTTGCCCACAACAGAAGTGAGATTCACCGGCCTATAGTTATTGGGCTATCCCTACTCCCCTTTTTGAACAAGGGAACCACATTTGCTATCCTCCAGTCTTCTGGGACTACTCCTGTAGACAAAGAGGACATAAAAATCAAGGCCAATGGCTCTGCAATCTCCTCCCTTGCTTCCCAGAGAATCCTAGGATAAATGCCATCAGGCCCAGGGGACTTATCTATTTTCACCCTTTCCAGGATTTCCAACACCTCTTCTCTACATACCTCAAAGCCATCCATTCTACTTATTTGTGACTCAGTATTCTCATCGACAACAATGCCCTGTTCCTGAGTAAATACTGAAGAAAAGTATTCATTCAGTGTCTCCCCAATCTCTTCCGCCTCCACACGCAACTTCCCCCTACTATCCTTGACTGGACCTATTCCTACCCTAGTCATTCTTTTATTCCTAACATACCTATAGAAAGCCTTAGGGTTTTCCCTAATCCTACCGACTAAGGACCTTTCATGTCCCCTCCTTGCTGCTTTTAGCTCTCTCTTCAGGTCCTTCCTGGCTACCCTATAACTCTCAATCGCCCCAATTGAAGCTTCACGTCTCATCTTGAGATAGGCCGCCCTCTTCCATTTAACAAGGGATTCCAATTCCTTATTAAACCACGGCTCCCTCGCACGACCCTTTCCTTCCTGCCTGACAGGTACATAATTATCAAGGACACTCAATAGTTGCCCCTTGAACAAGTTCCACATATCATTTACACTCTTGCCTTGGAGTCTACTTTTCCAAGCCACACATCCTAAGTCATGCCTCACCGCATCATAATTTCCCTGACCCCAGCTATAATTCTTGCCCTGTAGTACACACTTATCCCTCTCCATCACGAGTGTAAAAATCACCGAATTATGGTCACTATCCCCAAAGTGCTCACCTACCTCTAATTCTAACACCTGGCCTGGTTCGTTACCCAGAACCAAATCCAGTATGGCCTCACCTCTTGTTGGCCTGTCTACATATTGTGTCAGGAAACTCTCCTGCACACATTGAACAAACACTGACCCATCTAACGAACTTGAGCTATAGCTTTCCCAATCAATATCAGGAAAGTTAAAGTCCCCCATAACAACCACCCTATTACTGTCACTCATCTCCTGAATCACCTTCCCAATCCTTTCTTCAATGATTCTAGGACTATTAGGAGGCCTGTAAAAGACTCCTAACAGGGTGACCTCACCTTTCCTATTCCTAACCTCAGCCCAAACTACCTCAGATGGCAAGTCCTCATCCATTGTCCTTTCCACCGCTGTAATACTATCTTTGACAAGCAATGCCACACCTCCCCCTCTTTTACCCCCACCTCTGACCCTACTAAAACATTTAAATCCCGGAACCTGCAACAGCCAATCCTGTCCCTGTTCGAGCCATGTCTCCGTAATAGCCACAACATCGAAGTCCCAGGTACCAACCAACGCTGCAAGTTCACCTACCTTATTTCGTATACTTCTTGCATTGAAGTATACACACTTCAAGCCACTTCCCTGTTTACAGGCACCCTCCTTGGAAATTGATGCCATGTTCCTCACCTCCCTACACTCCAGGCCCTGCACCCTGAAGCTACAATCTGGGTTCCCATGCCCCTGCCGAGTTAGTTTAAACCCCCCCCAAGAGCACTAGCAAACCTCCCCCCAAGGATACTGGTTCCCCTCAGGTTCAGGTGGAGACCATCCTGTTTATAGAGGTCCCACCGTGCCCAGAAAGAACCCCAGTTATCCAAAAACTGGAACCCCTCCCTCCTGCACCATCCCTGAAGCCACGCATTTAATTGTTCTCTCTCCCTATTCCTCGAATCTCTATCACGTGGCACGGGTAACAAACCAGAGACAACAACTCTGTTTGTTCTAACTCCGAGCTTCCAACCTAGCTCCCTGAAAGCCTGTCTAACATCCTCAGCACTCCTCCTACCTATGTAGTTGGTGCCAATGTGGACCACGACTTCGGGTTGCTCCCCCTCCCCCTCCAGGACCCGGAAAACACGATCAGAGACATCACGTACCCTTGCACCTGGGAGGCAACATACCAAACGTGAGTCTCTCTCGTTCCCACAAAACCGCCTATCTGTGCCACGAACTATCGAGTCCCCAATTACTACTGCTCTGCTCTTCTTCAGCCTTCCCTTCTGAGTAACGGGGACAGGCTCCGTGCCAGAGACCTGAGCCCCGTTACTTACCCCTGGTAAGTCATCCCCCCCACAAGTATCCAAAACGGTATACTTGTTCTTGAGGGGAATGGCCGCAGGAGGTCCCTGCACTGGCTGCTTCCTCCCAGTCCCCATCACTGTAACCCATCTATCTGCCATCTTTGGAGTTACTACTTCCCTATAACTCTGATCTATGACCCCCTCTGCCTCCCGAATGATCCGAAGTTCATCCAACTCCAGCTCCAGTTCCCTAACACGGTCTTGGAGGAGCTGGAGATGGGTGCACTTCCTGCAAGTGTAATCGGCAGGGACGTCGATGGCATCCCTCACCTCATACAGTGAACGAAAATATCAAAATGATCGCCACTAACTTCACGCTTTAAACTTGCAGGATGGAAATTCGATAAGAATTGAACTCCAGGATATTAGACTTACAGAACTTCGGTGAACAGCACTGCAACATAACCAAACAATTGGCGCAGCGAGAAGCAAAAATATTTGTTGGAAATAGTAGCTAAATTCGTCCAGTGATTTGGTAAGGGCCAGACTGTGCTGTCAGATATAATTTGCTGACTTATGTGGTCATATTTTGTTTGCTCCATGCAATAAAGTTGAAATAACCGTTCCAGTCTCTGTTTGTGAGATTTCTTAACAAGTCCCCGAATTCAAAGCAGATTCTTTTAATTTACACACAACCAAAGGTTTCACGCGTTACGGGGATAATTCGTCCAGTGTGGAGACAGGCCAAGCCAGCCCAGCAAGTCGACACCAACTCTCTGAAGATCATCCCACTCAAACCTATTTCGCTACCTTTCATCTGGCACTGATGAATACACCCAAACTGCACATCTTTGAACTGTGGAAGGAAACTTGAGGGAGAAAATGCAACTTCGACACAGACAGTTACTGAAAGGTGAAATTGAACCAACGCCTGTAACACTAAGAGGTAGCAGTGCTAACCATTGTGCCACTGAGCCGCTCAATAGCCAAAAAAGCTGCTACACAATGCTCGGTGAATGCCGCGGAGAAACATTTTATTCAATGCTGAAGGGCAGAACAGGCTGAATGGGTCAGATATACTAATTCTGTTCCAATATCTTGTGTTCTAATGGTTCTCTGAGTCATAGAATCATACAGATGTAGAGCATGGAAGCAGATCCTTCGGTCCAATCCGTCCATGCAGACTAGATATCCCAACCAAATCTAGTCCCACCTGCCAGCATCCGGCCTTTTCCCTCCAAAACCTACCTATTCATATACCCATTCAAATGAATCTTAACTGTTGCAATTGTACCAGTTTCCATCACTTCCTCTGGCAGCTCATTCCATAGGCCTACCACCATCTGCGTGAAACGTTTGCCCCTTCAGTCTCTTTTGTATCTTTCCCCTCTCACCCTAAACCTATGCCCTTGCGTTCTGGACTCCCCGACCCCAGGGAAAAGACTTTATCCTTTTATCCTTTCCATGCCCCTCATGATTTTGTAAATCTCTACATGTCACTCGTCAGCCTCCGACACTCCAGGGAAAACAGGCCCAGCCTGTTCCATCTCTCCCTACAAATCATCCACCCCTGGCAACATCCTTGTAAATCGTTTCAGAACCCTTTCAAGATTCACAACGTTAAAAATCACACAACACCAGGTTATAGTCCAACAGGTTTAATTGGAAGCACACTAGCCTTTGGAGCTTAATTGCTTCCAATTAACCCTGTTGGACTATAACCTGGTATTGTGTGATTTTTAACTTTGTACACCCCAGTCCAACACTGGCATCTCCAAATCAAGTTTCACAACATCTTCCTTATCAGAAGGAGACCAGAATTGCACGCAATATTCCAACAGTGGCCTACTCAATGTCCTATATAGCCGCAACATGACCTCCCAACTCCTGTAAGCTATACTCTGACCAATAAAGGAAAGCATCGCAAACGCCTTCTTCGCTCTCCTGTCTACTTGCGACTCCACTTTCAATAAGCTATGAACCTGCACCCCAAGGTCTCTTTTCTCGGCAACACTCCCTAGGACCTTAAACGTAAGCGTATACGTCCTGCTAAGATTTACTTTCCCAAAATGCAGCACCTCGTATTTATCTGAATCAAACGCCATCTGCCACGTCTCAGCCCATTGCTCCATCTGGTAAAGATCCTGTAGTAATCTGAGGTAACCTTCTTCGCTGTCCACTACACCTCCAATTTTTGAGTCATCTGCAAACTAACTAACGATGCTTCATGCTCATATAAAATTCATTTACGTAAATCAAAAAAAAGTAGTGGACCCAGTACCGATCTTTGTGATGCTCCAACGGTCACAGGACTCCAGACAACCCTCCACCTTTTTCAGACAACCCTCCACCACCACCCTCTGTCTTCTTACTTCGAGCCAGTTCTGTATCCGAATGGCTAGCTCTCCCTGTATCCCGTGAGATCTAAACTTGCTAACCAGTCTCCCATGGGGAACCTTGTCGAACGCCTTACTTAAATCCATATATATCACATCTACAGCTATGCCCTCATCAATCCTCTTGGTTACTACTTCAAAAAACTCAATCAAGTTTGTGAGACATGATTTCCCACGTACAAAGCCAAGTTGACTAAACCTAATCAATCCTTGCCTTTCTCAATGTACATCTCTATGACTCTATGACTCGATGTACACCCTGTTCCTCAGGATTCCCTCTACCAACTTGCCCTCCGTGGACGTCAGGCTCACTGGTCTATAGTTCCCTGAATTGTCCTTACCATCCGAGTTGTAAAGTTTCACCACGTTTAGTCAACCTCTAGTCCTACTGCCCCTCACCTGTGACTATCGACGATACAAATATGAGAGCAAGATGCCCTGCAATCACTTTTCTAGCTTCCACAGAGTTCTCTGGTACACCTGATCAGGTCCTGGGAATTTATCTACCTTTATGCGTTTCAAGACATCCAGCACCTCTTCCTCTGAAAGATGGACATTTTGCAAGATGCCACCATATATTTCCCTGCATTCTATATTTTCTATATCCTTTTCCTCATTAAATACTGATGCAAAATGTTCATTTAGTACCTCCCCAATATTCTGCCGCTCCACACAATAGCCGCCTTGCCATTCTTTGAGGGGCTGAAAAAGTACTGCTGGAAAAGCGCAGCAGGTCAGGCATCATCCAGAGAACAGGAGAATCGACATTTCGGGCATAAGCGCTTCTTCAGTAAACTCCAGGGAAGTGTCTTCCCTAGAGTGTCTTTGGGCGTATGCCCGAAACGTCGATTCTCCTGTTCCCTGGATGCTTCCTGACATGCTACGCTTTTCCAGCAACACATTTTCAGCTCTGATCTCAGCATCCGCAGCCCTCACTTTCTCCTCCATTCTTTGAGGGGCACTATTCACTCCCTAGTTACCCTTTTGTGCAGAATGTATTTGTAAAAACCCTTTGAATTCTCGTTAATTCTATTTGCTAAAGCTATCTCATGTCCCCTCATTCACCTCCTGCTGCATTTATACTCTTCTAAGTATTCACTCCATCTATCCTGTCTATACTTGACATGTGCTTCCTTCTTTTTCTCAACCAATTCATGTTAAAATTGTACAAGACGTTGGTTCTGCTGCATTTAGAACTGGGGACAATTCTGGTCGCCACATTACCAAAATAATGTGGACGCCTTGGAGAGTGTGCAGAGCAGGTTTAACGAGGATGTTGCCAGGTATAGAAGATGTTAGTTCTGAAGAGAGGTTGAGTAGGTTAGGCTTATTTTCATTTGAAGAAAAGGAGCTTGAGGGGGGAACTGATTGAGGTTTACAAAATCATGAAGGGTACAGACAGGGTGGATAGAGACAATCTTTTTCACAGAGTGAAGGATTCAATAACGAGACATCATGCTTTCAAGGTGAGAGGTGGAATGTTCAAGCGGGATACACGCGACAACTACTTCAGACAGAGGGTGGTGGGAGTTTGGAGGGGGTTGCCAGCAGAAGTGGTTGAAGCAGGCACGGTAGATTCATTTAAGATGCGTCTGGACAGACACATAAGTAGTTGGTTAGCAGAGGGATATAGATGCTTAGGAATTGACTGACAAGTTTAGACAATACATTTGGCTGGGCTCAGGGACGAAGGGCCTGTTCCTGGGCTGCAAACAATTTTGTTCTTTCTTCTTCAACCCTCAATTACTTTAGTCATCCCATATTCACTGTACTACCAGCTTTTGCCTTCACCCTAACAAGAATGTACTTTCTCTGGATTCTTGTTATCTCAATTCGGAAGGCTTCCCCATTTCCAGCCATCCGTTTACCACTGAACATCTGCCCCCAATCAGCTTTTGAAAGTTCTTGCCTAATACTGTAAAATTTAGCCTATCTCCAATTTAGAACTTCAACTTTTAGATCTGGCCTATCCTTTTCTAACACTATTTTAAATCTAATAGAATTATGTTCGTTGGCCCTAAAGTGCTCTAGTAGGTACAACCACATAATGAAAGAGAAAAAAAATATTGTACACACTTGACAAATTCCTCTCCATCTAAACCCTTAACACTATGGCAGTCCCAGTCTATGTTTGGAAAGTTAAAATCCGCTACCATAACCACCCTATTATTCTTGCAGAAAGCTGAGATCTCCTTACAAGTTTGTTTTTCAATTTCCCTCTGACTATTAGGGGGTATATAATACAATCCCAATAGGGTGATCATCCCTTTCTTATTTCTCAGTTCCACCCAAATTATTTCCCTGGATCTATTTCCGGGAAGATCCTCCCTCAGCACATCTGTAACGTTATCCTTTATCAAAAACGCCACTTCCCCTCATCTCTTGCCTCCCTTTCTATCCTTCCTGTAACATTTATATCCTGGAACATTAAGCTGCCAGTCCTGCCCATTCGGGAGCCATGTCTCTGTAATTGCTGTGATCTCCCTGTCCTATATTACTTACCATGCCCTCAATTCACCTTCCTTCCCTGTTAGGCCCTTGCATTGAAATAAATACAGTTTAATTTATTAGCCTACCTTGTCCCGGCCTGCCCTGACTGTTTGACTCACTTTTATTTTCAACTGTCCCAGTCTAAGATTGATCTCTTTGCTCACCATCTCCCTGGTCCCACTCCCCTCACCCCCACCTTAATAGTTTAAGTCCTCATGAGTAGCTCCAGCAAATCTCCCTGCCAGTATATTAGTCCCCATCCAATTTAGGTGCAATCTGTACCTCTTGTATAGGCCATTTGTGTCTTCCTTCACATCTGATGTTCTGATTTCCATTTGCCTGATCAGGACTGCTCGATGAGGGATCATTAATTACAAGTGCTGGTACAAGGTGTCTTGATGAGAACTCCCTCCTGTAAAAATCCGTATTTGCATGAGGGCTTTTTGTTGTATTATGCTTTTAAGGTTACGTTTTAATTTTCTCTTGGTTAATTCATTTTCTGTATCCTTTTGGTGTGTGGCCATGGAACAGCGACTCGTGTGTTTGGATGACCAAGTTCCCGTTGCCACCTGCATTGGATGATTGATTTTCATTTATTATGAGAACAAAACCTTGTTAACTTTGAAAATAGCACTCTTATGATAGTACACATTTGGCAACAGGTAACTTATTGACGACAGTTCAACGAGTAATGTGAGCACTATGATTGACTTGATTCTCGATTTGTTTTCGCCTGTTAGGATTTTACAAATTAAATAGCTGATAAATGATATTTCATACTGTAAAACTATTATGAGGAAAATCCTATCTTTTCAAAAGGGGCACCAATATCCAACAGTCATTATGTCGTTCACACTTTTCCTCCCCGTTCTTTTCAAACTATGCTCGTAGTTGAATGAAGCAGTGAGTTCTCGTGGAGTCAAGAAACAGAGGACGAGAAGCAGAAGGGCTGAAACAAGGGATGAGAAACAGAGTCCAATAAACAAAGGGGCTGAAACAGAGGGCGATCAACAGATTGGCTGAAACAGAGCAGCTGAAACAGAGATTGTGAAACAGAGAGGCTGAAACAGAGAGCGAGAAACAGAGGGTCTGAAACAGAATGCGAGAAACAGAGGGCTGAAACAGAGGGCGAGAAAGAAAGGGGATGAAACAGAGGACGAGAAACAGAGGGGCTGAAAGAGAGAGGCTGAAATAGAGGGGCTGAAACAGGGGACGCGAAACAGAGGGACTGAAACAGAGAGCGAGAAACAGAGGGACTGAAACAGAGGGCAAGAAACAGAAGGGCTGAAACAGCGTGTCTTAAACAGAGGGGATGAAATAGAGTGCTGAAACAGAGGGCGAGAAACATAGGGAGTGAAACAGAGCGGCAGAAACTGAGGGCGAGAAAGAGAGGGTGGGAAACCGACGGCAAGAAACAGAGGGGCTGAAACAGAGAGCGGGAAACAAATGGACTGGAACAGAGGTGCTGAAACAGAGGACGAGAAACAGAGGGGCTGAAACAGAGGGGCTGAAATAGAGGGGCTGAAACAGAGGGCGAGAAACAGAGGGTGAGAAACAGAGGGACTACTGGACTCGTATAACTATGAGAAGAAAGATCATCTTCATAATGGAAGAAATATGCGAGCTGGCATTTTAGTAGAAGCAATTTATAAAATATCTCAAATCACGATTTGTTACGAATCTTATTTTCTAACTAATGTAATTTTTAAAAGAATACTAAAGACTGAAGGTCTTTGACGAATGGTGTCCCACAGCAATCAGTTCTGGATTCACTTTTGCTTGTCTTTTATATAAGTGATGTCGGTGATAATAAAGAAAGCTCAGTTGGTAACCTTTCGGATGACACTAATGTTGTTGGTACAGTGGACAGTGAAGAGGGTTACCTGAGATGAGAAATAGATCAAATGATCACTTGGGCCCATGGGCTGAAGTGTGTCCGATTGAGTGTAGTTTGGAAAATGCGAGGTATTGCATTTTTATAACATGAAAAAGGCAAGCCATATTCAGATAAAAGTTCGGCTTTCGGTAATATTGTTGAACAGAGAGACCTTAAGGATCTGGTACATAATTCTTTGAAGCCTCCATCACAACAGATAGGGTAATTAAGAAGTGTTTAGAAAGCTTGACTGCATTGCTCAGATGTGGGGTTGGCACGTCGTTTTGAGGTTGTACAGGATGTGGGGGGGGGGGGTTCTCTTCTGAAGTACTTTATGCTGTTCTGTTAGCCCGTTTTACGAAGGATTTATCAAGCTACAGAGTGTTTAGAAGAGATTTACTCGGATGTTACCGGGAATTGGGCTTGTATTATAGGTGGAGACTGGATATGCAGGGACTTATCCACTGAAACATGGGAGGCTCTGACTTGACATTAAAGAGGTTTAGAAAATCATGATGCGTATGGATGAGGGGAATTATAAATTCATTTTCCCCAGCGTGGCGGAGCTCAAGAAAAGGGTGTATATTTTTAAGGTGAGAGGAGAAAGATTTTAAAAGAGACATTTTTTAATTTTAATTTACGCAGAGAATGGTTCGCTTGTGCAATGAACTTCAAGAGGAAGTGGTGGTTGCGGGTTTAGAACATACAACATAGAAAAGTACAACACAGAACAGGACCTTTGGCCCACGGGTTTAGCTGCAACGTTAAAACACATTTGGAGAAGAAACAGAATTATATGGAGGGATATGAGCCAAGCAAAGGCAAGTGGGACTAGGTTAGTTCGGGATTATAGTTGGCATGATTGGTTGGACGGAAGGATCTGTTTCTCTGCTGCATGACTCTGTGACTCGATGAATTATTAATGTGATCATGTGATAATGCTCTGAGAGCAAACGTTCATTGGGGATAGTATCTGCATGGAAAGACGTGCGAGAATAACTGGTACTGCTCTTCCTCCACCACAAGACACTTCATTAACACATTTGGTATTCCCAAAACTTCATCAGTTAAAGAAGAAAGCACACCACAATTTCCATCGGGCAAAATGGAATGGACATTGAGTTTTGCCTTAGGCAGTGACTGAAAATTCATGACATTGAATCAAAAATGAAATATTGAGTTTAGTTTGGAAAATGCGAGGTATTACATTTTTATAACATAAAAAAGCAAGCCTTTTTTGAGAGCAATACAAAGGCCCATCAGATTTTCCACCATCTTACTGCGAGCTGGAGCTACGGTTCACTGTCTAAAATGCAATAGGATGTTTATGACTGAGATGATGAGAGAGATTTCATACACGGACTTTTGAAATGTCTGTCACAGAAATCGGTTGAGCTCAAATCAGTGAATACTTTCATGAAGTAGCAATGTGTATTTCTGTGGGCTATACGAATGAACAGACACCTGAAGAATATGGAAAAAAATGTACTGAGTTGAGCGGTCACTCTTATTTTTGATATCTCTACGAATATATTGTTCATATGTGTACTCATCGCTTAATGTATTAGGCATCGTACCTGTGTACACTGTCGGCTGATTGACAGAGGTTATTTGCTACACCGGTTCACGTATTTGTTTTCGTATCATGCAAAAATCAGGTCAGCAAGAATGGAAGTTTCCATTGTTTGATTTGTGCATGTTGAAAGTTGCCGAGGATGGCGTTTCAGTATGTAGTTATGTCGGAAAATCAAATGTCTTTCTTGCAAAATTAGCACAAAAATAGCCAGTTTCTCATTTTGAGGCAGTAACATCTTTGATTATTTTTTTCCCAGACAACAATAGACATGACGGCGATTTCAACCTGACACATCTGACGGTATCAGTAATAGATTCATATATTGGTGTAAAGTATCACAGCTCAAGACTTTTTTGTTAAACACTGATACCTGAGTTTGAACATATCACCTTTTCAAGGACATGCAATTTGTACAATTCAACCAAAAATCGTACGAAGCAGAAATGATTGCACATGTCAAATTTCGTTTCGATAATCTAAGAAATACCTGCGTCAAACATGTTGTTTTTAACTGTCGGGGGATGAAGAGAACTCCATTGTGGAAAAGAAAATGAAATTAGGACTCAGCTACAAAATTCCCCTAAAATGCATTTCCCTTGTCCACATTTTTAAAAACACATTTGAGAATTTGTCTCAATAGCGATTTCACCACATTCTTCAGCTCCTCTCTGAATTTGTTCTGGGTTGCTGCATAAATACATAGGTTCAGAAAACAGCTCAACAACTTGAGAATATTTCCCGTTTCAGTTGCGATACATTCAAGTCGTTAAATTCACCTCGGTAATAATTAGGGTTTGACAGTCTGGTAATGACCAAAGTAGCGGAACGTGTCAACCAAAGCAATATGAAACTGACCGATACTGAGAACAATAAAACGATCGACTTCCTCCGGTTCTCCATCTCTGTATTGCTTTGATTCCCCTTTCTGTGTCCATGGAGTTTAATCCGAGTTCTGTTCGCCATTAGAATACGGCGGATGGTTAAACAATTAAATGAGACAATTAAGATAAATGGAAGCCAAGCAACCCAGGTGCTGTAAACCCAGACAAACGCTATCCCTGGAGATGAAGCAAAGAAAGTTACGCTTGACTGGCAGCCCCATTGGATTTTATTAAGGATTTGCTCTGACTCATATGCAAACAAAAGTGGAATATTTTTTAACAAGGTCAGGACCAAAATGGTTATTAATACCGCTGTTGCGGTTCTTTCTGTACAATATAGTATTTTAAACTTCTGGCAGCAGATCACCACAAATCTGTCAAATGTGAAGGAAACGGTGAACCAAACAGTTAAATCGAGACTGGTAGCAGCTATGTATATAATGAACTTGCAAACAGGTGTGTAGGAGAAGAAGGAAAGAGGAAAATGATAATGCAAAATGCGATATGCGATAACATCATGGATAATGACCAATAAATCCGATGTTGCCATGGCTACCAGATAGGCCGAGATGCATTTAGAAAGACCACAGTTTCCTCGTAAGATCAGTAGAACAGTCATTGTGTTCGCTGAAAGAGAGACAGAGCATTTCGGTAATATTGCAATGCACGTTTGAAGTAGAGTAGAAGATACTTATTAAGAGGATTTAATACATTCTGAGTGATTTACAAAATAGGAAATTTACCGATAGTTTTAATGCTGTTGTCATTATTCTGTATGGTATTGTCAGACTATCGAATGATCAACGAAAGCCCTTTGCATGTGACACTTTTATGAGGGTTGTTAGTACATCAGCTATGCTCCAGATAAAGTAGAAAAGCCAAAGTGTTCAAACACTGCTTTTGACATTGTTATGTGAACACTGACAATGGGAAATATATGGTATGCAACATTAACTCGGATCAATTAAAATTAATTCGAAAGAAGCAAGTTGAATGGCTTACCTGGAAGACAAACAGCTGCAAGAAGTGGATAGTAAATCTCCTTCAATTGCAAAACCAGTGGTTTCCCCATTTCCGAAAATGAATGATTCTGCAGGCGTTGAAGTTCTGTGGCTGCAGTGTGACCAACATAAGGGAGAGGTAATCTGCATTTGTACATGCATCACATCTCCAGAGAGTCAATTATGTTAACTCATCGCTTACATAAGTTACAATCGTGTAGAATGTTTTATTTCCACAATACACTAAATAAAATAAGATCTGATCCTATCATTCTAGACTTTACTTTCATTCTCTTCTCGATGCGTTGGACCCCAAGTGTCATGTATTTAACTTACTTATGCATTTAAACAATTGTCCATTGCAAAAAAAAAACAATGTATTGGGAATTATAGAATATAGAACACAGAACATTAAATCGCACTACAGGCCCTTTGGCGACACCCTGTCATATTAATCTGAAGCCCATCCGACCTACACTATTCCATGTACGTCCATTTGCCTGTCCAATGACGACTTGAATGCACTGAAACTGGGCGAATCTACTACCGATGCTGTAGTAGAATCTACTACCCTTACTACTCTCTGATTAAGAAACTGCCCCTGACATCTGTCTTGTAGCTATCTCCTCTCACTTTAAAGTTGTGCCCCCTCGTGTTTGCCGTCCCCACACTTCGAAAAAGGCTCTCCATGTCCACCCCATCTAACACTCAGATTATCTTGTATGTCTCTATTAAGTCACCTCTCAAACTTATTCTCTCCAAAGAAAACAGACTCAGGTCCCTCAGCCTTTCCTCGAAAGACTTTCCTTCCATACCACACAACATCATAGTAAATCTCCTCTGCACCCTTTTCAAAGCTTCCACATCCTTCTTTTCACGTGTTGACCAGAACTGTACACAATACTCCAAGTGTGGCCGTACCAGAGCTTTGTGCAGCCGCTGCAATATCTCCTGGTTCCGGAACTCAATCCCTCTATTAATAAATGCCAAAACACTGTAAGCCTTCTTTACAACCCTATCAATCTGGGTGGCAACTTTCAGGGATCTGTGTACATGGACACCGAGATCTCTCTGCTCACCTGCACTCCCAAGAATCCTACCATTAGCCTCGTACATTGCATTCTGATTACTCCGGCCAAAGTGTATCACCTCGCTCTTGTCCACATTAAACTCCATTTGTCACCTCTCAGCCCAGCTCTGCGTCCTATCTATGTCTCTCTGCAACCGACTCCATCCTTCATCACTATCCACAACTCCACCGACCTTAGTGTCGGCCGCAAATTTACTAACCCACCCTTCTCAGCCCTCATCCAGGTCATTTATAAAAATGACGAACAGCAGTGGACTCAACACCGACCCTTGCGGTACGCTGCTCGTAACTGGACACCAAGATGAACATGTTCTACTACAACCCTCTTTTTTCCTTCAGCAAGCTAATTCCTGCTGCAACCTGCTATGTCTCCCACAATTCCATTCCTCCGCATTTTATATAATATTCTACTGTGGGGGACCTTATCGAACGCCGTGCTGAAATATATATACACCACATCCACCGATTTACTCTCATCTACCTGCTTGGTCACTTTGACAAAAAAACTCAATAAGATTCGTTCGTCACGATATACCCTTCACAAAACCGTGCTGACTGTCCCTGATCAGAGTATTCTTTTCTAGATGGTTATAAGTCCTATCTGTTATGATCTTGTCCAACAGTTTACCAACAACTGAAGTGAGACTCACTGGTCTGTAATTACCAGGGTTGTCTCTACTACCCATTTTGAACAAGGGAACCACATTTGCGATCCTCCAGTCCTCAGGCACTATTCCTGTAGACAATGATGATTTGAAGATCAATGCCAAAGGCTCGGCAATCTTTTCCCTTGCTTCCCAGAGGATCCGCGGATATATCCCATCCGGTCCAGTGGACTTGTCTATTTTCGTACTCTGCAGTAGTCCTAATCCCTCTTGCTTGTGAAACTCAATCTCTTCTAGTCTAGATATAAGTATCTCTGTATCTTCCTCGCCAACATTTTCGTTTTCTTTAGTGAACATTGTTGAAAAATATTTATTTAGTGCTTCCCCTATCTCCTCTGACTCCACACACAACTTCGCACTATTATCCTTGATTGGGCCTAGTTTAACTCTCGTCATTCTTTTATTCCTGATATATGTATGGAAAGCCTTAGCGTTAATCCTGATCCTATCCACCAGCAACTTCTCCTGTCCCCTCCTGGCTCTTCTGAGCTCTCTTTTTAGGTCTTTTCTGACTTCCTTGTAACCCTCAAGCGCCCTAACTGAATTTTCATATTTTGTCCTAACATAAGCCTTCTTCTTCTTCTTGACCAGGGATTCCGCTTCCCTAGTAAACCACGGCTCACGCGTTCTATATCTTCCTCCCTGCCTGACAGGTACATACTTATCTAGGACAAACAGGAGCTTTTCCTTGAATTAGCTCCACATTTTTAATGAGCTCATCCCCTGCAGTTTACTTCCCCATTCTACTCTTCCTCAATCTTTCCTAATTGCATCGTAATTTTCCTTGCCCCAGCTGTAACCCTTGCTCGGTGGAGTACACCTATCCCTTTCCATCACTAAAGTAAACCTGACAGAATTGTGATCGCTGTCTCCAAAGTGCTCACCTACTTCCAAATCTAACAGCTGGCCAGGTTCGTTACCCAGTACTAAATCTGAAGTGGCTTCGCCCTTGTAGATCTGTCTACATACTGTGTCAGGAAGCCCTCCTGCACACACTGGACAACAATTGACCCACCTATATTACTCGTACTGTAGTGATCCCTGTCAATATTTAGATCGTTGAAGCCCCCATGAACTACCCTGCCTCTCTCACTCCTATCGAGAATTGTTTTTTTTTGTCATTAATCCCTGAAGTCTGTAGTCTGGTCTTCCCAACTGTCAAAATTTGACTCCACACCTGTATTGTAGCTCATCATATTCGAACAATTGTCCAGTTTCTGAAATTGCATGCTCAGTTGCGAATAATGGATAAGGGAACAAGACTAGATTAACAACTTTGGAGGATTTTGTTTCCACATCCTACCTAATTTTACGTGGATGTTACCGTACTACATTCCATCCTCCCAGGCAATAAAACGTTCTTGACAATCTGGAAATATACTGTTGTTCATCTGAAGGCCTGGGAATGGACACTGCACGGGATGGTTTTGAGTTTTCATTCCAGATAACACTAAATATCTTCAAGCAAGCTATTCATGATAAAGAATAGAGGGTGAGATTGAGGATAAATGCCATCGTTGGAGAAGTGGTATAAAAATGCATTGGCTGTGTGACGATGCTGTCAGTTTGAAAGGCTATTTCGTCCTTGTTTCTGGAGAGGTCCTAAAGGCAGAGGTGCTTTAGCGTCTAGTTAAATAATGGCATGGAAGTGGTCAGTTCTCCCAGTTCAAGTTTATTTCTCGACTTAGTTTTAGCTATCCTGCTGGAGTGCTGGCGAGTTGCAAGCTTCAGTGAAGGGTTATTCTAACTTTCTCTTTGGATATTGTTCCTTCCGGCCTGTAATAATCTGTGTTTGAATTTACCTTTTTTTGCCATTTATCGGCTTTGCTGTATTGGAACAATTAATTATTCATTGTTACTGCGTCGGATTGGTGGAGTTTTTCCACTGTTGGGTTAATTAAAATTCTGCTTTCTTTTGATTGTGCTTCCAGTGTAGTGTTTAAAAGATTTTTGACTTACTTAAAGCTCAGTGATTTGACGAGTTGTATCAGATCTGGAACACCCACTTCACATCTTCCTTTATAACTGGACAAGCTTAGGGGCCAGACCATCTTTTTAAAATATTTGGAGGGCGTCTGGCGGAGTCCATAACGGTTATTCCCGTGACTGATCCTACAATTCCACCTTGGGTTTAGCATTGTTGAACTCAAAGACGAATGGTAGGTGTCATTGTCTTCTGCTCTGGTTGTTCAATTCGTTTGATTGAAACAGTGTTTTGTGCAGTAATGGCTTTCAGTCACTGCGAGATCTCTGGGGGGCGGGGAAGAGATATGCTGGTTATACAAAAGGCAAGCAATGTAAAGCTATTGGAAGTCAGGCTGTGGTGCTGGAAAAGAAAACACAGCATGTCAGGCAGCATTCGAAGAGCAGGAAATGCTGGAATTGCCAGACAGCTGGAGTCGTGTTTACCTTCGTCTGAGAAAGGGAGAGGTAATTACAGAAATTGCCCAACATTTACATTTGCAGCAAACACCATCGGAATTTTGGGAATTGATGAGATTCAATTGGATATGAAGCATTTCGAAGATAAAAAATAGCTGCAACAGTTTTAGTTACGGTTAATGCAGAGGAAAGATTGAAAAGTAAAGAATAATTCTAGCAGAAAAAGAAGAAAAGGAGAGGAATGCCCTCACAAAAAAAAATGGGAAAAGAAAGAGAGGAAAAGGAGAAAGCGATAGACCTTGACCTACACAAATTGGCACTTAGAAGGGGAAGTCAACTTAAAAGTGTGGAGGGGAAGGTGGAGCAGGTAATCTTAGTGAGGACGATAGTGATAATGCACAAAACCATCATAGCCAGGGGCATGGTGTTAATCTGTTTAAATTTATCCGTGCATTGTCGAAATTTTATGAAAAGGATGTAGATGCCTTTTTAATTTCTTTTCAGAAGCTGGCTAAACAAACAAAGTGGCGAGTCACCATATGGTCTAAATGATCCAAACAAAGTTGGTAGATATAGCGCGTGCCATATTTGCATCACTATCAGAAGAGGGATTATGAGCGTATGAGATGGTGAGAAAGCCATACTGAAGTGTGTATGAGCTTGTACTGACAACTGACAGACAATGTTTCAGGAATCTAAGGATGGGCCCTGGTCGACCATACATTGAGTTTGAAAAGATCAAACAAAGTAATTTTGTTCAGTGGACAAAGGCGTTAAAAATAGATCCAAGCTATGACGACCTTAAAGACAATAATTTATGAGGAGATAAAAAGATCATCTCTTGATTTCATGCAACCTTGTGTGGAAGATCAGAGAGTTAAAACTGAAAGGTTAGCAGCTGAAATGGCTAATAGTTATGGATTGGTTCATAAATCAAAACGTGGCTACCAACATCAATTTCAATTCATAAAGAATAGAAATTAACCTCAAGAGAAATCCTCAGGTGGCAAGGGCAAACTAGACCTCGTCGAAGATAATAAAGACAGTTTATAATGGAAACCATAAAAAGGAAAGAGAGGGCAAAAGGCAAAGGTGAGTTTACTGCAATGAATTATACCATATCTGAATTCACACTGTTGGTGGTTTAGTAAAATAAATGGGAAGACGGATCTCGGAAAACTGGATGAGCCAGTGAATTTCGTTGGAGTGGTAACAACATGCAGAGTGGAGGAGAGAAAGCTGCACCAGAATATACAGGTACATTGGAGGTTGGTTGAGAAGAAAGTGCCATATCTTCATAAACCATTTGCTTGCCACGGTAAAGATCCTAGCAGGACTTGTACACTTATTGGTCCTAGGGGGTGTTGCTGAACACAGAGAAGTGCATGTTCATAGCTTCTTTAAAGTGGACAGAATAGTGAAGAAGGCGTTTGATATGCTTTCCTTTATTGTTCAGAACTTTGATTACAGGAGTACAGAGGCCATGTTGCGGCTGTACAAACATTGTTTAGACCACTTATGGAATATTGCGTGCAATTCTGCTGTCCTTCCTATCAAAAGGATGTTGCGAAACTTGAAAGTGTTCAGAAAAGGTTTACAAGTATGTTGCCAGGGTTGGAGAATTCGAGCTATAGGGAGAGGTTGAATAGACTGGGACTGTTTTCCCTCGAGTGTCAGAGGCTGAGGGGGTGACCTTATAAATGTTTATATAATCATAACGGGCATGGATACAGTGAATAGACAAGGTGAAAGTGGGTACTACAACTGCTGGAGATTAGAGTCAAGATTAGAGAAGTGGTGGAAAAACACAGCAGCTCAGGCGGTATCCGAGGAGCAGGAAAATCTATATTTCACGGAAAAGCCCTTCATCAGGTATGAGCCTTGACGTTCTTTCCCTGGAGTGGTGGAGTCCAGAACTAAAGGGCATCAGTTCATGGTGAGAAGAGAAAGATATAAAAAAGAACTAAAGGTCAACTTTTTCAAACAGAGGGTGGCGCGTGTGTGGAATGGGCTGCCAGAGGAGGTGGTGGAGGCGGGTACGTCGAACACAGGACATAAAAAAGAACAGCACAGGACAGGCATTCTGTCCATGACGTTGTGTCGAGGATTAATCCTAACATAAAATAAAACAACCTACGCAGTCCTCAATTCACTGATGCCAACGTGCATGTCCAGCAGTCACTTATTTGTCCCTAATGACTCTGCTTCCACCACCACCACTTGCAACGCATTCCATGCATTCACAACTCTCTGCATAAAGAACCTACCTATTACATCCCCTCTATGCTTTTCTCCTAATGTCTTAAAACTACGACCCCTCTTGCCAATCAATCCTGCCCTGGGGAAAGGTCTCCGGCTATTGATTTTCTCCATGCCTCTCATTACCTTGTACACCTCGATCAGGTTACCTATCTTCCTCCTTCTCTCCTGAGAGAAAGTTCCGAGATTAGTCTACTACTCTTCATAAGGCAAGACATCCAGTCCAGACAATGCCGTGGTAAACCTGCTTTGCACCCTCTCCAAATCTTCTGTATCTTTCTGATAGTAGGGAAACCAGAACTGGACACAATATTCCAAGTGTGGTCTCACTAGCGACTTGTAGACCTGTAGCAAATCTTCGTGACGCTTCACCTTGATCCCACTATTAATGAAAACCAAAACACCATATGCTTTCTTAACAGCCCTATCCACTTGGGTGGCAACTTTGAGGGATCTGTGCACTTGAACATCAAGATCCTGCTGTTTCACCACACTGCCAAGAATACTGTATTTTATCCTTTACTCAGTATTTAAGTTCGACATTCCAAAGTGCATCACTTCACATTTATCCATGTTGATCTCCACCTGTAATTTCTCAGCCCAGCTCTACATCCTGTCTAAGTCGCGCTGCAGCCTGTAATAACCCTCGGGGTACTATCAACGGCACCTCCAAACTTTGTATCATCTGCAAATGTACTAACTCATCCCTCAATTCCTCACCCAAGTTACTAAGCAAAACTACAAAGAGCAGAGGCCCATGAATAGAGGGATACCAGTCAACACTGACCCCCAGGCAGATTGCTTTCTATCTACATGCACTCTCTGCCTCCTGCCAGCCAACAAATTCTGAATCTAGATAGCCAAGTTTACCTGTATCCCATTGTTCTTGACTTTATGAATGAGCATATCATGACAACCTTAAAAATGCCTTGCTGAAGTCCATATACACCACATTAACTGCTCAATCTTCATTGATTTTTCTTGTCACCTTCTTAAAGAACTCAATAAGATTTGTGAGGCAAGACCTGATCCTCACAAAGCCATGCTGACTGCCTTTAATCATGCTATGCTTTTCCAAATAATCATAAATTCTATCCCTCAGCATTCTTTCCAAAACCTTGATGATCACAGACATAAGATTGACTGGTCTGTACTTGCCAGGGATTTCCCTATTACTGTTCATGAAAAGAGGAAGAAAATTCGCTTCCTTACAATAGTCCAGTACCACTCCCATGGAGAGTGTGGAGTCAAAGATCTTGACCAGTGCAATTTCAAACTTCAAAAGGCTTCTAGATGGGTAAAAATGTATAGGAAGGCTTTCGAGGAATGTGGGCTGGGTGCTGACGGGTGTGAATAGATTGGGTTGGGCTATCTGGTCAGCATGGACGTGTTGAACCACGTTTCTGTGCTGTATATTTCAATGCCTTTAAGGCCGCATAGACCAGGAGCAGCAGGTAAAGAAGTTACATGAAGGAGGTGCAGGATCGCATCAGTCTTTGATGTTGATGAATGAAGAGATTTGTAATGTAGAAAGAATATTGCCGGGAAATGTGCGAGTCTGTGGAATTCATGGTACGAAGAGAAGTGATCGATTATGAAGAGTGAGATTGGAGTGTCAAGAGAAAAGTGGAGAAGCGTTGGCATGAATACTGGAGAAAATCAGCTTCAGGAATGCAATTTGCGCTTTATAACGATATCGCTGGATCACAGGTAGGAGTGCTGTCTAACGTGGTTGAAACACCAGTGGAGAATCAGGCAACTGAGCCCTAAAAGGTATAATGCTATGATTATATTTTTTTCTTGACTGTGTGATAACAAGGTCACAAAGTTACCAGTTCAAAAAAGAGGAGAATTCAATAAATAAAGAGAAGAATGTTCGAGATTTCAGAAGCCATGCTTGATCGATTGCTTGAGCCAAATCATGAACAGAAGGAAGACAAAGTGGATATTTTATCTTTTATATATTTATCTGTGTTACAACAGAACGATGGAAAACTAGCAGCTTAATAAAAAAAAAACGTATGCAGAAGAAGAATCTGCGTGTATTCCCGAATGTTACAAGCTTAAGATGATGTCTTGATGAGGAAATGGATACCATCATACATTCAGGCGGATGGGAAATGGTCAGAAGTTCATCAAAGCGTATTACCAGTGGGTTGTAAAAATGCAGTGTTGCAGGTAGCACATGAATGACCAGTAGGGGAAAAGCTCAGGTTAAAATGTGAAGGCATATTTTTACTGCATAATGATGTGGTTATTTTTTTCTGGAAATGTCATACGTGTCAGGTAATTGGCAAACCTCAGGCAATAATAAAACCAGCATTGCTAATACACATTCTTGCATTTGATGAATCTTTTTTCAAGGCTCTTTATTGATTGCATAGATGTCCCCACCTGAAAAAAAAACTTGATAATATTAGCACACATGCATGCAGGTTGGTGCTGAACACTGAACACTTCTGATTTAAATATTTAAACAGTTTCATGAGACAGCCAAGAAAGCAGCATGATTTTCATTGTTTCAGAAACCAAGATGACAGAACAGGCAAGACCATCAGTACACTTGAGCATGTCTCAAAGTAATGGAAGGAGATTGCTCAGTCCCTCTGATCTGTTGTCAATTTGACGAGATCATTATTCCACACAATCTTGAGAAACAGCGAAGTGCTGACATCACTGAACCCTATTTGGACTGCAACACAGAGACAGAAGAAAAGTGTTTAACTCCTTAACAGTGACAAAATAAATCTTGACAATAACCACTTTACACTTGATCCTGTCACAAAGTAATGGAAGAATGGTCAGCAGTTCCTGAAACTTGCTCCACAGAAACAGAACACTAGCCTGCTCCATCTGTTTGTCACTAAAAGGTATTGAGGAAACCATTATACCTCTTACAGAAGGATATTTTGTCTGTGTTCAGTCTGCCTGCACTGACTGCATTGGTGAAATAGGTAATGGCATGTTTCCAAATTAATTGTTGATCTACTCAGAGAATACTTATTCTCTATTTGCCTTATAATTTTCTTAAAAACATGAACCGGCAATGTGCAGTTTTCCGGCTTGAGCAGCATTTATTGGTAATCTGTATTTGCGCTGGAGAAAGACATGAATTGCTGCCGTCCTTATGCTTTTAGTGGACTCACACTGCAATTCCATGATTTTAACCCAGCGAAGGAACGTCGAGAAATTTCCAATCGTGTACAGAGTGGCTCGGAGAGGAATTGAAGAAGGAGGTGTTCCAATGCCCATGCTACACCGTGCTTGTTCATGATGGTGGGAACAGAAGGTGATTACTAATGAATATAGTGATTTTCTGATGTGCATCTTGGAGATCGTGTCTGAGTGCTTTAATTAATCATCAGTGTTGCAGGGAGCCAAATATGGTGCCAAAAAATGGAGATGATTTATTTTGGAGGTGGGCTAGCCCAAGTCAGACGTAAAGCATTTTTTATGCCTATAGCTTCATGACCAGCATTAAGCATTTCATTCCAGGCACACATTGAGTTCATATTCCACCTTTTGCAGTTGTGAAATTAAAGCCGAGTCCCACAGGGGATTATCAGGATCTGTGCATTTGTCATATTGTCATAGATGTCACAATGCCAGCATCGCTTGATTATTCAAACATCTGGTGTAACACATTTATGGAATTTCCCCATTAATCTTCTAATATTATAATTCAATCAACATGACTCAAAATGTTCTAAGACACTTCTGGGAGAGGGGAACCTTCAACTTAGACTTCCAGAGATGTTATGACTACTCAACGATTATAACGAATGCAATTAACTGGTTCAAACGGGCAGTAATGCACCTTCAGGGAAGGTTGGATTTGAAGACATGTTTTCCAGCTTTAAACTACTGCTATGTCATAAGGTTTTCCACAGCCGAACTAAATGCTTATGTGTTCCATGCAACATGCCCTGAATATTCAAATTGTTTAACAACCATCCTGCCCACTGTCATTAATCGTGGTCGCTGAAATTTTTAATTGTACGAGGTAACCATTCAGACTTTTAATGGCCATGTCCAGAGGAATCTTATCAGATTCGAACTTCCTCTGATCTTTCCAGATTTTGGCGACTGTATGGCATCTGTCACATTTCCCAGGCTCTGCCTTATTTCCCTCCTCTCCCCTTCCTCTATTGTGTGATCAGGAAGTGACTTGGTTTTGATTTGATTTGATTTCATTTGATTCATTGCAGGGTCACATCTTCACCTCCAGAGAAGTAAATTTCCATATTCTGAAGATCTTCCAGGATAGCAGTTATTCGGCCATCATACGATGCGATAATGAGCTGGGGAAAAATGTTGTGATTGATTAACTGGGCGTGAAGGAAACGGAGGTCAGTATTGACGAGCAGAGAAACAGAACAAGATTTCGTTACTGAACGAAGATCAGTGCAGATGTGAATATTCAGACAATAAACTAAATGATTTTCAAATCGTAACAGTAAATGTTCTTCTAACTCCACAATTCTAAGAACGTGCAGGACCTGGAATCGTTCTCACTGACTGATTACAAACTGGAAAACATCGAGAACTCCCTCTCAATATTCGGTCCCCTAGTATTGTCAGTTAATTGCAACCTGAATCGCTCCACACTGTATACACTCAGATGTAATTGCTCGAGTCATTGATCATGTAATATTTCGAGGATTCTTCATTCCTGAAACAGTGGTCCTCCGATCATTTGATACCCTTCCTTCCGCAAAGACAGCATTTCACATTCGATGACAACAATTTGTTTAGCCCAGTCCCAAATTATCTGACAATGACTGCAAGTGTCAGATGGCAAAACGAAAGGGAGCAAGTACTTATTCTCCACCTATTCTTTCCAAATGAGTTGGTACACTTCCAACCTCTTGCCATTCACGAGTATGCTCATTTTGAGACCAGGTGCTGCTACCTGAGTTGGGAGGCCCTCTCTCTGGAGGTAATTTAAGAGTGAGAAAAATTAACCGACGAAAAAAACATTTTTACTAGCCTCAACTGCACAAGGATGTCGGTGAAGAACATTTTAAAGTAGTCTTAATTGATTGTGTAGGACTTCTACCTAAAACAAACAATTGGAATCAGTATTTGTTAACAACAGTGGATGTGCCCACTGCAATTTCAGAGATCATTCCATTATGCAATATCACAGATGAAAGGATTGTCGACGAGTCACTCAATTTCTTTTTTACTGGATAACGTTACCCACAGAGATACAATCAGCTCAAGGGTGAAAGTTCATATCAAAATTATTCAAAGAAGTTATGGACAGTTGAAGAATACAACAATTCAAACCTTCTGCGTACTGTCCAGAATCACGGGGAGCACTAGAAAGGTGGCATCCGATGTGAAAAACCCTGTCAAAGGCATGTAGTCAAGATTTCCCAGATGATTAGGATAACGGAATTCCATTTGCAATTCTTACCATCACAAATTCACCAAATAAATCGACAAAATGCACTCCATTTGGAATAGGTTTTTTGGCAGGAAGTGAGAGAATCACTAAAAATGATAAAGAAGAAATTACTAAGTTCGAATTCAGAGACTACATATTTGGTCGATGCGTCAGCTTTTAGGGAATGATCAGAGTGGGGAATCTGGCTAAACAAAATTTAAACTTCTCATAGTATGTAATGAAACAAAATGCAGACATGAAATCAAAACTTTTCAATTAGGGTTCAGGTGGATAAGGTGTTAGTGTTACTTCAGTGATAGGTGAATCTTTAAAATCAAGTTTTAGTGAACTTTATCAAGTTGAAAAAAATGAGTGAGGTAAACTATTTGAAAGGACTCGAGACAGAAATAAATCTCATAGAGTGTGCCGTATGAATATGCACAAAAAATGTGTTTTTTTTATATAAGGAAAGAAACCAAAATGAAACCAGGCTATCAGTTGCAATGCAGAGTGAAGAACCAAGTTCAGAGGATTCTGATTTGGACGTTCCTCAAATTAAGTTGGACAATGACGACATTGTCAAATATTGGGATACATTATTGAGTTAAACTCCCAGAGGAAAATCGAAATGACCTGAAAGAGTTATTACTATCACATGGGGAGATATGTGGAAATAATCAGCGAAATACTAACCTAATTATGCATGATGCAGGTGTTGGACACGATGTTCCGATTAAGCCTTATTGGCATAACCTTCCTAAATTGGCGGAGATTTAAGAGGAGATTGAATGCATGTTCAAAGATGACATAATCAAATTGAGCTAGAGTGACTGGAGCTCATCCATAATAATGGCACCAAAACCAGATGTTAGACAAGGGAAATTTGGAATATCACCCAAAACGTAGTTACAAAGATTGATGCCTATCTGATTCAACATTTGGAAGACTGTGTTGAAACAATGGGACAAGCAACTTAAAGTTCTAATCTGTACTTTCTCAGAAGGATACTTGTGTCAGAAAGAGTGAAGACAATTTCAGCTTTCGTAGTGCTGAAGGAACTGCATCAATTTAAAGCCACGCTGTTTGCTCTGAAAAGTGTGCCATTCACATTTCAAAGGCTACCTAATAAGGTTATTTCTAGATTGACAAATTGTGTAATCTGAATTGATGACCTCGTGAATTTAAATCATACGAAGAAGGAAGATTTGATTTTTTTTTTCAAATTTGTTTGATTGTCTTCTAGAAACAGGCTTGACGATAAGTTTGGTTAAAGGTGAACTTGCCAAAGCCCAAGTCACCTTCCTGGGCCATGTTTTTGGATATAGACAGTGATAGAAAAACGGTACAATGATTCCCGGATTCTTATCAGAAATTCTTAACAAGTTTTAGCAGTGCGTTTTCCCCACGCACTGAGTTGAAAGGGAAAAATCAAAAAGATTCAGTAGATGGCAGCCTGTCAGAAGGTATTTGGCAGCCTGAACGTTGTGCTAAAAACAGACTCAGTGTTACCAATGCCTAATCTCTCCGAGACATTCAATGTTCCCATCGATGCATGTGATGAATGTGTCAGTGCGGTGCACTAACATGAAGATGACGAGAAGATATGAAGACCCATCAGGTATTTCTCCAGACACCTGGATATTTATCAAGAGAAATATTTGACAGTTGAGAAGGAGGCTAATTGCTAACATTACAACATTTCAATGTTTATATTACCATTGATGTGTCTGAGGCAATCTTATACACTGATCATAACACACTGAAGTGTGTGGATAAACTTACGGGTAAAAATAATACGAACAGCTTAGATGGAGCTTGTCATTACAAGCATTCAATTTGAAACTTGTGCATGTGGCAGGACGAGAAACGTGATTGCGGAGACATTGTCGAAATTTGAATGAGAAATTAAGGCATTCAGTTCTTATTCAAATGTAAAGGGGAGTAAGTTGCTGCTTCTCCATTATCAAGGTTATGTCGTGCTTGGTTTGTTTTTTCAGGGGATTGTAATGATCGACTTTCTGTTATTTCTTGAAATACCTGTTTGAAAAAGTTTTGAAGTGCTTTTATAAAACAAATGTACAATGAAAGGCGAGCGATTAAATCGGTCGGATCAAGGTTTTAGCAGCTTGTTGTGTTTGCAGCTGCTGGTCAAGTTTCAGATGGGAATCCAGAGAAGCTACTGGTGAACCAAAAGAATAGTTCCATGCTGATCTTCCCTCTCTCTGACATCTCCCCTGGCAGAACGTGTGTTTGATGTTACCTTTTTTTGAAAAGGAGATGTTTCTTTTCATGTATTTGGAACAGCATCATTAAGTTGTGATAGACTTGATGGGATTTTCAGACTGGTTGTTATTCTGAGTTCGGTTTTCCTTTGCTTGTGTTTCATTCAATGCCTTGCAAGTAAATTCTGTTTTGTTTAAAACTGAGTTTTTGGGCCAACTGCATCATTCCTGGAATATCTTCCTTATGCCTGCTACAAATAACTGGTAAAGTTAAGTTATGGGCTACCTTCTTGAAATGTTGTTGATTGGATGGTAGTGGTTGCCCTAGGCTAGAACAACGTAAACATAATTCCATATCTTAAGTAACAAGAACAACTGCTGTGTCACTTCTTTTGTAAAAAAAAAATATGCTTTTATTAAAAGGATTTTTTTTCATTTGAATATTGCAAAAAATACAAGACCAAGCAAATCAAACCAATATAAAGAAATCCGTAATTATAGAAATAGATAATAACTAATAACTAAGCTAAAAAAGGAAAATCTTTACAATAGTAATAATGATAACAATTGTATCACAACTCAGCAAAACAAAGCAACAGCACTCGGTTATCTAGTGCACAGGGTTATACATATGAATTTATTCATAATTCTTCACCGCTGGATGCCAACTTCATTAGTTATTATTACCATGGCTATGTAAAGTTTCTTATTACAATGGCGGACCAATCTGTACCCAGGTAGTCCAAAAAGGGCCGCCAAATCTTATAGTAATTCTTAGTTTTATGGTGCAAGATATTCGGCAGGAAGCCGAAGCGGTTGTGCTCCATGACTAGCTGACGCTAGCTCGCCAGCCCCAGGGAATTTCACAACACCGAACCGCACAGAATGTTCTTTCTTGCACAAAAAGTGAGGATACTGAAAAGCCTTTGATGTATGCATCTAATGAAAGTGAATTAACAAAGCCAAGAAAAAGAGATACAGGGTCCATGTCCGTCTCCATTCCCAATATCTTCTCTATTTTGCCTCGCACAGCAATCCAGAATGCCCACAGTGTGTGGCAGGACCAGAGACAATGAGTGAGCATGCCCATGCTCACTTTGAATTCCGTACACATTGTGGATGCTACCGCTTTAAATTTAGTGAGGTTGTTTGTGGTCAGATGTACCCTGTGGAATCTATAATTGCAAAGCATGGGACTGCTGTCTATCCAATTCCCTCTCCCATATCTTATAGAGCTATTCAGTCTCGTCTGGGGGACTTGCTCCCAATAAATAATAAGCGTTGATAACAGAAAATATACCCTCAGCACTCAAGACCCTCTTCTCCATGTCGGACCCATAACGATCAGTTCAAAATGTGGTCTATTTTCGTATGGAGTTTCTAATTTGAATGAAACAAAAGAACTTCCGACTGGACAATTCATATTTCCGAGCGAATTGTTCAGAAGTCATCAGCACGTCCCCTTCAAATAAATCATCCAGGCAAGACACGCCCCTAGCTGTTCATTGTTTAAACCCAGAGTCCATCATCCCTGGCTGAAAGCCTGGCATACCAACTAAGGGTATCAAAAATGATGTTTTGGCAATATTACCATCACTCAGCCACATTGCCGCCCACGCCTTGACATTATTGATGATTATTGGGCTATGGGTGTAGGTTTGCTCGCTGAATTGCATGGTTCATTTCCAGGAGTTTTATTACTTTACTGGATAGCATCTTCAGTGAGCCTCAGGCGAAGAATTGCTGAAAGTTCCTGCTTTCTACATAAATGATTGGTTTTCTTTGCATTGGTGATATTATTTCCTGTGGTCATGTTATTTTCCTGTGGTGAAGTCATTTCTTGTTCCTTTTCTCAGAGGGTGGTAGATAGGGTCTAATTCGATGTGTTTGTTGGTAGAGTTCCGTTTGGAATGCAATGTTTCCAGGAATTCTCATGCTTGTCGTTGTTTGGCTTGTCCAAGATTGAATGTGTTTTCCCAGTCGAAGCGTGTACTTCCTCATCCGTATGTGAGGAGACTACTGAGAGAGGGTCATGTCTTTTTGTGGCTAGTTGGTGTTCATGCATCCTGGTGACCAGTTGTCTGCCTGTTTGTCCAACATAGTGTTTGTTACAGTCCGTGCACGGTATTTTGTAAATGACGTTAGTTTTGCTCATTGTCTGTATACTGTCGACTGCGCCTACAAATATTAAATTTGCTTGATCGTCCACCATTGGAGAGGACCGTGGCAAGACGATCACTATACAAAATCTTCACCCGCCTAATGAAGGTCTCTCCCAGGCCAAAGCGATTCAAAGTATAGAAAAGATATGACCACTCAACACTATCAAATGCTTTTTCCGCATCTAAGGAGATCACCTATCCGTGTACCGATTGCTGTTGACTTGGATCTTATTAAGTAATCTCCTGACATTATGTGTTCATCTGCGACCTTTTATGAACCTTCTGGTCCACATTAATGATGGAGGACAGTACAGTTTCTCGCTTCAATGCCAGTCCTGGTTAGGATTTTGAAGTTGGCATTCAGGAGTGAACTGAGTCTACAGGATGCACAGTCCTCTGCGACCTTCCTTTTTTTAATAATGAGAGAGACGTTCGCCTCGCTTGAGATGGTGGGAGGAGGCCACGACGATGTGAGTCATTAAACATGCTAAGCATCAGCTCTGACAATATACTTATAAATTACTTATGAAGCTCACTGGGGAGCCCGTCAGTACCCGGCACCTTCCCATTCCGGAACTGCCTCATGGCCTCTGGCACCTCTTGCTCTGACAATGGGGAAATAAGGAGAGATTGTTGTTCTTGGCTTACTCCTGGAAGGTTTAAATTCTTAAAAATGACTCCATCCGAACCCACCCACTCTCACAGATTTCAGATTGGTATAACTTAGAGTAAAACTTCGGCATATTGCACTAATACTTTTAGAATCGTCGGTCAAATTTCCACTGTCCCCTTTGATCGAGTTAATGGCCTGTGGGCGTGGGAAATGGACTTGCACTCCTTTTCCGAGCAAGGTATGCGAGGGTTTTTTTTCCTGGCTTAACGCTATGCTCATTTCGCATTTGACTTGCAACTACAAGTTCCCACTTGGCTGTCTGTGTGAGCATGGGCCTCAGCATAGGCCGAAGTGCTGTGATCCTCAGCAGTTTCACCAGCGAAGGCCTGTCAAAATATGCCTTTTCAGCTACTTTCACCAAGCGTTGCTGCTCACCCGTCTGTCACTTCTTATTGGCTGAATAGGAAATAACCAACCTCCTAGCATATGATTTAGCTGTTTCCCAGAGAATGGATGGGCTAGCAGCTGAGCTTGAATTAATACCTAAAAAAAACAGAACCTCAGGAGAAACAAATTCAATAAACTTGCTATCCTTAAGGATGACGGGTCCAGCTGCCAGTGCCTCGAGCCGACCACTATATCCTGACTCTTAACCACATAATACACTGGGCCGTGATCAGAAATAGTGATATTGCCAATTGTACATGATGCCACCAAACCCAGATGTTCTGCGGGCTTAAGTAAAACATGAATCCTACCATACCATTTATGTGTGTTTGAGAAGAACGTGCAATCCCTGCCGGTAGGGTGAAGGTGCCTTCAAACATCAGCCAACCCCAATTCAGTACACAAATCCCTTTTATTGTTTAGATTGCAAAGAAGATACCAGCGGGTCTTTGGGCAATCTGTCTACCGTAGGGGCCAGAAGACAATTAAAATCCCCTCCTACGATGGTGTGTTGAAATGTAAGGTTAACCAGTCTAGAAATAGAAAGTTCATCTGTCAAGAATTTAAGGGGGTGGGCCGAGGGACCGTAAACATTTAAGTTCCCCTATTTTTTTCCCATGTTCTGAGCAGACGGGGAAGTCTTAAATGAGTTTTTGCTTTGGTTTTCATCAAGGAACGGAAACTTGTTTTGAATAAAATCTTTGAGGAGCCGGGATACAGTCTTGACAAGATCAAGATTGATGAAGTTGATGTGCTGGAAATTTTGGAAAACATGAAGATCGATAGGTCGTCAGGACCAGGCCAGATTTGTCCTAGGTTATTCCGGGAAGCGAGAAGGGAGGTTGTTAAGGCACTGACGAAGATATTTGCCTCCTCACTCTCCACGGGAGTGGTACCAGAGGATTGGAAGGAGGCGAATGTTGCTCCTCTTTTCAAGAAAGCTAATAGGAACATCTCTGGCAATGACAGACCAGTCAGTCTTACGGCTGTGGTCAGCAAAGTTTTGAAAAGAATTCTGAGGATGTATGACTATTTGGCAAAGCACACTGTGATTAAAGGCAGCCAGCATGGCTTTGTGAGGGGCAGGTCATACCTGCTGAGTTCTTTGAAGAGGTGACAAGACAGGTCGATTAAGGTCGAGCAGTGGATGCGGTGTATGTGGACATTAGCAAAGCATTTGATAAGGTACCCCATAGCAGGCACATTCATAAATTCAGGACGTATGGGATACAGGGAGATTTGGCTATCTGGATTCGGAATTGCATGGATGACAGAAGGCAGAGAGTGGATGTAATTGGAAATTATTCTGCCTTGAGGTCAATGTTGAGTGGGGTCGCCCAGGGCTCGGTCCTTGGGCCTCTGCTCTTTGTAGTTTTTTTATAAATATCCTGGAGGCGAAGGTTGAGGGGTCAGTTAGTAATTTTTTAGTTGACACAAAGGCTGGAGGTGCTGTCGATAGTATCGAGGAGTACTGCAGGATGCAGTGCGACATCGACAGGATACATAGCTGGCCTGAGAAATGGCAGGTGGAGTTTAACCTGAAAAAAATGTGAAGTGATGCATTTTGTAATGTCGAATTCAAATGCTGAATATAAGATTAAGCACAGAATTCTTGGCAGTGTGGAGGAACAGAGGGATATGGGTTTGCAAGTGCATAGATCCCTGAAAGTTGTCACTCAAGTGTACAGGGTTGTTAATAAAGCATATGGTGCTTTGGCTTTCATTAACAGGGAGATCGAGTTTCAGAGCCGAGAGGTTTTGCTGCAGCTCTACAAGTCCCTGGTGAGACACCACTTGGAATATGGTGTCCAGTTCTGGTCCCCCTACTACAGGAAAGATACAGAGGCTTTGGAGATGTTGCCAAAAAGGTTTACCAGAATGCTGCCTGGACTGGAGAGCTTGCCTTCTAAAGAAAGTTTGAATATGATCGGACTTTTCTCTCTGGAGAGAAGTAGGAAGAGAGGAGACATGATCGAGTCATACGAAACAATGAGTGAAATAAATAGTGTCAATATCCAGAGACCTTTCCCCAGGGCAGGATTGATTGGTACGAAGAGTCATAGTTTGAAGATATTAGGAGGTAAGTATGAAGGAGACGTCAGAGTTAGGTTCTTTCCGCAGAGAATTGTGAATGCCTGGAATGTGTTGCCAGTTGTGGTGGTAGCAGAGTCATTAGGGACATCTAAACGACTGCTTGGCATGTACATGGAGAGAAGTGAGTTGAGGGATGCGTAGGTTAAGTTATTATATTTTACATTCGGATTAAACCTCGGGACAAGGTCGTGGACCAAAGTACTTTCCTATGTTCTATGCTCTATGTACAAAGCTTTAAGGATTACAAATTTCCCGTGTGTGTCTTTAACGAACTCTAATAACTTAAATGTGAGATTTTTTCTCACTAAAATGGCCACCCATCTACTCCTCATATTGAAAGATGAAAAATAAATTCGGTCGCACCCATACTGTTACAGCTTCAAATGCTCTGCAATATCCAAGTGTATTTCTTGTAATAAGGCAACTTCCACAATCTCCCTTTTGAGTCTGGAAAGTCGTGTCTTCTTTTGGACAGGTGAATGACTCCACTTAATATTCCAGGTGCACCACTTAAACTCATCTTGAACCATAAACATCCACAGCACCATGTAGACTGCAAAGAGGAGGAACCCAAACTACAGATCACTGAGCTTTAATACAAAATAATCCACAAAAATCCAAAATTATACAGACTAAAATAACGACATCAAACAAATCTACAATACCGATAAAAATTATCAACAAAGACAGATAAACAAAAAATCGCCAAAGGCACTAATTGGAGAAATTTGTCTACCATTCGAAGGGGTACCTACACATCTTACAACCCGCCTATCCATCCCAACCGCACTCTCAACTCCGATCACCGAGGATTGCGCCACAAACACCGATCACCCGGTAGAGAAAAAAAAATCCAAGAGCAAGTTTAGTAATATAGACAAGTAAAGTAAAAATAAATGTCTCAGTCATCCCTTAATACAACTTAGTAATTACAAATAAATGCTCCATCCATCCTGGACATCATTTCTCGCAACTTATTAGCAAAAAGGAGACTCCATCAAGTCATTTTTACAGAAGAGCAAACCCGAACAGTTCTGTCCTCTACCCCCATTCAGCTGTTCGACGTAAGTCAACTTGTAGTCAAAAACTTTCGCTTTCTCTATTGAGTCAAACAAATGTATGGATCCATTATGATTGATCTGAAGCACTACTGGTTATCTTAGAGAATACTGGATCCTAAACCCTCTCAATCTTCACTTGGCTCCATCATAGGAATCCCTTTTCTGGACCACAGCCGCCGACAATTGGTTTCAATATGAGTTTGACATAGCCAGGGAGATTTTTACACAGGGTCACATTGCCTGATACGGTGGGACATACTGGTCTGATAACTTTGTGTATCTTCAGATGACAGTACAAGTCGCCTACGCGAGATGTACGTGGAATGAGGGAGCGTAGGGAACCCAGAAGGACAGAATCTAAAAATCTGATTAATGTGTTTAGTTCTCGGTTGTGCTGTTTGTTCGGATCGGACAGTATTTGCTTTAGTGTTCCTGGTTGTTCAGTTGCCAGTACACTTCCTTGCAGTAATTTGTTCTACTCTGAATGACGTTGTCTCCTCCTTTATGTACTAGTTTGATGACAATATTGTGATTGTGATTGAGACCCAAATGGCGTTTCATTGTGATCGGGTGATGTTCTGCTCTACCTTGTGGGTTCAGGTGATAACTCTGGCATTTATATGTTTCCTGATTTGGAATCCTTCTGGGATCTTTCCTGATTCGTTGCATTTCTGCTGAAGCTTGATGTCTGTGTCGATATGCACGATCTTATTGTAGATCCTGTCCATTTTGAGCCGGTTGTTAGTGGTGTTAATGGTAACCGTGATGTGGAGGAGCTGGTGTTGGTGTTGCTGAGGTGGGCAAAGTTAAAAATCACACAACACCAGGTTATAGTCCAATTGGTTTCTTTAGGAGCACTAACCTTCGGAGCGCTGCTCCTTCATTACGTGGTTGTGAAGCAGGTCCATAAGGCACGTGATTTATAGCAAAAGATTACGCAACTGAAATGATATATTAAACGTATATATATTGTTGTTAAGTCTTTCATCTTTTAGAACGGATTGCTGGTTTCGGTTCATTTGTATGTCAATCCCAGGACTTGTTTTAAGTTACATTGTCAAGATAACTTCAAATTTTATTTTAAAAAAACACACACACACATAAGTCTATGGGTCGAATTTGTATTTGCAGAATTATATTTACAGATACATTTTATTTTTCTCAAAATATGCACAATCTTCAGGCAGTCAATGCATGTAATATTTTGTAAATTCCCCTTTGGAAATAAAACCTGTCTGACTCAAGATTGGGATACAGATCGACTTTAATGCACTGTCTGAGCTGAGATGTCACTTTTTAAAAATAAAACATTAATTTATCTCAAGAATGTTACTTAAAAGAAGTTCTGGAATTTATGTATTAATTGAAATGTACGCTCATTATACCGAATTGAAATTTGTCAGATGTATTCGAATAGGCATGGACTCTTTTACAGAAGTTCCCAGATCCCTGAATATGTTTGTACCTGGATGATGCAGTATTCTGGTGAGGAGAATTCTGTTTGCCTGAGTTGGCCCTCTCCATCATACCTTTTGACATGAAGCCCGTTATTTTCCACTGCAGCCACCTTTTCCCGGATTTCCTGGTGTCGTCTCCGATCTGCATCATGTGCAAATATTTCACTGAAGACAAAGTCCTAGTGTATGTCTGGTTCAGTCCATGTGACCTGAAGCAGGGAATTTTGTAAGGCAGGTATGATCTCACAATTCCCCCTGTTACTGCAACAGTGATCTACACATGGGGTGTAGGTGGTGTAGAGAATGATGCAGTCCATTGGCTTATTGTTGTGCTGGGTTTTGTTATTCAGCACAGTTTGGAAAAGCTCAGCCATGTTGCGGTTCCCATTGATCTGGGCAGGGATCAACAATGTACTTTCTGAGCAACAAATGGCACTGGTTTGAGAAGACAGAGAGGTAACTTCCGCCTGAGTAGCTGGGGAAACGTTGACTTTGTAGGTAAGCAAAGGAAATCTTCATCTGCTGAGGCTTACGTCTACGTCTTTTTCATATTTTCCGCATTGGGAAGCGGGTAAAGCCACTAGGAAGGCAAAATGTCCTCTCCCTCATTGGGTCACACGGTGCCCAGCCACTTAGTGAAAACTAAAAGAAAGAAAGTCATGGTGTGAAGCAAGGGACGGACTTTGGGTGAAACTTTCTCAGTGCACTGTCAGTGGGCCCAGCTTGAGATGAGATACTTGGACCTTTGCCTCCCATATTAGAGAAAATGTGAAAATCTACAATTAACACACTCGTAGGGGAAGGTGAATGTTGATGTACGGCTTTTGCCTTTTCCCAGTACTGTAGTAAATTCTGGGAGTACAAACTGTGACTGAGATGTTTAAGGGGGGATCTAGGGCAACGGGTAATGTGACAGTGAGAAATGAAGTTATAAGTGGACATAACCACAGCGGAAAAGATCAAGTGATTACAATGATGAAAGAGAAAGAACAAACAGAAATAAATAATGGAGTGTGTGAGGGGTATTATCTGAAAAATTAATGATGTAAACTGATCAAATACGCCGCGTATTCTGACCCCTTCCCTGTCCCCGTCTCCCTCGATTCTCCTACTTATCAAGAGTCTAACTATCCCAGTCTTAAGCATGCACAAGGGCTCCGCCCTATTGTCCTCTGTGGCAAAGACATGTAAAACGCCTAGAACCCTCTTGAAGAAGGAATTACTCCTTATCTCCATCTTAACTTGACAAACAACTAGATGGAAGGATGGTGTTCTCAATTAGTTACAAGAGAGGGTTGGAAACACCAACCCAGAGACATGGACACAGAGCGAACAGGTGTACATCAAAATTTGAAGAATAATTCAAATATAGGGGACCCTGGAGCTATATTTGGCATCATAGGATCATGCCTTCTCAGTGTTTCCAGTTCCATTTTCCCATCTTATCCCGATTATCATCTCGAACAAATTGAATATTGCATTCCTTGACCTACAAAATGGTTGCTATAAATTCTGTCTTTTGATTCACCTCAACAACCACCTCAAGAAGAAGCAGCGCTCTGAAAGTTAGTGATTCCAAATAAAGCTGTTGGACTATACCCTGGCGTTGCATGATTTCTAACTTTGTCCTCCCCAATCCAATCGCGGTACCTGCAAGTCTTGACTGATGGGCTGCTCGTTGCTCCATGCCGAGAGAGAGAGAGAGAGCGAGAGAGAGTGAAGAGAATCCTGGAAGAATTGTAAAACAGAAGGAGCTTTGAGGTTAAGGACAAGGTGAAGGGTGACTAAAAAGCAAAGGAACGAAAGTAAGAGACAGAGAGAGGAAAGATTATGGAAGGACAGGAAATGTGAATAGTAGAGAAGAAGGTAGAGGGAGCTAGATAGATGAAGGCAAAGTTCGAGGAGCATTAGCTGATTTAGTGAACAGGAAAATGTTGCCTGTGGGTGGGATTTGGGCTTTCTCTTAAAACCTCACTCTGATGTCTTTCTCTCTCTTATTTGTTTCGTGCTCAGCATAGGCTTTTCATTGTTGGTGTTACAATCCCGGCAAACCTAGTAATAGTTTTATTGGAAGTCCCTTCCTCAGGTAGTAATAAAAGTCATGGGTAGTGGCTGAGACGTATTTCCCACAGCGACAGAGCACTCTCTATGCCTGCCGTGTCCTCTCCATTTATTATCAGTCTGCTGCAGGCAAGGAGGTTCCAAATTCAACTCACATTGGGCGTAGCCCCAGACTCCAGAGCGAGTCATATAAGGTCTATTTCAATACACTTACTGGTGAACAATGTGAGCTTGGACATCCTTATCCAATTCAATTTCATCTAACATGGGGACCATCAGCGGGAACAACAGTAACAGGCAGATTGTCCTCATTTTGAGATTTGCCAGTACACTTTACCGTACTAAAGGGAGAAAATGGGGGTGGGGGTGGGGGAAACCCTGAAAAATAATGAACTAACAATTTGTTTAATTCATAACTTCATTGGCGAGTGACAGACACACAGGGACAAACATGCATGCAAACAGAAAATGGCTCTCTATCATTCTCGTTCTTACTTTTCCAACTAATTAAGCAGAAATTCTGACTATCTCCCATGGGTATGGTTTGCAGAAGTCGATTGGAATTACTTCCAGGCGATACAGATTACTGCCAAGCTTTCAGAATAGGTGCAATCGGCCCACGATTCGCTTTGGAAGCAGCTGGAGGTGATGTGTAATCAGTCTGCAAATGCAACCAAACATTGACAAATTCCACAACAAATTGCACTTAATATCTCCCTTCAAAGATTCATATTTCCCATAAGACATTTCACAGATTCCCAGCATTGTGAGCAGTGGGCGGCACGGTGGCACAGTGGTTAGCACTGCTGCCTCACAGCGCCTGAGACCCGGGTTCAATTCCCGCCTCAGGCGACTGACTGTGTGGAGTTTGCACGTTCTCCCCGTGTCTGCGTGGGTTTCCTCCGCGTGCTCCGGTTTCCTCCCACAGTCCAAAAGATGTGCAGGGTCAGGTGAATTGGCCATGCTAAATTACCCGTAGTGTTAGGTAAGGGGTAAATGTAGGGGTATGGGTGGGTTTCGCTTCGGCGGGTCGGTGTGGACTTGTTGGGCCGAAGGGCCTGTTTCCACACTGTAATGTAATCTAATCTAATCTAATCCCTAACTGACCCTGATATGCGTCCAATTATTCACAATGTGTGTCAACAATTTTGATGGGTAAATCAAGCGTAAATATATAGGTTTGACGATAATCCAGAAATGTGCATCATTGTGACTATAGAGGAGGTAAGGAGCCTTTGGAATGAGATACACAAGGACAGTAAATTGGTAGTCAAGTGGAAGGTGCAAATGGGAAGCCATCCACGCTGATAGGAAAACAGAAACAGAATGGCAGTGTGTTATTCAAATGGTGAGAGAATATGGCAATTTTGTCAGCCATCAGGGGACAACGGAATGGGCTAGGACATTTATTCGTTGGAGCACAGAAGAGTGAAGAATGACATTATTGAGGTTTGTTCAAGAATGAGGAACAGAAATGAGGTGAACTGGTAAAATCATTTTCACTAGGGTATTGGAGTCCAAAACCAGAGGGCTTAGAGTTTGCGTGAGAAGAGACAGATTTCAAAGGGACATGAGGGGCAAGTTTTCACATGGAGGGTGACTTGCATGTGGACTGAACTGCCAGAGGAAATGGTAGGTACAGGTAATTTTTTTAACATTTCAAAGATGTTTGGACAGGTACAAGAATAATGAAGGTTTAAAGGTGCATGTACCAAACCTATGCAAATGGGAATAATTTTGTTTGGAAAAATTGCTGGAAATGGACGAGTTGGAATGTTTCTGCGCTATATGACCCGATGAGTCTATGGATGTTCTTATCCAGTGGTTATTGAAATCGGAAACGAGGATGTAAGACCATAAGACATAGAAGCAGATATTAGGCTATTCAGCACATCGACTATGGCTAAAAGTTTATCAATTCTATTCTCCCGTTTCTCCTCATAACCCTTGATCGCCTTGATTCTCAATGACTTATCTATCTTAGTCTGAATATGCTCAATGAACTGGTCACAACAGCCTTCTGAGGCAATGAATTCCATAGATTTACCAGTCTCTGGTTGAAGTAGTTTCTCATTAACTCGGTTCGAAAAGGTCTTCCCTTTCCTCGAATGCTGCGCCCCTGAATCATTGTCTCTCCAACCAATGAAAACATCTTCCCAATATCTACTCTGTCCTAGAGTATTCAGAATTCTGTAAGTTTTAATTAGATCCCAATGTCTCTAATGAACTCAATTGAGTATAAACTCTGATTCCTCAAACATGTTAAACTTGTCAATTTTGGGACTATTCTCGTGAACCGCCTCTCAATACACTCCAGGGCCAGTACATCCTTCCTGGTATGTGGGGCCCAAAACTGCGCACAATACACCAAATGTGGTCTAGCCAGAATCTCATAAAGCCTCAGATATACATCCCTGCGCTCAAAGTCCTCTCAAAATAAATGATATCATTGTGTTTGCTTTCCTAACTACTAACCCAACCTGTCAGTTTACCCTGAGACAATCATGGACTAGAACTCCCAAGTCTCTTTTCTCTTTAGGCTTCTGAATTTTCTCCTCGTTTAGAAAATAGTCCATGCCTCTATTCTTACTAGCAATGTGCATGAGCTCACACTTTCCACTGTTGTACTCCATCTGCTAGTTCTTTGCCCACTCTCCTAACCTGCCCAAATCCTTCTGCATCCTCCCTGACTTGTCATTGCAACACATTCCTCTGTCTATCTTTGTGTCATCTGTAATGTTAGTCAGAATCCCCTCAGTTTCTTCATCTAGATGGTTAATGTATAAAGTGAAATGTTGAGGTCCCAACACAGCCTTGTGGAATACCACTTATTACCAGTCCCAATCTCGAGAAGGACCCACTTTAATCCCAAATTTGCCAGACAGCCAATCTTCTATCCATGCTTGCATCTTGCCTCTGACATCGTGGGGCCGTTTTTTTAACTCAGTAGCCTTCTGTGCAACACCATTTCAAAGGCCTTAATGAAGTGCCGTTTGATAACATCGATTTACTTTCTTTTGTTTAACCTGCTCGTTACTTCCTCAAAGAATTCTAGCAGATTGTCAGGCATGACCTCCCCTTTATGAAACAATGCGGACTCTGCCTTATTTTCTCATGCACTTCCAAGTATTCAGAAATCTCATCTTTCGCTATGGATTCTAGAATCTTACCCACAACGGAGGTTAGGCGAATCGACCTGTAATTTTCCATCTTTTGCCTTAATCCCTTTATAAACAGGGGTGTTACTTTAGCAAATTTCTAGTCCTCCAGGGCCATCCCTATGTCAAGCGATTCCTGACAGATCACCACTAATGCCTCCATTATCTTTTCAGTTATCTCCTTCAGACGGCTGGGGTGTATTCCATCTGGTCCAGGTGATTAATCCAACTTCACGCCAAAAGTGTAGCAGATTAGCAAAGCGTTAAAAATGATGACCTTCATTGCCTGAGAATTTGAGTACATCTTGAAAGATTGTACAGTTGTTGAGACCACAGCTGCATTCTTAATTCAGGTACCTCGGGAAATTTAAACATTCTGTGAAGAGATAACAGAAACGTTTTCGCAATGCCAGGTTGGTCCTGTGAGGAGAGGTGGGGTTGTGTGAACCTCCATTCGCTGGATAATATACGAAGGTGAAGTGCCTCACTGATGTGTCTGCAATTCTGACAGGGCTCATGATGTAATTATGACAATCTCCCTGGCCTGGGAGTCCAGAGAAAAGGGCCACGAGTCTCAGGATACACACAGGATGCCATTTCCAACTGAGATGATGACAAATGTCTTCACTTAGACATGGTGACCACGTGGAGATTTCTACCACAAAATGATGTGGAGTTGAAATCACTGCTTTTCTTTGAAGAAAGACATCGATGGATTTCCAGAAGATAAAAGTGTCAATGTCTAAGGGAAATGAACAGATATGCGACGATGTGATCAAGTTATACCAGTTAATGGAGCACGGCTGGTGGGAAGGTGAGTTGTTCCCCCATTTTCTTCTATTCATCGAAGTTCATTGTCACATATTCAACTTCTGTTCTGCCCCAGCTGGCTCTCCATTAGCTCCCTGATTACCCACCTCTTGTATATTTTATGGACCAGACCAAGGTGCTGCATTCCGGATGTCAGTTGATTTATCAAACTGCTATCCTTTAAGTAAAATGCACTTTATTCTTCTATCACAGCTATAATACACGCAAAAGAAAAGATGTGTCAACATAACTTTAGCTCTCTCAAAATATTCAACAAGACAATATATAATTTAACACCCTACTCGTAAACTTTACCAACATAGCAGCATCCTATTAACACACCTTTCGCAGAAACAAATCCTGCAATTCAGCATATTTCCCTCACTTGTTACCTCCTGCAATCAAGGAGAAGTAAAACAGGCAATAGGAATTCAGCAGCAAGGAGAGAGTGAAACTTGTATCGAGCAGATTCAACTCCAAGACCCTAAATTCAACATCTCCCAACACAAACTAAACCCCTGGAGCTTTGTGTGAGACTAACTCTACCCATTCATGCTTCTTTTGTTTACTTTAAAGAAAAGCTACTTCCTCTGCTTTCCATGGAGGAAACACCGTAGTGCCTGGTTTACAACGCCCCTCTTGAAGAGAAACAGAACAGAACAAAACAAATCCATCTTAAAGGCACTTATTGTCACACATCTCTCTGTCTGTCTGGGCTCTATCTCCACCTTTCCACTCACCTCTCCCCTCCCTCCCATGTAACCCCAATCCAGCCTTCATTGTAAATACACCTTATTCCCTGCTGCTGTCAGTTCTGATCAAGGGTCACCAGACCCGAAGCATTAACTATGTTTTCTTCCCACAGATGCTGCTAGACATGCTGAATTTTATGATTTATCATATCCATTTCAATTACGGTTAGTGATGGATAATGGTGGTTGATTTATCCAGTGATTACACAAAGTACACAAGCTGACCTTTCTCCACTGCTACCTGGGAACTTCGAAAACTGCACTCTCCTTCAAACACCATACTATCTCTGAGCATGGACAGAATTCATATTGCAAGAACAAACATGTGCTTATGCTCATGGATCACAATAACCAAATAATCACCCCTTCAATGCGACATCGGATTGCACAAAGTTGGGACTTCATTGCATTAACACTGAGCTGCTGTTCCTTGAACTGCAGGCATTTGCTCTGACTGTTCCTGGGGTAGATCACACAAGCATGAACATATCTATCCACAGTAAAGCTGCAAACACTCATTTACCCTCCATCCAAATAATACTGAGCTTTCAGAATTACAATTCTATGTTTCAAACAGTACGTTTTCCACATTTTAAATTAACATTATCTTTCTGATCTTGTATGTATAAATACAATGTTCTGATTTCAGTTAACTGCTTCTGTTAGAGAGCGAGATGAAGGGAACGAGACAAGGAGGGTGGGAGAGAGGGGTGCAGAGAGACAGACACTGACAGAAACAATGAGAAAAAGAGACAGAGAAAGAGGGAGACAGTGTGAGAGAAAAAGGCAGTGATAGATACAGAGAGTGAAAGAGTGAGGGCGAGACAGAGTGAGAGAAGGACAGGGAGTGATAGATGGAAAGAGAGAGAGAGAGGGGAGAAAAAGATAGACAGATCATCTGTTTGTACGACAGAGGGAGTCAGTGAGGTAAAAAGAGGCAGCGGGAGAGAGAATGAGAGACTGAAAGAGAGTAAGAGAATGAGAGTGAAAGAGAAAGAAAGAGTGAAAGACATAGAGAAAGTCTCAGTAGATACTTGAAGAACAAGAAAGACGGCCTGACAGAGATTGAACGTGAGAGAGATTTAGTTGGGTGGTGGGGGGGGGGGGGGTTGGTGGGCAAGAGCAAAGAAGGAGCAAAGAGAGCAAGTGTTGGAGAGAGTGCGACAGAGAGACAGGGAGACACAAATGAGGGAGAGCGGGAGCAAACGCAAGAAAGGAATAAAGAGAGTCAGTGAGAGAGAGAGAGAGATTCAGCGAGACAGAGCGGAGCAAGAGCAAGGAAGGAACAAATAGAGTCATTGTGTGTGTGTAAGAGAGATTTAGTGAGAATGAGAAAGGGGCAAGAGCAAGGAAGGATCAGAGAAATTGAGTGAGAGTGAAAGGGAGGGAGAGAGGTAGTCAATGAGAGAGAGGGGGACAAGAGCAAGGAAGGAGCAGCGAGAGTCGATGAGACAGAGAGAGAGAGGGGGTGGGCAAAACAAGGAAGGAACAGAGAGGTTTAATGAGTAAGGGACATGCAAGAGCATGGAAGGAGCAGAGCGAGTCAGTGAGGGAGAGAGAGTGTGTGAGAGAAAGAGACACATGAGAGAGAGGGAGCAAATGCAAGGAAGGAAAAGAGAGAGTCAGTGATAGAGGGACAAGAACAAGGAAGGAACAGAGAGTGTCAATGAGAAAGATACATATGTGGGAACAAGAGCAAGGAAGGAACAGAGAGATTCAGTGAGGGAGAGAGTGTGTGTGAGAGAGAGAGACATCAGACAGAGGGGGAGCATAAACCAGGGAGGAACAGAGAGAGTCAGTTTGAGGGAGAGTCAGTGAAAGACAGAGGAGGAAGAGCAAGGAAGGAGCAGAACGAATCAGTGAGAGAGAGGGAGAGAGAGGTGGGGGCAAGAGCAAGGAAGGAACAGAGAGAGTCAGTGAGAGAGAGAGAGAGAGAGAGAGAGAGAGAGAGATTTAGAGATAGAGAGTGGCAAGAGCGAGGAAGGAACAGACCGATTCAGTAAGCAGGGGCAAAAGCAAGGAAGGAACAGAGAAATTGAGTGAGAGAGAGAGGGAGAGAAAGAGAGAGGCAGTGAGAGAGAGAGAGAGATGGACAAGAGCAAGGAAGGAGCAGATAGAGTCACTGAGGGAGAGAGCGAGAGAGATGTGGGCAAAAGCAAGGAAAGAATAGAGAGATTCAGTCAGGGATAGAGAGTAAGAGACAGAGTCGGTGAGAAAGATGGGGACAAGAGCAAGGAAATCACAGAGAGCTTCAGAGAGAGAGAGAGGGTCAGTGAGAGAGACACACATGACAGAGAGTGGGAGCAAACGAAATAAAGGAGCAGACATAGTCAGTGAGGGAGAGAGAGAGGGGCAAGAGCAAGGAAGGAACAGAGAGATTAGGTGAGGGAGAGAGTGTGAGAGAGAGAGAGACATCAGACAGAGGGGGAGCAAACACCAGGGAGGGACAGAGAGAGTCAGTTTGAGGGAGAGTCAGTGAAAGACAGAGGGGTAAGAGCAAGGAAGGAGCAGATAGAATCAATGAGAGAGAGGGAGAGAGAGGTGGGGGCAAGAGCAAGGAAAGAATAGAGAGTGTCAATGAGAGAGAGAGACATGGGGGAAATAACAAGGAAGGAACTGACGGATTCAGTGAGAGAGAGAGTGATATTTAGATAGAGAGAGGGGCAAGAGCGAGGAATGAACAGAGAGAGTCAGTGAGAGAGAGCGGCAAGAGCAAGGAAGGAATAGAGAGAGTCAGTGAGAGAGAGAGAGAGATTTAGAGATAGAGAGGGGAAAGAGTGAGAAAGGAACAGACAGATTCAGTAAGCGGGTGTAAGAGCAAGGAAGGAACAGAGAAATTGAGTGAGAGAGAGGGGGAAAGAAACACAGAGAGGTAGTGAGAAAGAAAGAGATGGACAAGAGCAAGGAAGCAGCAGATAAAGTCACTGAGGGAGAGGGCGAGAGAGATGTGGGCAAGAGCAAGGAAAGAATAGAGAGATTCAGTCAGGGATCGAGAGGAAGAGAGACAGAGTCAGTGAGAGAGGGAGGCAAGAGCAAGGAAGGAACAGAGGGAGTCAGAGAGAGAGAGAGATTCAGTGAGAGAGGGGCAAGAGCAAAGAAGGAACAGAGAGAAGCAGTAACAGAGAGGGAGAGAAAGATGGGGACAAGAGCAGGGAAAGAACAGAGAGCTTCAGACAGAGATAGAGGATCAGTGTGAAAGACACACATGACAGAGAGTGGGAGCAAACGCAATAAAGGAGCAGAGAGAGTCAGTGAGGGAGAGAAAGGCAAGAGCAAGGAAGGAACAGAGACAGTCAGTGATGGAGAGCGTGTGAGAGAGACGCACACATGAGAGAGGGGGGAGCAAACGAAAGGAAGGAACAACGTGAGTCAGTGAGGGAAGTGAGAGCGAGTCAGTGAGAGAGAGAGGGGTAAGAGCAAGGGAAGAACAGAGAGCTTCAATGTGGAAGGGGTTGACAATAGGAAGGAAGGAATATAGAGAGTCAATGAGGAAGAGAGAGTGTGTGTGAGAGAAAGACACATTGGAAAGAGAGGGAAAAAACACAAGGAAGGAATAGAGAGAGTCATTCAGCGAGATAGTCATTGAGAGAGAGGCAAGAGCCCGGGAGGAGAAAAGAGAGTCAGTATTAGAGAGACAGTGAGAGGTAGGAGCAAGAGCAAGAAAGGAACAGAGAGATTCAGTGAGAGACAAAGTCAGTAAGAGAGAGAGAGATAGACAGAGAGAGTCATTGTGAGAGGGAAAGGGCAAATGCAATGAATGAATAAAGAGAGTCATTGTGCCGGAGGGGTAAGAGCAAAGGAGGAACAGCGAGAGTCAGTGAGGGAGAGAGAGACAGCGAATTTGTGTGAGAGAGATGATGCCAGGGAGAGAGTAAGACAGTGAAAGACAGAAGGAGAATTGTCAAACAGTGAGAAATACAGATGAGAGAGAGTGACAATGCAAGACAGACAAAGCAAGAGAGAGAGAGAGAGAGAGAGAGAGAGACATTGAGAGAAAGACAACGGGAGACAGAGATGCAAAGAGGGAAAATAACTCTTCCTTCGTCACCTTGATGAATAACGCCTCCCAAGATTTAGTGTAGGCCCCAGTCCCTCCGAACCATCTTCACAGCATGTACACGTAACCTGTCCTGAAGGTCAAGGGAATAAAGGATCAATCAGCCACATTCACAAAGAACGTGGCCTCACTCATGCGTCAATTTTCCTTGGCTCCCGAGACCATAGAGTCATAGAAATGTCGAGCATGGAAACAGACCCATTGGTTCAATTCGTCCAAGCTAAACAGATATCTGAAACTATACTAGGCCCATTTGCCAGCACTTGGCTCGCATCCCTTCCTGTTGATATACCCAGCCAGATGCCTTTTAATGGTTGCAATTGTACCAGCCTCCATAGCTTCCTCTGGCAGCTCATTCCATATACACACCACCATCTGCGAAAAACGTTGCCCCTTTGGTCCCTTTTAAATCTTGCCCCTTTCACCCTAAATCTTTGCCCTTTAGTTCTGGGTTCCCCACCCCAAGGAAAAGTCCTTCTCTGTTTATCTTATCCATGACCCTCATAAGTAATAAAGCTCTATAAGGTCACCCCTTAGCCTCCGACGTTCCAGTGAAAACAGCCCTAGTCTGTTTAACCTCTCCCTAAAGCTCAAATCCGCCAACCCAGGCAAAATCCTTATAAATATTTTCCGAACGCTTTCATGTTTCACAACATCCTTCCTATAGGGAGGAGACAAGAACTGCATGCAATATTCCAAAAGTGGTCTAGCTAAACTTCTGTACAGCCGCAACATGACCTCATCTGGAACTGGTCCCAGATGCTCATGAGTCTGGGCACTGGCAGCGGGTCCCAACAGAAAGTAGGGACATCATCCATGACGGAGGGGCTTTGACCTGCTGGCCTCCTTTGCCTGGAATAGTCACCCAATCTCAGGGTCACATCCTTCCGGATGGACTCGTTAAAGGGCTCTATACAACACAAAAAAAAGGCAGGAGAGAATGGGCAGTCCTGCCTGACCCCGGGGCTGATCTGGAAGCTGACAGATTCCCACCAATTGACTGAGACTGCACTGACAATGTTGGTGCAGAGCAGCGGTATCCAATTGCAGATTTCCTCCCCACAGCCTATGATGGAGAGCGGGTCCCACATGAAGGTGTGTGATAGCCTGTCAAAGGCTTTCTCCTGGTCCAGGCTCATGAAGCAGCCGTCCATCCCCCTGTCCTGTGCGTAGATGATTGTATCACTGAGGAGCACGTGGCTATCTGGTCCTGCCCAGTACAGCTATGATCAGGGTGGATCACCGATCCCAAAGCAGACAAGATCCACTTGGTGATGACCTCAGACAGGATATTGTAGTCTGCATTCAATTGCCTCCAATTTCCAATTTCTACCTCCTTTTCCACTTCCCCTTGAAGATGAGGGTGATGGTCACATTCCTCGCGGATTCCATCCTGGTACCTGCCAGTAATAAATTGTTATACACCTCCAGAAGGTCCTGGCCAATCAAGTCCCGCAGAGCCCAATATAACTGAATCAATAGCATGGCTTTGTGTGGGGGTGGCTGGGCATAATTTAATTGATTGCGTTTTTTCTGAGGAAGTGATGAAGAAGGCTGATGAGGGAAAAGCCAATAATATTTTCTACATGGACTTCAGCCTCCCTCCTGACAGGCTGTTAAAAAGGCGGAGTCATTTGGTATTGTGAGTGAGTGGCACAAAGGAACTGGGTTAATAAGAAGACAGGGGTAGAGTTGGAAGGATGTTTTTTGGAATGGAGGGTTGTGACTAGTGGCGTTCCACAGTGGTCAGTGCTTGGACCTCTGCTGTTCGTGATCCACATAAATGATTTGTAGGAAAACATGCTTGATTATTTGATAAGTTTGCATATGATGCAAAGATTGATATTATTGCAGATGGTGAAGAGGATTGTCAGAGAATACAGCAAGATGCAGACCACTTTTAGGCATGGGCAGAAAGATGGCAGATGGAGTTTAGTCCAGGCAAGTGTGAGGTGATGCAAATTGATTGATCAAGTACAGATGGAAATTATACAGTGAATGGTAGAACCTTTATGGGTATTGATTTGCAGAGGGATCTGGGTGTGTAGGTCCACAGATCATTGAAGGCAGCAGTGTAGGTAGTTATGTTAGTAAAAGAAGGCCTATGGCATGCTTGCCTTCATTGGAAGGGTCATTGAGTGTAAGGATAGACAGGTTATGCTGCAGCTTCACAGAACTTTCGTACTCTGTGCAGTTTTGGTCTCCTTACTCGGGAAAGGATGTACTGGTACCGGAGGGGGTGCAGGGGAGGTTCACGAGGTTGATTCCAGAACTCAGCATGTTGCTTATGAGGAGAGATTGAGTAGATTGGGATTATATTCATTAGAATTTAGAAGAATGAGGGGGGATTTTATGGAAACAAACGAAGTTATGAAGGGAAACAAAAATATAAAATTTGAGAGGTTATTTCCACTGGCAAGTGAAACTAGCAGAAGAGGGCATAGCATCACGATTAAAGGGAGCAGATTTACAACTGAGTTGAGAAGGAACCCTTCACCCATAGGGTTAGGAGAAAGTGAGGACTGCGGATGCTGGAGATCAGAGTCAAGAGTGTGGTGCCGGAAAAGTACAGCAGGTCAGGTACCACCCGAGGAGCAGGAGAATCGACGTTCTGGGCATAAGCCCTTCATCAGGAATGAGGGATCAATACAACAAACAAACAAGACAGGAGAGAGTGGGCAGCACTGCCTGGCTCCAGATCTGATCTGGAAACTTTCAGGTTCCCATCCTTAATTGACACTGCACCAACAATGTCCGTGTAGAGCAGTCGGCTCTGATGAAGTCCTAATGCCCGAAATATCGATTTTCCTATTCCTGGAATGCTGCCTGACGTGCTGTGCTTTTCCAGCAACACACTCTCAAATCACCCAGTGTTTGTGAATCTATGGAATTCCCTGCCTAGCGAAGTAGTTGATGCTACTTCAGTAAACGTTTTTAAAGCTAAGATAGATTTTTGATTGAACAATAAGTGAACTCTTTTTAGGCCTCTGTAGAGTTCCAGGGAAGTGGAAGAAAGGATAAGGAAAATTATTCTGAGTAGGAGTGAATGGAACAGGGCGATCATTATGGGGACTTTATCTTCCCCAACATTGACTGGAAATGTAATGCTCTAGTAGGTTAGTTGTATCTGTTTTTGTCGAATGTGTACAGGAGGGTTTCCTGATACAGTATGTCAAAGAGCCGACAAGAGTGGAGGCCACACTGGATCTGGTGCTTGGTAATGAACCAGGCCAGGTGTTTGATTTAGTTGTAGGTGAGCACGTTGGAGACAGTGACCATAATTCAGTTACGTTTAGTTTAGCGATGGAAAGTGATAGGCACATGCCACAGGTCAAAACTTATCGATGGGGCAAGGGCAATTATAATGCGATAGGCAAGAATTAGGATGCATAGAACGGGGTAGCAAAATGTAGGGGATGCAAACATTCGAAATATGGAGCTGGTTTAAGGAACAGATATTGCATGTCCTTGGTAGGTATGTCCCTTCAGGCAGGGAGGAAGTGATAAGGTAAGGGAACCGTGGTTTACTACAGAAATTGCATCTCTTGTTAAGAGCAAGAAGGAGGCTTATGTGTTGATGAGGCAAGATGGTTCAGATGAGGCGATAGAGAGTTACAGATCAACTAGGAAGGATGTAAAGAGAGAGTTAAGAAGAGCAAAGGGAGGACTTCAGCAGTCTTTAGCAAATGGAATAAAGGAGAACCCTAAAGCTTTCTATAGGTATGTGAGGAATAAAAGGATGATTAGTGTAGGAAAAGGGCCAGTCAAAAAAACAGAAGTAGGAAGTTGAGTGTGAACCCTGTAGAGATGGGAGCGGTGCTGAGTGAACATTTCTCATCGGTGTACACTCAGGAAAAGGAACATATTGTAGAAGAGAAGAATGAAGTACGAGATATTAGACGAGAAAAGATCGAGGTTAGTTCCGCACATGTGTTATCAATTCTAGAAGGAGGAAAAGTAGACAAGTCATCTGGGCCATATGGGATTTATGCAAGGATTCTCGGGATGTTAGGGAGGAGATAGCAGAGCCCTTGGCTTTGATATTTGAGTCATCATTGTCTACAAGTTTAGTACGTGAGGACTGGAGGATTGCAAATGTTGTGCTCTTGTTCAAGAAAGGCAGCAGAGATGACCCAGGTAGTTATAGACCAGTGAGGCTTACTTCTGTTGTAGGAAAGGTTTTGGAAAGGATTATGAGAGATAAGATTTATAATCATCTAGCAAGCAACGATTTTATTTCAGATAATCAACATAGTTTCCTCAAGGGCAAGTCGTGTCTCACAAATCTCTTTGAGTTCTTTGAGAAGGTGAACAAGCATGTAGATGAAGTTCGGGTAGTTGATGTGGTATACATGGACTTCAGTAAAGCCTTTGATAAAATGCAGAGGCATGGAATTGAGGGTGGTTTAGCTATTTGGATTAGAAACTGGAAATCTGAAAGAAGGTAGCGAGTGGTGGTTGATGAAAAATATTCAGTCTGGTGTCCAGTTACTAGTGGTGTGCCACAAGGATCTGTTTTGTGACCACTGATGTTTTTTCATTTTTATAAATGACATAGTGCAGGCATAGTTGGATGGATTAATAAATTTGCAGACGACACTAAAGTCGGTGGAGTAGTGGACAGTTTGGAAAATTGTTACAGGTTGCAGGAGAAATTGGATAAATTGCAGATTTGGGCTGAGAGTTGACAAATGGAGTTCATGCAGCTAAATGTGAGGTGATGCACTTTGGGAAGAATAACAGGAAGGCAGAGTACTGGTTCAATGCAAAGATTCTTGGTAGTGTGGATGTGCAGAGGGATCTTGGAGTCCCTATGCATAGATCCCTGAAAGTTGCCACCCAGGTGGATAGTGCTGTTAAGAAGGCATACGGTGTGTAAGGTTTCATTGGTTGAGGGATTGAGTTCCAGAACCGCAATATCATGCTGCAACTATACAAAACGCTGATGCTGCCACACTTGGAATATTGTGTACAGTTCTGGTCGCCCAATTACAGGAAGGATGTGGAAGCATTGGAAAAGGAGAGTTACCAGTATATTGCCCGGTCTGGAGGGAAGGTCTTATGAGGAAAGGCTGAGAGACTTGAGTGTGTTTCATTGGAAAGTAGAAGGCTGAGGGGAGATTTGATAGAGACATGCAAGATGGTCAGAGGATTAGATAGAGTAGACAGTGAAAGACTTTTTCCTAGGATAATGACATCAGCTTGTACGAGGGGAGGGGGCATAACTACAAATTGAGGGGTGTTAGATTTAAGTCAGATGTCAGAGGCAGATTCTTTAGACAGAGAGTGGTAAGGGCGTGGAATGCCCTACCTGCTACGTAGTCAACTCAGCCACATTTGGGAGATTTAAGCAATCCTTACATAAGGACATGGATGATTTTGGGATAGTATAGGGGACGAGCTAAGAATAGTTCACAGGTTGTTGCAACATCGAGGGCCGAAGGGCCTGTTCTGCGCTGTATTGTTCTTTGTTCTAATTAAGGGATATAGTGAAAGCGCGAGTAAGTGGAGCTGAGTCTATGAAAAGATCAGTCATGATCTGATCAAATGGCGGATCAGGCTTAAAGGGCTGAAAGGCCGACTCCTGGCTCCAAGTTCTTATGTTGTTCGGCCACACTAGGAACATTTGTACACGTCTGATCACCATACTACCAGAAGGATGTGAATGCTTTAGAGAGTGTACAGGCAAGATTGACCTGGATGTTGCCCGGTATGGGAGGGTTTGGCTATGAAGAATGGCTGGTTAGAATAGGTTTGTTTTCACTGGAATGCAGGAGGTTGATAGGAGACTTCTTTGAAGTTTATAATATTGTGAATAGCATGAATTGATTGGAAAGTAGTAGGATGTAATTTTCAATTACCAGTATCCAAGGTGTGAGGGATGGGGGAAGGGGGTAATTGAAAAGAAATGTGTGGAGCTGGTTTTTCACACAAAGTCTGGTGAGTGTCTGGAACACATTGCTAGAGGCGGTGGTGTCACACACAATAGCTGCTTTCAAGAAGCACCTGGATGAACACATGTTAGGAAGGGAAAATAGAGGTATCCAAATCCTGTAATTGAGAACAGTTTTAGTAAGGAATGACAAAACGTTTTGACGCAGGCTTGGAGGGCCCAACGACCTCTTCCTGTGCTATATTTTTCTTTGTTCTAGGATCCAAAGTCTGAGCAAGCTGCAGCTCCGTGGGTTTGCTCCATACCCCTTCCACAGGAGGAGAGAGAGGAGACATATTTGAGATTGCGAAAAAGCAGTAATGTTAGTTTCTGGCATTATAGTAAATAATTAACGCTTGACCAGCATTGCAGAGGAGAAAGGAATCAGATGATCTTGCTGCTGCTACATTGTTCCATATGGGATCTTATTGTACATCAATTTTTACCATTCCATCTTTGCAGGCAGTGAGTCTTCTCATCAGCTAACCTCTTATTTTGTAAAGGTTTCAAAATTATACGGACTAAAAAAATCAACGTCCAACTGACTGTTTAATGTTTGGATAAGGCTGAGAGAGGAAATCCGTGTGATCTTGCTGTGCAATCTTGTAAAAGGGGTATTTTTTGCTCTGTCTTTTAATTGACTCCGTCTTTTGTCTCTTAGGGAATTATGTTAATCACTTGGAAAATCCGAAAAGAAAGAGAGTTTGGGGCAAGGTAACCTTATAACAAGAGCATCCTCCAAGAGGGATACACACTCTTGAGGCCTATTCCACTCCAATCTCAGCTGTCTCTTCTTATTCCCCCAAAGAGTGATTTCCTGGCTTTTTAAGGGACCTTTGATTAACTGAGTCCTGTCAGATTGTGGCCCTGTCATTTTCAAACAGGTTTGAAGCCTGAGGTTCACGTAAACGATTTCTTGGGATTTGACACAAACATGTTAACCACCATGTTCACAACCCCAGTGAGTGTCTGATAGACAGGACTTCCCATAAAGGAAATTAAAACCCTAAACATCAAACTGTCTCTGAAAGATTTTTTTATAATGTCAGAGTCATAATGTATGAATATTAAAATTAACATTGGGAGTGCCAGAGACACTTGAAAAGGGAGAGAGACAGAAGAAAGACAGAGACAGAGAGAGGGAGAAGCATTTAGGATTGTGAAATAGGGGTAATGTCAGTGCCTGTAGCAGCAACAAATATTGAACATTTAAGCAGCCCTAATCAGAAAAATCGAGCTGATCTTGCTGCTGACATGTTACTGCCTGTGAGATCCTGCTGTGCTCCGACGGCCTGCAGTCATGTGATCGAAGCAACAAACGTTTCGATAAACCCATAGTTTTAAGGCAGCCCGATGGTTCTGGGAATGAAATTCCTGAATTACTCCTCAATTTTATCGTGGTCGGATTTGCTGAGTGATGCGTGGGTGACGGAATGACCTATTACAGTGTAGTTTGGTCAAAAATATCCCCTTTCCAGTTTTAATAATTTTTCTTTTCTCCCACTCTATCCACCCTCCCCATGCAGGATTTTTTATTATTTTAAAACTCTGACAAGACGTGAGATTCTTCTCTTTGACAATGGTTTCCTCGGAAGGAAGGGGCAGACGTGAGCTGGAGGCCTATTAAACGCGTCGCACCCCATGTGGCTGGTGTGAGTTGTTTCTGTTTCTTACCCCGGGTTTTGATTTCCTCTGGGAATCCCTGGTTTCTGAAGGCCCTCTGGTGAACTGAGTCCTATTGGGTTGTGGCTCTGTCATTTGAAAACAAGTTTGAAACTTGGGGTTAAATTAACCAGGGCCTGTGTGTGTGAATGTGTGTGAGTGTGTGTGTGTGTGTTTGTGCGTTTGTGTTTGTGTGTCTTCGTGTGTCTCTGCGTCTGCGTGTGTGCCTGCATTTGTGTGTTTATATGTGTATGTCTGTGTGTGTCTGTGCATGTGGACGGGGGAGAGAGAGACGTTTGAGATTGGATTTTGTTCTGACGTAAGCAGTTAACACTGAAGCAGTGTCACAGAGGATTCTCAGGCTGGCTGCTGCTATCGCGCTGGGGTGGGATCTTATTGTGCAATAATTGCTGCAATGCCATTGCCTTAAGCAGTGAGTATTTTAATCAGCAAATTCCCCGGTTTATGAAGTTTTCGGAAATATTCTAGAAGGAAAACTCAGTCAGTAACTGATAGGTTACTGAGAGATTGTCAGTGTCCTGCTGAGAACTGGAATCCCTGGAATCATGCTGTGCCATACCTCCAAGAATTTCTTTTCTCCTGATATTAATTAATCCCTTCTATATTCTCCCAGAGAATTGGTGCTCATTTGGAAGACTCAGAGAGTGAGAGAGTGAATTTCAGACAAGAGCATGCACCAACACGGGGGTACAATTCTGAGGCCTGAGGTCTGTTTGACAGGCAACACTCTGTTGTCGAAAATGTCGTGCTGTAAAAGCACAGCCGGTCAGGCAGCATCTGAGGAGCAGTATAATCGACGTTTTGGCCATAAGCCCTTCATCAGGAATGAGGCTTGTTGCCCAAGGGGGCTGAGAGATGAATGGGATGGTTGTGCGGCTGGGGAGAAAGGTAGATGGGGAATGCAATAGGTAGAAGGAAGTAGGGGTGAAGGTGATCAGTGGGAGAGGAGGGTGGAGCTGATCATTGAAAAGCAAGGTGGACAGGTTGGTCTTGTCACCGGGGTCGTGCCGAGTTGGAAGGTTGTATCTGGAATAAGATGAGTGGAGAGGAAATGAGGAAACTGTTGAAATCCACATTAGTCCCGTGTGATTCGATGATCCCAAGACAGACGATGAGGCGTTCTTCCTCCAGGCATCGTGTGGTATGGGAGTGGTGATGGAGGAGGCACAGGACTTACATGTTTTTTAGTGGAGTGGGAATGGGAGTTAAAGTAATCGGCCACAGAGCGGTGGGGTTGTTTCGTGCGGGTGCCCCTGAGATGTTCTCTGAAGCATTGTGCAAATTGGCATCCTGTCTCTGCAGTGTAGAGGAGACTGCATTTGGAGCAACGGATACAGTAGATGATGTGTGCGGAAGTACAGTAAATTTCTGTTGGATGTAGAAGGAACCTATGGGGCCTTTGGTCGAGGTGAGGGGGGAGGTGGAGGCGCAGGTATTGCAATTCCTGCAGTGGCAGCGGAAGATGCCGGGGGGGGGGGGGTTTGTTTGTTCGGAGGAGCGTGGGCCAAACAAGAGTCTTTGCAATGCCCATGTGAGTTGTTTCTGTTAATTATGCTGAAGTTCGATTTATTTTGAGGGGCTCCGAATTATTTGGGAGCTCTAGCTAACTGGGTCCTTTTGGATTATGGCCTGTCGTATTAAATTAGTATTGAAGCCTCGGATTAAAGTAATCTGGTTGGGAGTGTGGAGATGGAAAAGCACAGCAGATGAGCAACATCCAAGGGGCAGGAAAATCGACGTTTGGAGCAAACACCCTTCATCAGCTGCAACAAAAGCAACATGTGCTTTTCCAGCAGGTTGGCCATTTCAATTCAGTCCACTGTGTATCTGGGAGGAGTCTCTCACTCTCTCTCTCTCTCTCTCTTTCTCTCTCTTTCTCTCTCTCTCTCTCTCTGTCTCTCTATCTATGTATCTCTCTCTCTCTATCTCTCTCTCTATCATCCCTCTCTCTATCTCATTATCTCTATCTCTCTCTACCTCTCTCTACCTCTCTCTCTATCTCTCTCTATCTCTCTCTCTATCTCTCTCTATCCCTCTCTCTCAGTCTCTCTTTCTATTCTTCTCTCCCTATGTCTCTATCACTCCCTCTCTCTAATTCTCTCTCTATTCTCTCTATCTCTCTATCTCTATCACTCTATCCCTATCCCTATCCCTGTATCACTATCCCTCTATCCCTATCTCTCTATCCCTATCTCTCTATCCCTATACTTATCTCCCTATCTCTATCTCTATCTATACATCTGTCTCTATCTCTAGCCCTCAATCCTTATCTTTCTATCCCTATCTTTCTATCCCTATCCCTCCATCCCTACCCCTCTATGACTACCCCTCTCTCCCTACCCCTCTATCTCTATCCCTCTATCCCTATCCCTCTATCCCTATCTCTCTCTCCATATCTCTCTATCCGTGTCTCTCTATCCCTAACTCTCTATCCCTCTCCATATCTCTCTATCTCTATCTCTATCTCTAGCCCTCTATCATTATCTTACTATTCCTATCTTTCTATCCCTATCTCTCTATTTCTATCCGTCTATCCCTATCCCTCTATCCCTCTCTCTATCCCTATTTCTCTATCCCTATCCCTATCTCTCTATCTCTATCTATATATCTATCTCTATCTCTAGCCCTCTATCCTTATCTTTCTATCCCTATCTTTCCATCCCTATCTCTCTATCTCTATCCCTCCATCCCTATCCCTCCATCCCTACCCCTCTATCTCTATCCCTCTATCTCTATCCTCTATCCCTATCTCTCTAGCCCTATCTCTCTATCTCCATCTCTCTATTTCTATCTCTCCATCCCAATCCCTATCTCTCTATCTCCATCTCTATCTATGTATCTATCTCTATCCCTATCTCTAGCCCTGTAGCCCGATCTTTCTATCCCTATCTTTCTATCTCTATCCCTCTAGCCCTATTCCTCTATCCCTCCCCCTTTATCTCTGTCCCACTATCCCTATCCCTCTATCTGTATCCCTCTATCCCTATCCCTCAATCCCTATCTCTCTATCCATATCTCTCTATCCGTATCTCTCTATCACTAACTCTCTATCCCTATCCCTATCTCTCTATCTCTATCTATATATCTAACTCTATTTCTATCTCTAGCCCTCTATCGTTATCTTTATATCCCTATCTTTCTCTCCCTATCTCTCTATCTCTATCCGTCTATCCCTATCCCTCCATCCCTACCCCTCTATCCCTATCCCTCTATCCCTCTCTCTTTCCCTATTTCTCTATCCCTATCCCTATCCCTATCTCTCTATCTCTATCTCTATCTATATATCTACCTCCATCTCTAGCCCTCTATCCTTATCTTTCTATCCCTATCTTTCCACCCCTATCACTCTATCTCTATCCGTCTATCTCTATCCCTCTATCCCCATCTCTCTATCCCCATCTCTCTATCCCCATCTCTCTATCCCGATCTATCTATCTCTCGCGCTATTGCTATCCCTCTATCCCTATCCCTCTATCACTATCCCTCTATCTCTATCCTTCTATCCCTATATCTCTACCTCTATCTCTCTATCTCTATCTATATATCTACCTCTATCTCTATCTCTCTGTCCCCATCTCTCTATCCCAATCTCTCTATCCCTATCTCTCTATCCCTATCTCTCTATCCCTATTTCTCTATCCCGATCACTCTATCCCAATCTCTCTCTATCTCGCTCTCTCTCTATCTCGATCCCTCTATTCCTATCCCTCTATCCCTCTATCCCTACCCCTCTATCCCTATCTCTCTATCCCTATCTCGCTATCCCGATCCCTCTATCCTTATTTCTCTATGTCTCTCTCTATCTCTATTCTTCTATTCCTATCCCTCTATTCCTATCCCTCTATCCCTATCCCCCTTTCCCTATCCCTCTATTCCTATCCCTCTATGTCTATCCATCTATGCCTATCCCTCTATCCTTATCTATCTATCCTTTTCTCTCTAATTCTATTTCTCTATCCTGTCTCTCTCTATCCCTTTCGTTCTATCCCTATTGTTCTATCCCTATCCATATCCCTATCTCTCTATCTCTATCTCTATCTTTGTATCTATCTCTATCTCTATATCGATGTCTATCCCTCTATAACCCATCACTCTATCCCCATCTCTCTATCCCCATCTCTCCATCCCTATCTCTCTATCCCTATCTTTCTATCCTTATCTCTCTATCCATTTTGTCTATCTCTATCTCTATCCCTATTCCTCTCTCCCTATCTCTCTATCCCTATCCTGATCTATCTATCTATCTATCTATCTATCTATCTATCTATCTATCTATCTATCTATCTATCTATCTATCTATCTATCTATCTATCTATCTATCTATCTATCTATCTATCTATCTATCTATCTATCTATCTATCTATATATATATATATATATATATATATATATATATCCCTCTATCTCTATCCCACAATCCCCATCCCTCTATCACCATCTCTCTATCTTGATCCCTCTATCCCGATCCCTCTATCCCCATCTCTCTATCCCTATCTCTCTGCCCCTATCTCTCTGTCTCTTTTTCTTTCTCTATCCATCTCTATTTCTATCTCAATGCCGCTATCCCTGTATTTCTATACCTATCTTTCTATTCCTATCTCTCTATCCCTATCTCTCTGTCTCTATTTCTATCTCTATCTCTAGGTATCTCTATCTCTATCCCACTATCCCTATCTCTCCATACCTATCTTTCTTTCCCTATTACTCTATCCCTATCTCTCTATCACTCTCTCTATCTGTATATCTCTATCCCTATCTCTCTATCCCTATATCTCTATACCTATCTCTCTGTCTCTATTTCCATCTCTATCTCTATCTCTACCTCTAACCCGCTATCCCTATCTCTCTATAACTATCTTTCTATCCCTATCTCTCTATCCCTTTCTCTCTATCCCTATCTCTTTCTCCCTATCTCTCTATCTTTATCTCTATCTCTATCTCTATCTTTATCTCTGTCTCTATCTCTATCTATCTCTATATCTCTCTTTCTCTCTATCTCTCTATGTCTATCTCTATATCCCTGTATCGCTATATATCTCTATCTCCCGATCTGTATCTCTCTATCTCTATCATTATCTCTATCTCTCTATCTCTCGATCTCGATATCTATCTCTATCTCTCAATCTCTATCTCTCTATATCTCTCTATCTATATATCTCTATGGCTATCTTTATCTCTATCTCTCTCTATCCCTATATCTATCTCTACCCCTCTATCTTTCTGTCTCTCTATCTCTCTATCTCTATCTATCCCTAACTCTATCTCTCTCTATCTCTATCTTTACTTCGAGCTCTATTTCTATCTCTCTATCTCTATCACTCCAATCTCCATGTCAATCTCTACCTCTATCTCTGCACATCTATGTCTCTCTACATCTCTGTATATCTCGATCTCTCTATCTCAAAGTCTATCTCTCTCTATCTATATCTCTATCTCTCTCTCTATCTCTATTTCTGTCACTCTCTATCAAACTCTCTGTGACTATCTCTCTATCTCTCTACCTCTCCAGCTCTCTACCTCTCTGTATATCTATCTCTATCTCTATCTCTATCTCTTCTCTCTAGCTCTATCTCTCTATCTCTATCTCAATCTCCCAATCTCTATCTGTATCTCTACATCTATCTCTACTTCTATCCATATCTCTCTAGTTTTCTATCTCTATCTTTCTATTACTATATTTCTGCCTCTGTCTCTATCTCCATCTCACTTTCTCTATCTCTATCACTATCACTCCATCTGTGTATCGCCATATCTCCCTATCTCTATCTCTCCATCTCTTTATCTCTATATCTCTCCATCTGTCTATCTCTATCTCTATCTTTACCTCTATCTCTCTATCTCTCTATCTCTATCTCTCTCTCTGTCCCTGTCTCTAGCTCTGTCTTTATCTCTCTATCTCTATCTCTCCAATGTATTTACAAACGAGAGGGACTGTATTGTTGAAGAGGATAGCGTGAAACGGACTCGTAAGCTAGAGGAGATACTTGTTAGGAAGGAAGATGTGTTGGACATTTTGAATAACTTGAAGATAGACAAGACCCCGGGCCTGACGGGATATATCCTAGGATTATGTGTGAAGCAAGAGAGGAAATTGCAGAGCTGTTGGCAATGATCTTTTCGCCTTCACGGTCAACAGGGGTGGTACCAGGGGACTGGAGAGTGGCGAATGTTGTGCCCCTGTTCAAAATAGGGAATAGGGATAAGCCCGGGAATTACAGGCCAGTTAGTCTTACTTCGATGGTAGGCAAAGTAATGGAAAGGGTACTGAGGGATAGGATTTTTGTGTATCTGGAAAGACACTGCTTGATTAGGGACAGCCAGCACGGATTTGTGAAGGGTAGGTCTTGCCTTACAAGTCTTATTGATTTCTTTGAGGAGGTGACCAAGCATGTGGATGAGGGTAGAGCAGTGGATGTAGTATACATGGATTTTAGTAAGGCATTTGATGAGGTTCCCCATGGTAGGCTTATGCGGAAAGTCAGGAGGCATGGGATAGATGGAAACTTGGCCAGTTGGATAGAAAAATGGCTAACCGGTCGAAGTCAGAGAGGGCTGGTAGATGGTAAATATTCAGCCTGGAGCCCAGTTACAAGTGGAGTTCCGCAGGGATCAGTTCTGGGTCCTCTGCTGTTTGTAATTTTTATTAATGACTTGGATGAGGGAGTCGAAGGGTGGGTCAGTAAATTTGCAGATGATACGAAGATTGGTGGAGTTGTGGATAGTGAGGAGGGCTGTTGTCGGCTGCAAATGGACTTAGATATGATGCAGAGCTTGGCTGAGGAGTGGCAGATGGAGTTCAACCCTGCCAAGTGTGAGGTTGTCCATTTTGGAAAGACAAATAAGAATTCGGAATACATGGTTAACGGTAGGGTTCTTAGTAAGGTGGAGGAGCAGAGGGATCTTGGGGTCTATGTTCATAGATCTTTGAAAGTTGCCATTCAGGTGGATAGAGCTTGTAAGAAGACCTATGGTGTATTAGCGTTCATTAGCAGAGGGATTGAATTCAAGAGTCGTGAAGTGATGTTACAGCTGTACAGGACTTTGGTTAGGCCACATTTGGAGTACTGTGTGGAGTTCTGGTCGCCTCACTTTAGTAAAGATGTGGAAGCTTTGGAGAGGGTGCTGAGGAGATTTACCAGGATGTTGCCTGGAATGGAGAATAGGTCGGAACGAGGTTAGGTTGAGAGTGCTAGGCCTTTTCTCATTGGAACGGAGAAGGATGAGGGGTGACTTGTTAGACGTTTATAAGATGATAAGAGGAATAGATAGAGTAGACAGTCAGAAACTTTTCCCCCGGGTACAACAGTGTTACAAGGGGACATAAATTTAAGGTGAAGGGTGGAAGGTATAGGGGAGATGTCAGGGATAGGTTCTTTACCCAGAGAGTGGTAGTAGCATGGAATGCGCTGCCTGTGGGAGTGGCAGAGTCAAAATCATTGGCGAACTTTAAGTGGCAATTGGATAGGTACATGGATAGGTGCTTAAGCTAGGAAAAATGTTCGGCACAACATTTTGGGCCGAAGGGCCTGATGTGTGCTGTACTGTTCTATGTTCTAATGTCTATCTCTATCTCTCTATTTTTCCATCTCTCTATCTCACTCTATCTCTATCTGTCTAACTCTGTCTACCTCTCTCTATCTCTCGATCTCTATCTCTCTATCTGTCTATCTCTATCTATCCCTATCTCTATCTCTCTCTATCCCTATCTCTGACCTCTCGCTCTACCTCTATCTCTCTATCTCTCTATGTCTATCTATCTAATCTCTGTCTCTCTATCTCTGTCTCTTTATCTCTCTATCTGTATCTCTCTATCTCTCTCTATCTCTCTATCTCACTATATCTCTCTATCTCTCTCTATCTCTATATTTATCTCTATCTCTGTATTTCTCTCTCTAGCTCTCTCTCTATCTCTAACTCTCTATCTCAATCTTTATCTCTCTCAATTTATATCTCTATCTCTCTCTCTATCTCATCTCTATCTCTCTCTCTATCTCTCGATCTCCCTATCTCTTTCTGTCTCTCTCTATCTCTCCCTATCTATTGCTATCTCTGTATCTCTATCACTATCTCTATCTCTATCTCTCTATCTCTATCTCTCGCTATCTCTCAATATCTCCATCTCTCGCTATCTCTAGGTCTATCTCAATCTCCATCTCTATCTCTCTCTCTCTCTGTCTATCCCTCTATCTCTATCTCTATCGTTATCTCTATCTCTATCTCCATCTCGATCTCTCTCTCTATCACTATATCTATCTGTATCTCTCTATCTCTCTATATCTCTATCTCTATCTCTCGATCTCTATCACTCTCTCTCTCTATTTCCATCTCTCTATCTCTCTCTTTTTCTCTATCTCTCTCTCTCTATCGCTATCACTATCGCTATCTCTCTCTATTTCTATCTCTCTATCTGTATCTCTATCTCTCTATCCCTCTCTATCTCTCTATCTCTCTATCTCACTATCTCTCTATCTCTCTCTATCTCTCTCTCTCTATCTATCTCTATCTCTCTCTCTATCTATCTCAATCTTTATCTCTTTCAATCTATATCTCTATCTCTCTCTATATCTCATCTCTATCTCTTTCTCTATTTCTCGATCACTCGATCCCTCTATCTATTGCTATCTCTCTATCTCTATCACTAACTCTATCTCTAACTCTATCTCTCTCTATCTCTATCTATCGCTATCTCTATGTCTATCTCAATCTCCATCTATATCTCTCTATCGCTCTATCTCTCTATCTCTATCTCTGTCTCTCTCTATCGCTATCTCTATCTCTATATCTCTCTATCACTATATCTATCTCTATCACTATCTCTCTATCTCTCTATTTCTCTTCATTTCTCTATCTATATCTCTCTCTATCTCTATCTCAATGTCTACCTCAATCTCTATCTCAATCTCTATCTCTATCTCTCTCTGTCTATCCCTCTCACTATCTCGAACGCTCTATATCTCCATCTCTCTATCTCTATCTCTCGATCTCTATCGCTCTCTCTCTATTTCTATCTCTTTATCTCTCTATCTCTCTAACTCGCAATCTCTCCCTCCCTCTCTTTCTCTCTCTCTATCTCTATCTCTGTCTCTATCGCTATCTGTGTCTCTATCGCTATCTCTCTATCTCTATCTCTATGTCTATTTCAATCTCACTATCTCTCTATCTCTCTCTATCTCTCTCTATCCCTACCACTCTATCTCAATCTCTATCTTTCTCAATTCATATCTCTATCTCTATCTCTATCTCATCTCTATCTCTCGATCTCTCAATCGCTCTATCTCTCTATCACTCTCTATCTCTCTATCTATTACTATATCTTTACCTCTATCACTATCTCAACCTCTATCTCTAACTCTCTCTCTATCTCTCTATCTCTGTCTCTCTCTCTGTCTCTCTCTATCACTCTCTATCTCTATCTCTCCAATCTCTATGTCAATCTCTCTCTCTATCTTTATAAATCTATGTCTCTCTATTTCTCCCTATCTCTCTATCTCGATCTCTATCTCTCTATCTCAATGTCTATCTCTCTATCAATATCTCAATCTCCCTCTATCTCTATCTTTCTCTCTATCACTCTCTCTATCTCTCTACCTCTCTACCTCTCTAGCTCTCTAGCTCTCTAGCTCTCTACCTGTCTCTATCTCTATCTCTATCTCTCCATCTCTTTCTCCCTATCTCTATCTCTATCTCTACATCTATCTCTACTTCTATCCATATCTCTCTATCTCTACCTCTATCTCTTTCTCTCTATCGCTATCTCTGTCTATATCTCTATTTCCCTATCTCTATCTCTATCTCTACATCTATCTCTATCTCTACTTCTATGCATATCTCTCTATCTCGACCTCTATCTCTATCTCTCTATCGCTATCTCTATCTCTCTACCTCTCTACCTCTCTAGCTCTCTAGCTCTCTAGCTCTCTACCTGTCTCTATCTCTATCTCTATCTCTCCATCTCTTTCTCCCTATCTCTATCTCTATCTCTACATCTATCTCTACTTCTATCCATATCTCTCTATCTCTACCTCTATCTCTTTCTCTCTATCGCTATCTCTGTCTATATCTCTATTTCCCTATCTCTATCTCTATCTCTACATCTATCTCTATCTCTACTTCTATGCATATCTCTCTATCTCGACCTCTATCTCTATCTCTCTATCCCTGTCTCTATTTCTATCTCTCTATCTCTAGCTTTCTATTACTATCTCTTTATCTCTGTCTCTATTTCTATCTCGCTTTCTCCACCTCTCCATCTCTCCATATCTCCATCTCCCCTCCTCCCTATCTCCTGATCTCCCGATCTCTCTATCTCTATATCTCTCTGTCTCTCTATCTCTCTGCCTCTCTATCTCTCTGTCTCTCTATCTCTCTATCTCTAACTCTCTAATCACGATCTCTATCTCTCTATTTCTCTATCTCTCTATCTCACTCTATCTCACTCTATTTCTCTCTATCTCTCTCTACCTCTCTCTATCTCTCTATCTGTCTATCTCTATTCCTATCTCTATCTCTCTATATCCCTATCTCTACCACTAGGTCTATCTCTACCTATCTAATCTCTGTCTCTCTATCTCTATCTCTCTATATCTCTATTTCTATCTCTCTATCTCCCTCTATCTCTCGATCTCATTATTTCTCTATCTCTCTCTATCTCTCTCTCTATCTCTCTATCTCTCTCTATCTCTACTACTCTATCTCAATCTCTATCTCTCTCAATCCATATCTCTAGCTCTCTCTCTATCTCATCTCTGTCTCTCGATGTCTCTACCTCATTATCGCTCTCTATCTCTCTCTATTACTATATCACTATCTGTATCACTATCTCTATCTCTATCTCTAACTCTCTCTCTCTCTCAATCTCTCTACCTCTGTCTCTCTCTCTATCCATCTCTCGCTATCTCTATATCTATCTCAATCTCTATCTCTATCTATCTCTATCTCTCGCTATCTCTATCTCTATCTCAATCTATATGTCTAACTCTCTATCTCTCTATCTCTATCTCTATCTCTCTCTATATCGCTATCTCTATCTCTCTCTCTATCGCTATATCTATCTCTATCTCTCTATCTCTCTACCTCTCTCTCTATCTGTCTATATCTCTATCTCTATCTTTCGATCTCTCTCTCTCTATTTCAATCTCTCTATCTCTCTACCTGTCTCTCTCTTTTTTCTCCCTCTATCTCTCTCTCAATCTCTATCTCAATCTCTATCGCTATCTCTATCTCTCTCTCTCTCTCTATTTCCATCTCTCTATCTCTATCTCTCTATCGCTATCTCTATCTCTACCCCACCTCTATCTCTCTACCTCTATCTCTATCTCTCTCTATCTCTCTTATATCTCTCTGTTTCTATCTCTCTCTCTCAATATCTATCTCTATCTCTATCTTTCTCTCAATATCTACCTCTATCTCTATCTCTCTATTTCTCTCTCTCTATCTCTATCTCTCTCTATCTCTCTCTACCTCTATGTCTATCTCAATCTCTATCTCTATCTCTCTATCTCTCTATTTCTCTATCTCTATCTCTCTCAATCGCTATCTCTATCTCTCTATCTCTCGATCTCTATACCTCATTATATCTCTATCCCTATCTCTCGATCTCTATCGCTGTCTCTCTATTTCTATCTCTCTATCGCTCTATCTCTCTATCACTCCCTCTCTCTCTTTCTCTCTCTCTCTATCTCTATCGCTATCGCTACCTCTATCTCTGTCTCTTTCTCTATCTCTCTATCTCTCTCTCTATTTCTATCTCTTTATATCTATCTCTATCGCTATCTCTATCTCTATCTCTCTATCTCTATCTCTATCTCTCTCTATCTCTACCCCTATCTCTATCTCTCTATCTCTATCTCTATCTCTATCTCTATCTCTCTCTATCTCTACCTCTATCTCAATCTCTCTACCTCTATCTGTATCTCTCGATCTCTATCTCTCTATCTCTATCGTTCTCTCAATATCTATCTCTATCTCTATCTTTCCCTCAACAGCTACATCTATCTCTATCTCTCTATCTCTATCTCTATCTCTTTCTATCTCTACCTCTATCTCTATCTCTCTATCTCTATCTCTATCTCTATCTCTCTCTATCTCTACCTCTGTCTCAATCTCTCTACCTCTATCTGTATCTCTCGATCTCTATCTCTCTATCTCTATCGTTCTCTCAATATCTATCTCTATCTCTATCTTTCCCTCAATATCTACATCTATCTCTATCTCTATCTCTATCTCTATCTCTCTATCTCTCTATATCCCTATCTCTCGATCACTATCGCTCTCTCTATTTCTATCTCTCTATCTCTCCCTCACTCTCTTTTTCTCTCTCTCTATCTCTATCTCTATCGCTACTGCTACCTCTATCTCTATCGCTATCTCTATCTATCTTTCCCTATCTCTATCTCTGTATCTCTCTATTTATATTTCTTTTTATCTTTCTCTATCGCTATCTCTGTCGCTATCTCTATCTCTATGTATATCTCAATCTCTCTATCTCTACCTCTGTATCTCTGTCTCTCTACCTCTACCTCTCCCAATATCTATCTCTATCTCTCACTATCGCTATCTCTATCTCTCAATCTCTCTATCTCTCTATATCACTATCCCTATCTCTCAATCTCTATCGCTCTCTCTCTATTTCTATCCCTCTATCTCTCGCTCTCTCTCTTTTTCTCCCTCTATCTCTATCTCCATCTCTATCGCTGTCGCTACCTCTATCTCTATTTCTCTATCTCTTTCTCTATTTCTATCTCTTTATCTCTATCTCTATCGCTATCTCTATCTCTATCTCTCTCTATCTCTTTATCGCTATCTCTCTCAGTATCTCTATCTCTCTATCTCTATCTCTATCTCTCTCTATCTCTCTCTTTCTCTATCTCTCTATCAATATCTATCTCGATCTCCATCTTGCTCTCAATATCTCTCTCTATCTCTATCTCCATCTCTATCGCTATCGCTACCTCTATCTCTATTTCTCTATCTCTTTCTCTATTTCTATCTCTTTATCTCTATCTCTATCGCTATCTCTATCTCTATCTCTCTCTATCTCTTTATCGCTATCTCTCTCAGTATCTCTATCTCTCTATCTCTATCTCTATCTCTCTCTATCTCTCTCTTTCTCTATCTCTCTATCAATATCTATCTCGATCTCTATCTTGCTCTCAATATCTACCTCTATCTCTATCTCTCTCTATTTCCATCTCTCTATCTCTATCTCTCTATCTCTATCTCTCTACCTCTATCTCTATCTCGCTGTATTTCTCTCACTCTTTCCCTATATCTATCTATCTCTCTCAATATCTATCTCTATCTCTATCTTTCTCTCAATATCTACCTCTATCTCTATCTGTCTATCTCTATCTCTCAATCTCTATCTCTCTATTTCTCTCTCTCTCTATCTCTATCTCTCTCTATCTCTATGTCTATCTCAATCTCTATCTCTATCTCTCTATCTCTTTATTTCTCTATCTCTATCTCTCTCTATCGCTATCCCTATCTCTATCTCTATCTCTGTATCTCTCGATCTCTATATCTCATTATAACTCTATCCCTATCTCTCGATCTCTATCGCTCGCTCTATTTCTATCTTTCTATCGCTCTATCTCTCTATCACTCCCTCTCTCTCTTTTTCTCTCTCTATCACTATCTCTATCGCTACCTCTATCTCTATCTCTATCTCTACCTCTCTATCTCTCTATCTCTCTCTCTATTTCTATCTCTTTATGAATATCTCTATCGCTATCTCTATATCTATCTCTCTATCTCTATCTCTCTACCTCTATCTCTCTACCTCTATCTCTATCTCTATTTCTCTCTCAATATCTATCTCTATATCTCTCTCTATCTCTATCTCAATCTCTCTACCTCTATCTCTATCTCTCGATCTCTATCTCCCTATCTCTATCGTTCTCTCAATATCTACCTCTAACTCTATCTTTCCCTCAATAACTACCTCTATCTCTATCTCTCTATCTCTATCTCTTTCTATCTCTATCTCTATCTCTATCTCTCTATCTCTCTATATCCCTATCTCTCGATCACTATCGCTCTCTCTCTCTATTTCTATCTATCTCTCCCTCACTCTCTTTTTCTCTCTCTATCTCTATCGCTACTGCTACCTCTATCTCTATCCCTATCTCTCTATCCCTATCTCTATCTCTGTATCTCTCTATGTATCTCTCTATTTCTATTTCTTTTTCTCTTTTTCTATCACTATCTGTCTCTATCTCTATGTCTATCTCAATCTCTCTATCTCTACCTCTCTATCTCTATCTCTCTACCTCTACTTCTATCTCTATCTCTCTCAATATCTATCTCTATAGCCCTCTCTCTCTTTCTCTTTCTATCTCTATCTCTATGTCTCTATCTCTATCTCAATCTCTATCTCTCTATCTCTATCTCTCTACCTCTACTTCTATCTCTATCTCTCTCAATATCTATCTCTATCTCTCTCTCTATCTCTCTATCTCTATCTCTCTATCGCTATCTCTATCTCTCAATCTCTCTATCTCTATATATCTCTGTCCCTATCTCTCGATCTCTATCGCTCTCTCTATTTCTATCTCTCTATCTCTTCCTCTCTCTTTCTATTTCTCTATCTCTATCTCCATCTCTATCGCTATCACTACCTCTATCTCTCTGTCTAATTCTATCTCTATCGCTATCGCCATCTCTATTTCTATCTCTCAGTATCTCTTTGTCTCTATTTCTATCTCTATCTCTATCTATCTCACTCTATCTCTCTTTCTCTATCTCTCTATCAATATCTACCTCTATCTCTATCTCTCTATCTCCATCTCTCTCTCGATCTCTCTCTATCTCAATCTCTAACTCTATCTCTCTATCTCTATCTCTCTCTATCACGATCTCCATCTCTATCTCTCTACATCTCTATCGATATCTCTCGATCTCTATCGCGCTCTCTCTATTTCTATCTCTCTATCTCTCTATCTCCCCTCTCTCTTTTTCTCTCTCTCTATCTCTACCTCTATCGCTATCGCTACCTCTATCTCTATCTCTGTATCTCTATCTCTATCTCTCTACCTCAGTCTCAATTTCTATTTCATTATCTCTATCGCTATCTCTATCTCTATGTCTATCTATATGTCTCTATCTCTATCTCTCTATCGCTATCTCTATCTCTCAATCTCTCTATCTCTCTTTATCAGTATCCCTATCTCTCAATCTCTATCGCTCTCTCTCTATTTCTATCTCTCTATCTCCCCCTCTCTCTATTTCTATCTCTCTATCTCCCCCTCTCTCTTTCTCTCTCTCTCTATCTCTACCTCTATCGCTATCGCTATCGCTACCTCTATCTCTATCTCTATCTCTCTCTCTATCTCTATCGCTCTATCTCTCTATCTCTCTATTTCTATCTCTCTATCTCAATTTCTATATGTCTATCTTTATATCTCTCGATCTCTATCTCTCTATCTCTCTCTCTCTCTATCTCTCTATTTCTCTCTATCTCTCTATTTCTCGCACTCTCTCTCTATCTCTATCTCTCTATATCTATCTCTATCGCTATCTCTATCTCTATCTCTATCTCTCTATTTCTATCTCTCTACCTCTATCTAACTATTATCTATCTCTCGATCTCTCTAACTGAATCTCTATCTCTCTATCTATATCTCTATCGCTCTCTCCATCTCTATCTCTCTATCTCGCTACCTCTCTACCTCTCCACCTCTCTATCTCTCTCTATCTCTCTACGTCTCTATCTCTATCTCTATTTCTATCTCTATCTACCTTTCTCCATCGTTCTATTTTTCTATATCCCATCTCTATCTCTATCACTCTATCTCTATCTCTTTCTCCATCTCTCTATCTCCAGCTCTCTCTATCTCTATCTCTCGCTATCTCTATTTCTCGCTATCTCTATCTCTCTATCTCTCTAACTCTCTATCTCACTATTTCTCTATCTTTATCTCTATATCTTTATATCTCTATCTCTCTTTCTCTATCTCTATCTCTCTATCTCTCTACCTCTCTATCTCTATCTCTCTATCTCAATCTCTATCTCTGTAATTCTATATCTCTATCTCTATCTCACTAATTCTCTATCTCTCTCTATTACTCTCTCTCTATCTCTATCAATATGTCTCTATTTTTATCTCTATATCTATCTCGCTCTTGCTCTCTATCTCTACCTCTCACTATCTCTATCTCGCTATATCTATCTCTATCTCTGTCTCTCTCTATCGCTATTTATATCTCTATCTTTATCTCTCTCTCTACCGCTATCTCTATCTCTCTATCTCTCGATCTCTATCTTTTTCTATCTATCTCAATCTCTATCTCTCTATCTCTATCTCTATCTCTCTATTTCTATCTCTCTACCTCTATCTAGCTATTCTCTATGTCTCTATCTCAATCTCTATCTCTCTCTATCTATATCTCTATCGCTCTTTCCATCTCTATTCTATCTCTCTCTATCTCTTTATCTCTATCTCTCTATTTCTCTTCATTTCTCTATCTATATCTCTCTCTATCTCTATCTCAATGTCTACCTCAATCTCTATCTCTATCTCTCTCTGTCTATCCCTCTCACTATCTCGAACGCTCTATATCTCCATCTCTCTATCTCTATCTCTCTATCTCAATTTCTATATCTCTCTCTATTTCTATCTCTCTATCTCTACCTCTATCTCTATCTCTCTCTCTATCTCTCTCTCTATATCTCTATCTCCATCTCTATTTCTCTATTTCTATCTCTCTACCTCTATCTCACTATTCTCTATCTCTCTATCTCAATCTCTATCTCTCTCTATCTATATCTATATCTCAATCACTCTCTCCATCGCTATCTCTCTATCTCTCTACCTCTCTACCTCTCTATCTCTCTACCTCTCTACCTCTGTATATCTATCTCTATCTCTCTACGTCTCTATCTCTATCTCGATTTCTAACTCTATCTCTATCTCTATCTCCCTTTCTCCATCTCACTATTTTTCTATCTCTCTTCTCTATCTCTATCACTCTATCTGTATCTCTTTCTCTATCTCTCCATCTCCATCTCTCTATCTCCATCTCTCTCAATCTCTCTCTCGTTATCTCTATCTCTCGCTATCTCTATCTCTCTATATCTCTAACTCTCTATCTCGCGATTTCTCTATCTCTATCTCTCTATCTCTATCTCTATCTCCATCTCTCTACCTCTCTATCTCTCTACCTCTCTATCTCGATCTCTATCTCAATCTCTATCTCTGTCAATCTATATCTCTATCTCTATGTCACTATTTTTCTATCTCTCTCTCTATTACTATCTCTCTATCTCTATCACTATATTTATCTCTCTGTATCTCTATCTCTCACTATCTCTATCTCGCTTTCTCTATCTCTATATCTCTCTCTATCGCTATCTGTATCTCTCTATCTCTATCTCTCTCTATCTCTGTCTCTCTACATCTCCACCTCTATCTCTATCTCTCTCTCTATTTCTATCTCTCTATCTCTCTATCTATCCATCTCTCTATCTTTCTCTCTCTCTCTATCTATCTCTATCGCTATCTCTATCTCTATCTCTCTATCGCTATCTCTATTTCTATCACTCTATCTCTATCTCTCTATTTCTATCTCTATCTCCATCTCTCTCCCTATCGCTATTTCTATCTCTATCTCTATCTCTCTCTCTATCGTTATCTCTATCTCTCGATCTCTCTATCTCCATCTCTATCTCTATCTCTCTATCTCTATCTCTACCTCTCACTAACTCGCTATATCTATCTCTATCTCTGTCTCTCTATCGCTATTTATATCTCTAATCTCTATCTCTCTCTCTACCGCTATCTCTATCTCTCTATCTCTCGATCTCTATCTCTTTCTATCTATCTCAATCTCTATCTCTCTATCTCTATCTCTCTATTTCTATCTCTCTACCTCTATCTAGCTATTCTCTATGTCTCTATCTCAATCTCTATCTCTCCCTATCTATATCCCTATCGCTCTCTCCATCTCTATTTCTCTACCTCTCTATCTCTCTACCTCTCTACCTCTCCATCTCTATCTCTCTCTATCTCTCTACGTCTCTATCTCTATATCTATCTCCCTTTCTCCATCTCTCTTCTCTATTGCTATCACTCTATCTCTATCTCTTTCTCTATCTCTCTATCTCCATCTCACTCTATCTCTATCTCTCGCTATCTCTATCTCTCTAGCTCTATATCTCTCTATTTCTCTGTCTCTATCTCTATATCTCTATCTCTCTATCTCTATCTTTCTCTATCTCTATCCCCCTACCTCTCTATCTCTCTACCTCTCTATCTCTCTACCTCTCTATCACAATCTCTATCTCTGTCAATCTATATCTCTATCTTTACCGCTATCTCTATCTGTATCTCTCTCTATCTTTCTCTATCTCTATCTCTCTATCTCTATCTCTCTATCTTTATCTCTCTATCTCTATCTCTCTATCTCTATCTTTATCTCTCTCTGTCTCTATCTCTCTATCTCTATCTGTCTATCTCTCTATTTCTCTCTCTATATATTTCTCTCACTCTCTCTCTATCTCTATCTCTCTATCTCTATCGCTATCTCTATCTCGATCTCTTTCTCTCTATCTCTATTTCTATCTCTCTCTATTTCTATCTCTCTATCCCTACATCTATCTCTATCTCTCTCTATCTCTCTCTATAAAACTCTATCTCCATCTCTATTTCTCTATTTCTATAGCTCTACCTCTATCTCACTATTCTCTATCTCTCTATCTCAATCTCTATCTCTCTCTATCTATATCTATATCTCAATCGCTCTCTCCATCGCTATCTCTCTATCTCTCTACCTCTCTACCTCTCTATGGCTCTACCTCGCTACCTCTGTATATCTATCTCTATCTCTCTCTCTATCTCTCTACGTCTCTATCTCTATCTCTATCTCTATCTCCCTTTCTCCATCTCACTATTTTTCTATCTCTCTTCTCTATCTCTATCACTCTATCTGTATCTCTTTCTCTATCTCTCCATCTCCATCTCTCTATCTCCATCTCTCTCTATCTCGCTCTCTCGTTATCTCTATCTCTCGCTATCTCTATCTCTCTATATCTCTAACTCTCTATCTCGCGATTTCTCTATCTCTATCTCTCTATCTCTATCTCTATCTCCATCTCTCTACCTCTCTACCTCTCTATCTCTATCTCTATATCTCAATCTCTATCTCTGTCAATCTATATCTCTATCTCTATGTCACTATTTCTCTATCTCTCTCTCTATTACTATCTCTCTATCTCTATCACTATATTTATCTCTCTCTATCTCTATCTCTCACTATCTCTATCTCGCTATCTCTATCTCTATATCTCTCTCTATCGCTATTTATATCTCTATCTCTATCTCTATCTCCATCTCTCTATCTCTCTATCTCTGTCTCTCTCTATCCCTATCTATGTCTCTCTCTATCTCTGTCTCTATCTCTCTCTCTCTATTTCTATTTCTCTATCTCTCTATCTCTCCATCTCTCTATCTTTCTCTCTCTCTCTATCTCTATCTCTATCGCTATCTCTATCGCTATCTCTCTATCGCTATCTCTCTATCGCTATCTCTCTATTTCTATCTCTCTATCTCTATCTCTCTATTTTTATCTCTATCTCCATCTCTATATCTCTCCCTATCGCTATTTCTATCTCTATCTCTATCTCTCTCTCTATCGTTATCTCTATCTCTCGATCTCTCTATCTCCATCTCTATCTCTATCTCTCTATCTGTATCTCTACCTCTATCTCTATTTCTATCTCTCTATCTCTATATCTCTATATCTCTATCTCTTTCTCTCTATATCTCTATCTCTAGCTCTCTATCTCTATCACTCGCTCTCTCTCCATCTCTGTCTCGCTATCTCTTTGTCTATCTCTCTATCTCTCTTTATCTCACTCTCTATCTCTATCTCTCTATCTCTCTATCTCTCTCCATCTCTCTATCTCTATTTCTATCTCTATCTCGCGATCTCTATATCTCTATCTCTATCTCTACCTCTCTACCTCTATTTATCTCTCTCTATCTCTATCTCTATCTCGCGATCTCTTTCTCTCTATTTTATCTCTCTATCTTTCTCTCTCTCTCACTCTATCTCTATCGCTATCTCTATGGCTATCTCTATCGCTATCTCTCTCTCTCTATCTCTCTATTTCTATCTCTCTATCTCTATCTCTCGATTTCTATCTCTATCTCTATCTCTATCTCTATCTCTCTCTATCGCTATTTCTATCTCTATCTCTATCTCTCTCTCTATCGTTATCTCTATTCCCGATCTCTCTATCTCCGTCTCTATCTCTATCTCTCTATATCTCTATCTCTTTCTCTCTATATCTCTATCTCTCTATCTCTATCACTCGCTCTCTCTCCATCTCTATCTCGCAATCTCTTTGTCTATCTCTCTATCTCTCTTTATCTCTCTCTATCTCTATCTCTCTATCTCTCTCTCTATTTGTATCTCTCTATCTCTCCAGCTCTCTCTCTCTAAATCTATCTCTATCTCTATCGCTATCTCTATCGCTATCTCTATCGATATCTCTCTATCTCTATCTCTCTATCTCTATCTTTCTCTCTCTATTTCTATCTCTCTATCTCTACCTCTATCTAGCTATCTCTATCTCTCTCTCTATTTCTCTCTATCTCTAACTCTACCTCTCTCTCTCTCTCAATATCTATCTCCATGTCTATCTCTCTCTCTAAATATCTATCTCTTTCTATCTCTAACTCTCACTCTTCCTCTATCTCTCTCCCTATCTCTCTCAATATCTATCTCTATCTCTATCGCTATCTCGATCTCTGTCTCTATCGCTCTATCTCTATCTCTCTCTCTCTCTATCTCTCTCTCTCTCAATATCTATCTCTAGCTCTCTCTATCTATCTCTCTCTGTCTGTCTCTATCTCTCTCTCTATCTCTCTCTCTATCTCTCTCTCTCTATCTCTATCGCTATCTCTATCGCTATGGCTAAATGTATCTCTCTATCTCTATCTCTCTCTCAATATCTATCGCTCTATCTCTATCTCTATCGCTATCTCTATCTCTATCTCTATTTCTACCTCTCTATCTCTATCACTCTATCTCTCTATCTCTCCATCTCTATGTCTCTCTATTTCTATCGCTGTCTCGATCTCTATCTCCGTCTCTATCTCTCTATCTCTATCTCTCTATTCCTCTATCTCTATCTCTATTTCTCGCTCTCTATTTCTATCTTTCTATCTCTATCTCTCAATCCCTATCTCCGTATCCCTATCCCTATCTTTCTATCACTATCTCTATCTCAATCTCTATCTCTATCTCTATCCCCATGCCTCTATCCTTATCTCTCTATCCCTATCCCTATTCTCTATCTCTATCTATATATATCAATCTCTATCTCTATCTCTATCCTTCTATCCCCAGCCCTCTATCCCCATCCCTCTATCCCGATCCCTCGATCCCGATCCCTCTATCCCCATCTCTCTATCCCCATCTCTCTATCCCTATCTCTCTATCCCTATCTCTCAGTCTCTATTTCTATCTCTGTCTCTATCTCTATCCCGCTATCCATATCACTCTATCCCTATCTTTCTATCCTTATCTCTCTATCCCTAACTCTCTATCACTATCTCTATCTCTATCTCTATCTATATATCTCTCTCTATCTCTATCTCTATCTCTCTCTCTCTATTTTTCTCTCTATCTCTATCACTCTATCTCTTTATCTCTCTATATCTCTATCTCGATCTCTCGAGCTCTATCGCTCTCTCTCGATATTTCTATCTCTCTATCTCTCCCACTCTCTCTTTTTCTCTCTCTCTATCTCTAACTCAATCTCTATCTATCTGTATTGCTCTCGCTATCTCTATCTCTATCTCTCTAACTCGATCTCACTCTTTATCTCTATATCGCTATCTCTATCTCTGTCTCTATCTCTATCTCTCTATCTCTATCTCTATATCTCTCTCAATATCTATCTCCATATCTCCATATCTCTATCTCTATCTGAGTTCATCCCTTGTGGTTGGATGGTTCCTACGCGGAAGATGAGGGCCTCCTCCAACCGGTCGTGTTGCTATGGTCTGGCGATGGAGGAGTCCAAGGACCTGCATGTCCTTGGTGGAGTGGGAGGGAGTGTTGAAGTGTTGAGCCACGGGGTGGTTGGGCTGATTGGTCCGGGTGTCCCAGAGGTGTTCTCTGAAATGTTCCACAAGTAGGCGGGCTGTCTCCCTAATATAGAGGATGCCACATCGGGTGCAGCGGATGCAGTAAATGTGGTGTGGGGGCAGGTTTTGCATTTCTTGCGGTTGCAGGGGAAGATGCCTGGAGTGGAGGTTGGGTTGGTGGGGGGTGTGGACCTGACGAGGGAGTCACGGAGGGAGTGGTCTTTTCGGAATGCTGATAGGGGAGGGGAGGGAAATATATCCCTGGTGGTGGGGTCCGTTTGGAGGTGGCGGAAATGACGGCGGATGATACGCTGTATATGGAGGTTGGTGGGGTGGTAGGTGAGGACCAGTGGGGTTCTGTCCTGGTGGCGGTTGGAAGGGCGGGGCTCAATTGCGGAGGAGCGGGAAGTGGAGGAGATGCGGTGCAGGGCATCGTCGACAACGTCTGGGGGGAAATTGCAGTCTTTGAAGAAGGAGGCTATCGAGGTTGTACGGTATTGGAACTGGTCCTCCTGGGATCAGATGAGGCGGAGACGAAGGAATTGGGAATATGGGATGGCGTTTTTACAGGGGCAGGGTGGGAGGAAGTGTTGTCTGGGTAGCTGTGGGAGTCAGTCGGTTTATAGTAAATGTCTGTGTTTATTCGGTCGCCTGAGATAGAAATGGAAAGATCTAGGAAGGGGAGGGAGGAGTCTGAGACGGTCTAGATGAATTTGAGGTCGCGGTGGAAAATGTTTGAAAAGTGGATGAACTGTTCAACCTCCTCGTGCGAGCACGAGGCAGCGCCGATACAGTCATCGATATAGCGGAGGAAAAGGTGGGGGGTGGTGCCATTGTAGCTGCGGAAGATGGACTTTTCTACATATTCTACGAAGAGGCAGGCATAGATGGGGCCCATGCGTGTGCCCATGGCTTCACCTTTGGTTTGGAGGAAGTGGGAGGATTGGAAAGAGAAGTTGTTCAGGTTGAGAACCAGTCCAGTGAGTCGAAGGAGGGTGTCAGTTGAAGGGTACTGATTGGTACGGCGGGAAAGGAAGAAGCGGAGGGCTTTGAGTCCTTCGTGATGGGGCATGGAGGTGTACAGGGATTGGATGTCTATAGTGAAGATAAGGCGTTTGGGACCGGGGAAGCGAAAATCATGGAGGAGATGGAGGGCGTGGGTGATGTCCCGAACGTAGGTGGGGAGTTCTTAGACTAAGGGGAACTGGACCATGTCGAGGTATGCAGAGATGATTTCGGTGGGGCACTAGCAGGGTGAGACAATGGGACGGCCGGGGCAGTCAGGTTTGTGGATTTTGTGCAGCAGGTAGAAACGGGTGGTGCGGAGTTGTGGGATTATGAGGTTGTAGACAGTGGATGGGAGATCCCCTGAGGTGATGAGGTTATGGATGGTCTGGGCAATGATGATTTGGTGGTGGGCGGTGGGGCTATGGTCAACGGGGCAGTAGGGGGAGGTGTCCGCGAGCTGGCGTTCAGCCTCAGCGGTGTAAAGGTCGGAGCGCCAAACTACTACCGCGCCTCCCTTGTCTGCCAGTTTGATAGTAAGGTTGGGGTTGGAACGGAGGGAGTGGAGGGCTGCACGTCCTCTATATTGGGGAGACAGGTAGCCTACTTGCGGAACGTTTCAGAGAACACCTCTGGGACACCCGGACCAACCATCCCAATCTCTATCTCTCTCTATCTCTCTATCACTCTATCTCTATCTCTCTCACTATCTCTATCTCTCTATCTCTATCTATCTCTCTCTCTATCGCTATTTCTATCTCTATCTCCATCTCTATCTCTCTCTCCCTCTCGCTATCTCTATCTCTCTATCTCTCTATTTCTATCTCTTTATCACCATCTCTCTATCTCTATATCGCTATCTCTATTTCTCTATTTCTATCTCTCTACCTCTACCACTATCTCTCTCTCTATATACATATATCTCTATCGCTATCTCTATCTCTATCTCTATGTCTTTATCTCTATTCTCTGTCTTTCACTATCTCTTTCTCTTTCTCTATCTCTATCTCTATCTCTATCTCTATCTCAATCTCAATCTCTCCATCTCTATCTCTCTACCTCTATCTAACTATTCTCTATCTCTCTATCTCAATCTCTATATCTCTCTATCTATATCTCTATCTCTTTCTCCATCTCTATCTCTCTATCTCTCTACCTCGCTACCTCGCTACCTCGCTACCATCTACCTCTCTACCTCTCTATCCCTATCTCGCTCTCTATCTCTCTATCTCTCTACGTCTCTATCTTTACTTCTATCTCTATCGGTATCTCTATTTCTCCATCTCTCGATCTTTCTATCTCACGTTTCTATCTCTATCTCTATCTCTATCTCTATCCCTATCTCTATCCCTATCTCTATCTTTCTATCCCATTCTCTCTTTGTGTATCGCTTTCTCCATCTCTCTATCTCCATCTCTCTATCACTATCTCTCAACTCTCTACCTCTCTATATCTCTCTCTCTATCCCTCTATCTCGATCTCTCTATCTATCTCTTTATGTCTGTCTCTCTATCTCAATCTCTATCTCGCTCTCTCCATCTCTCTACCTCGATCTCTATCTCTGTCAATCTATATCTCTATCTCTAATTATCTCTCTATCTCACTATCTCTCTATCTCTCTCTGTCTCTCTCTATTACTATCTCTCTATCTCTATCACTACCTCTATCTCTATCTCCGTCTCTATCTCTCTCTATCTCACTATCTTTATCTCTCTCACTATCTCTATCTCTCTATCGCTATTTCTATCTCTATCTCTATCTCTATCTCTCTCTCGCTATCTCTATCTCTATCTCTATTTCTATCTCTATCTCTATCTCTTTATGTCTATCTCTATCTTTCTCTATCTCTATCTCTCTATCTCTCTATATCTCTATCTCTCTATCTCTATCGCTCTCTCTCCATCCCAATCTCTCCATCTCTATCTCTCTATCTCGATCGCTATCTCTCTCTCTATTTCTATCTCTCTATCATTATATCTCTCCATCTCTCTATCTTTCTCTCTCTATCTATCTCTATCTCTATTGCTATCTCTCTATTTCTATCTCACTACCTCTATCTCTCTATCTCTATCTTTATATCTAAATCTATCGCTATTTCTATCTCTATCTCTCTCTCTCTATCGCTATTTCTATCTCTATCTCTATCTCTCTCTATCTCACGATCTCTTATCTCTTTCTATCTATCTCTATCTCTATCTCTCTATCTCCATCTTTATATCTCTATCTCTACTTCTATCTCTCTATCTCCATCACTCTATATCTCTATCTCTATCTCTCTATATCTCTATCTCTATCTCCCTATCTCTATCGTTATCTCTTTCTCCATCGCTATCTCTCTATCTCTCTATGTTTCTATCTCTCCTTATCTATCTATCTATCTCTATCGCTGTCTCTCTCTCTATTTGTATCTCTCTATCTCTATCTCTCCATCTCTATCTTTATCTCTATCTCTATCTCTATCTCTATCTCTATCTCTATCTCTACCTCCATCTCTATCTCTATTTCTCTCTATCTCTAGCTCTCTCTATCTCTCTATCTCTATCTCTCTCTCAATATCTATCTCTCTCTCTCTATCTCTATCTCTCTCAATATCTATCTCTGTCTCTATCTCCAGCTCTTTCTATATCTCTATCTCTATCGCTATCTCGATCTCTATCTCTCTCAATATCTCTCTCTCTCTCTATCTCTCTCTATCCCGCTCTCTATCGCTATCTCTATCACTATGGCTATCTCTATCTCCCTCTTCTCTCTCGAACACTCTATCTCTATCTCTTTCTCTATCTCTCTATCTCCATCTCTCTATTTCTATTTCTCTATTCTCTATCTCTCGCTATCTCTATCTCTCTAACTCTCTATCTCTCCATCTCTATTTCTATCTATCTACCTCTCTATCTCTCTACCTCTCCATCTCTATCTCTCTATCTCAATGTCTAATTCTGTCAATCTCTATCTCTCTCTCTATCTCTATCTCACTAACTCTCTATGTCTCTCTATTATTATCTCTCTATCTCTATCACTATGTCTATCTCTATCTCTATATCTATCTCTCTCTAACTCTCTATCTCTATCTCTCACTATCTCTTTCTCGCTATCTCTATCACTATCTCTATCTCTCTCTCTATCGCTACTTATATCTCCACCTCTCTCTCTATCGCTATCTCTATCTCTCTATCTCTCTCTCCATATTTCTCAATCTCTTTCTCTCTATCTGTCTATATCTCTATCTCTCTATCTCTATCGCTATCTCTGTCTCTATCTCTATCTCTCTTTATTCTCTCTATCTCGCTATCTGTCTCTCTCTATTTCTATCTCTCAATCTCTCTATCTCTCCATCTCTCTACCGTTCTCTCTCTCTATCTCTATCTCTATCGCTATCTCTATCGCTATCTCTCTATCTTTATCTCTCTATTTCTACCTCTCTCTATCGCTATTACTATCTCTATCTCTCTATCTCTTTTTCTCTCCAAATCTCTGTCTCTATCTCTCTAACCCTCTATCTCTATCTCTCACTAACTCTATCTCGCTATCTCTATCACTATCTTTATCTCTCTCTATCGCTATTTATACCTCTATCTCTCTCTCTTTCGCTATCTCTATCTCTCTATCTCTCTCTCCATATTTCTCAATCTCTTTCTCTCTATCTGTCTATATCTCTATCTCTCTCTCTCTATCGCTGTCTCTGTCTCTATCTCTATCTCTCTCTATCTCGCTATCTCTCTCTCTATTTCTATCTCTCAATCTCTCTATCTCTCCATCTCTCTATCTTTCTCTCTCTCTATCTCGATATCTATCTCTATCGCTATCTCTATCGTTATCTCTCTATCTTTATCTCTCTATTTCTATCTCTCTCTATCGCTATTACTATCTCTATCTCTATCTCTCTCTATATCGCTATCTCTATCTCTATCTCTCTATCTCTATATGTCTCTATATCTCTGTCTCTATCTCTCTATCTCTATCGCTAGCTCTCTCTCCATCTCTATGTCTTTCTGTATCTCTCTATCTCTCTTTATCTCTATCTCTCTCTCTATTTGTATCTCTCTATCTCTCCACCTCTCTCTCTATCTCTGTCTCTATCTCTATCGCAATCTCTATCTCTATCGCTATCTCTATCTCTATCTCTATTTCATTCTCTCTCTTTCTTTCTCTCTAATTCTATCTTCTATCTCTATCTCTCTATCACTATCTCTGAATCTCTCCATCTCTCTATCTCTATCTCTCTCTCTATCTCTATTTATCTCTCTCTATCTCGCTATCTCTCTCTCTCTCCATTTCTATCTCTCAATCTCTCTATCTCTCCATCTCTCTATCTTTCTCTCTCTCTATCTCTATCTCTATCTCTATCGCTATCTCTATCGCTATCGCTCTATCTCTATCTGTCTATCTCTATCTGTCTATCTCTATTGCTATGGCTATCTCTATCTCTCTCTCTCGCTATTTCTATCTCTCTATCTCTATCTCTATTCCTATCTCTCTTTCTCTATCTCTCTATCTCTCTCTCGCTCTCTCTCTCTATATATATCGCTATCTCTATCTCTATCTCTCTATCCCTCTATCTCTATCTCTATTTCATTCTCTCTCTTTTTCTCTCTCTATTTCCATCTCTCTATCTCTATCTCTCTATCACTATCTCTCTATTTCTCTATCTCTATCTCTCTCTGTCGCTATCTCTATCGCTATCTCGATCTCTATCTCTCTATCTCTTTCTCTCTATCTCTATCTCTATTTCTCTATTCTCTATATCTCGCTATCTCTATCTCTATCTGTATCTCTCTATCTCTCCCTCTCTCTCTATATCTCTATCTCTCGATCTCTACCTCTATCTCTGTCTATTTCACTATCTCTATCTCTATCGCTATCTCTTTCTCTCTATCTCTATCTGTCTATCTCTCTCTCTCTATCTCTGTGTCGCTCTCTCTATTTCTACCTCTATCTCTATCTCTATTTCTTTTTCTCTATTCTCTACCTTTCGCTATCTCTATCTCTATCTCTATCTCTACCTCTATCTCTAGCTCTAGCTCTAGTTCTAGCTCTATCTCTATCACTTCCTCTAGCTCTATATATATCTCTATCTCTCGATCTCTACCTCTATCTCTCTCTATTTCACTATCTCTATCTCTATCTCTATCTATCTATCTCTATCTATTTTTCTCTATTCTCTATCTCTCGCGATCTCTATCTCTGTCTCTTTCTCTCTATCTCTATCTCTCTATCTCTCTCTCTATCTCTGTGTCGCTCTCTATTCCTATCTCTCTGTCTCTATCTCTATATCTCTCTCTCTCTATGTCTATCTCTCTCTCTATTTCAATCTCTCTTCTCTATCTCTATCCCTACCTCTATCTCTCTATCCCTGTCTCTATCGCTATCTCTATCTCTATGTCTATCTCTATTTGTATCTTTATCTCTACCTCTACGTCTCTCTGTAGTTGTATCTCTAGCTGTATCTTGAGCTCCGTCTCTAGCTCTGGCTCTAACTCTATCTCTATCTCTAGCTCTATCTCTAGCTCTATTTCTAGCTCTATTTCTAGCTCTACATCTAGCTCTACATCTAGCTCTATCTCTATCTCTATCTCTAGTTCTAGCTCTATATCTATCACTATCTCGAGCTCTAGCACTAGTTCTAGCTCTAACTCTAATTCTAGCTCTATCTCTATCACTATCCCTCGCTCTAACTCTAGCTCGAGCTCTAGGTCGACCTCTATCTCTATCTCTATCTCTGTCTCTAGCTCTATCTCTATCTCTACCTCTATCTCTAGCTTTATCTCTATCGCTAGCTCTATCTCTATATCTAGCTCTATCTCTATCTCTAGCTCTAGCTCTATCTCTATCGCTATCTCTAGGTCTAGCTGTAGTTCTAGCTCTATCTCTATCACTTCCTCTAGCTCTAGCTCTAATTCTAGCTCTATCTCAATCAGTATCTCTAGCTCTAGCTCTAGCTCTACCTCTATCACTACCTCTATCTCTATCTCTACCTCGAGCTCTATCTCTACCTCTAACTCTATCTCTAGCTCTATCTCTAGCTCTAGCTCTAGCTCTAGCTCTATCTCTAGCTCTAGCTCTATCTCTATCTCTATCTCTATCCCTAGCTCCATCTCTGTCTCTCGCTCTCGCTCTAGATCTAGCTCTATCTCTAGCTCTATCTCTAGCTCCATCTCTAGCTCTATCTCTAGCTCTAGGTCTAGCTCTAGCTCTATCACTAGCTCTATCCCTATCTCTAGCTTTAACTCTTGCTCTATCTCTAGCTCTATCTCTAGCTCTATCCCTGGCTCTATCTCTAGCTCTAGCTCTACCTCTAGCTCTAGCTCTACCTCTAGCTCTAGCTCTAGCTCTATCTCTATCACTAGCTCTATCTCTATCACTATGTCAAGCTCTAGCGCTAGCTCTAATTCTAGCTCTCGCTCTAGCTGTCGCTCGACCTCTATCTCTAGCTCTATCTCTAGCTCTATCTCTAGCTCTAGCTCTGACTCTAGCTCTAGCTCTATCTCTATCTCTCTCTCTATCTCTATTTCTAGCTCTAGCTCTAGCTCTATCTCTCTCTCTATCTCTATTTCTAGCTCTAGCTCTAGCTCTGTGTCTAGCTCTAGCTCTAACTCTAGCTCTGACTCTATCTCTAGCCCTAGCTCTAGCTCTAGCTCTAGCTCTGACACTATCTCGAGCCCTAGCTCTAGCTCTAGCTCGAACTCTGAATCTTGCTCTGTCTCTATCTCTATCTCTATTTCTAGCTCTAGCTCTATCTCTACCTCTACTTCTACCTCTCGCTCTAGCTCTGGCTCTAGCTCTATCTCTGCCTCTATCTCTATCTCTAGCTCTAGCTCTATCTCTAGCTCAGACTCTATCTCTATCTCTATCTCTAGCTCTAGCTCTGACTCTCTCTCTAGCCCTATCCCTAGATCTAGCTCTAGCTCTACCTCTAGCTCAAGCTCTAGCTCTAGTTCTACCTCTAGCTCTAGCTCTACCTCTAGCTCTAGTTCTACCTCTAGCTCTATCTTTATCACTATGTCAAGCTCGAGCTCTAATTCTAGCTCTAGCTCTAGCTCTACCTCTATCTCTAGCTCTATCTTTATCACTATGTCAAGCTCTAGCTCTAGCTCTAATTCTAGCTCTAGCTCTAGCTCTACCTCTAGCTCTAGCTCTATGTTTATCACTATGTCAAGCTCTAGCTCTAGCTCTAGCTCTAATTCTATCTCTAGCTCTATCTCTAGCTCTATCACTAGCTCTATCTCTAGCTTTCTCTCTCGCTATATCTCTCGCTCTATCTCTAGCTCTAGCTCTGACTCTAGCTCTAGCTCTATCTCTCTCTATCTCTATTTCTAGCTCTAGCTCTAGCTCTGATTCTATCTCTAGCCCTAGCTCTAGCTCTATCTCTGTCTCTAGCTCTAGCTCTAACTCTAGCTCTGACTCTATCTCTAGCCCTAGCTCTAGCTCTAGCTCTAGCTCTGACTCTATCTCTAGCCCTAGCTCTAGCTCTAGCTCGAGCTCTGAATCTAGCTCTGTCTCTATCTCTATTTCTAGCTCTAGCTCTGACTCTATCTCTAGCCCTAGCTCTAGCTCTAGCTCTGTCTCGAGCTCTAGCTCTAACTCTAGCTCTGACTCTATCTCTAGCCCTAGCTCGAGCTCTAGCTCTAGCTCTACCTCTACCTCTAGCTCTATCGTTATCACTATGTCAAGCTCTAGCTCTAGCTCTAATTCTAGCTCTAGCTCTACCTCTAGCTCTAGCTCTATCTTTATCACTATGTCAAGCTCTAGCTCTAGCTCTAATTCTAGCTCTAGCTCTAGCTCTACCTCTAGCTCTATCTTTATCACTATTTCAAGCTCTAGCTCTAGCTCTAATTCTAGCTCTAGCTCTAGCTCTATCTCTAGCTCTATCTCTAGCTCTATCACTAGCTCTATCTCTAGCTTTTTATCTAGCTATATCTCTAGCTCTATCTCTAGCTCTAGCTCTGACTCTAGCTCTAGCTCTATCTCTCTCTCTATCTCTATTTCTAGCTCTAGCTCTAGCTCTGATTCTATCTCTAGCCCTAGCTCTAGCTCTAGCTCAAGCTCTAGCTCTAGCTCTACCTCTAGCTCTAGCTCTACCTCTAGCTCTAGCTCTACCTCTAGCTCTATCTTTATCACTATGTCAAGCTCTAGCTCTAGCTCTAATTCTAGCTCTACCTCTAGCTCTACCTCTAGCTCTAGCTCTATCTTTATCACTATGTCAAGCTCTAGCTCTAGCTCTAATTCTAGCTCTAGCTCTAGCTCTACATCTAGCTCTAGCTCTATCTTTATCATTATTGTCAAGCTCTCGCTCTAGCTCTAATTCTAGCTCTAGCTCTAGCTCTATCTCTAGTTCTGTTCTAGCTCTATCTCTAGCTCTAGCTCTGACTCTAGCTCTAGCTCTAGCTCTATCTCTCTCTCTATCTCTATTTCTAGCACTAGCTCTAGCTCTGATTCTATCTCTAGCCCTAGCTCTAGCTCTAGCTCTGTCTCTAGCTCTAGCTCTAACTCTAGCTCTGACTATATCTCTAGCCCTAGCTCTAGGTCTAGCTCTAGCTCTAGCTCTACCTCTGACTCTATCTCTAGCCCTAGCTCTAGCTCTAGCTCGAGCTCTGAATGTAGCTCTGTCTCTATCTCTATCTCTATTTCTAGCTCTAGCTCTATCTCTACCTCTACTTCTACCTCTAGCTCTAGCTCTGGCTCAACTCTACCTCTACCTCTATCTCTAGCTCTAGCTCTAGCTCTGACTCTATCTCTATCTCTATCTCTATCTCTAGCTCTGGCTCGAGCTCTGACTCTCTCTCTAGCCCTAGCCCTAGATCTAGCTCTAGCTCTACCTCTAGCTCAAGCTCGAGCTCGAGTTCTACCTCGAGTTCTATCTCTAGCTCTACCTCTAGCTCAAGCTCTAGCTCTATCTCTAGCTTTTTCTCTAGCTATATCTCTAGCTCTAGCTCTGACTCTAGCTCTAGCTCTAGCTCTATCTCTCTCTCTACCTCTATTTCTAGCTCTAGTTCTGACTCTATCTCTAGCCCTAGCTCTAGCTCTAGCTCTAGCTCTGTCTCTAGCTCTAGCTCTAACTCTAGCTCTGACTCTATCTCTAGCCCTAGCTCTAGCTCTAGCTCTAGCTCTAGCTCTACCTCTAGCTCTATCTTTATCACTGTGTAAAGCTCTAGCTCTAGCTCTAATTCTAGCTCTAGCTCTAGCTCTACCGCTAGCTCTAGCTCTATCTTTATCACTATGTCAAGCTCTAGCTCTAGCTCTAATTCTATCTCTAGCTCTAGCTCTATCTCTAGCTCTATCTCTCGCTCTATCACTAGCTCTATCTCTAGCTTTTTCTCTAGCTATATCTCTAGCTCTATCTCTAGCTCTAGCTCTGACTCTAGCTCTAGCTCTATCTCTCTCTCTCTATCTCTATTTCTAGCTCTAGCTCTAGCTGTAGCTCTGACTCTATCTCTAGCCCTAGCCCTAGCTCTAGCTCTACGTCTAGTTCTAGCTCTATCTCTAGCTCTAGCTCTAGTTCTATCTCTAGGTCTAGCTCTAGCTCCAGCTCTCGCTCTCGCTCTCGCTCTAGCTTCCTATGGATTCAGTTAGCAAATAAAGCATTCCAAAGACTACAGTGCTCCTCGTCGCTGTCTTAACATGAGGAAATTGTAGTAAAACACATTTCCATGTAATTTCTGAAAGAAAGTGGATAGAAAAGAAAACCAGAAGCAGAGAGAGAGAGAGGTAGTAAGAGTGTGTGGGAGGGAGGGAGAGACAGAGAGTAAAGATCGGATGTTGGACCATCCCCAATTGCCACTGAATGAACAAAGTAGAAGCTGACGGAAATGGAGAAAAAAAGAGAGGGCGCACACACACACACGCACAGAGCCTGGATCTAAGCGAATGGTGGTTGCTACTGGAGATTTCCCTGTCCCTCCATCTCTAGAAACATTCCCCGGGACATTAGTGAAGATTACAGGCTGGGGTTAGAGAGAAACATATGGATAGAGAGAGAAAGAGTGAGAGAGGGCAAGAAAGGCAGAAACAGGAACAGAGAGACAGAGACAGTAATACATAAATGTTGGGGGAGACAGTGTCTCAATCTTTACAGCCTCTGTTTTCTAACTGCAGGATGTGTTCTTACTGTCATGCAGTTGCTCCTTCATCCCAAAGCTAATCCTTTGGGGATTGAGTTGTGAAAAGGGGTCAGGACGCTTGTGAGGGAGCCGAGTGTGATTTGGTGGGGAGTCTTATTTTGTATTTTTAGACGGGTCCACAATTTGGTGAGAGCACAATGGTTGGTGCAAATGTCATGCGAATGCCGACTATCATCGATCCAAGGTGATTAGGACGAAGAGCAGGCCTGCCACCACCTCCCAACACCACCCACAAATCCAATCGGTCCCTGTTTCTCACTCCAGCCGATTCCTTTCAATTGATGTAGAGAGAGAGAGATCTGTGTGTTCATCGAACATAGAACATTACAGCGCAGTACAGGCCCTTCGGCCCTCGATCTTGCGCCGACCTGTCAAACCAATCTGAAGCCCATCAAACCTACACTATTCCAAGTACGTCCATATGCTTGTCCAATGACGACTTAAATGTACTTAAAGTTGGCGAATCTACTAGCATCACAGGAAAAGCATTCCACACCCTTACTACTCTCTGAGTGAAGACACTACCTCTGACAACTGTCCTATATCTATCGCCCCTCAATTTAAAGCTATGCACCCTTGTGCTCGCCGTCGCCATTCTTGGAAAAAGGCTCTCCGTATCCATCATAACTAACCCCCTGATTGTCTTATATGTCTCTATTAAGTCACCTCTCAAACTTATTCTCTCCAAAGAGAACAGCCTCAAGTCCCTCAGCCTTTCCTCGTAAGACCTTCCCTCCATACCAGGCAACATCCGAGTAAATCTCCTCTGCACCCTTTCCAAAGCTTGCACATTCTTCTTTTAATGCGGTAACCAGAACTGTGCACAATACTCCCAGTGCGGCTGCACCAGAGTTTTGTACAGCTGCAGCATAACCTCATGGTTCCAGAACTCGATCCCTTTATTAATAAAAGCTAAAACACTGTATGCCTTCTTAACAACCCTGTCAACCTGGGTGGCAACTTTCAAGAATCTGTGTTCCTGGACACCAAGATCTCTCTGCTCATCTACACTACCAAAAATCTTATAAAAGATTTATAAAAATGACGAACAGCAGTGAACCCAACACCGACCCTTGCGGTACACCACTGGTAACTGGACTCCAGGATGAACATTTCCCATCAATCACCGCTCTCTGTCTTCTTTCAGCAAGCCAATTACTGAGCCAAATTGCTATATCTCCCACTATCCCATTCTTACGCATTTTATACAATAGCCTACTGTGGGGAACATTACGGAACGCCTTCCTGAAATCCATATACACCGCATCAACCAGCTTATTCTCATCTACCTGTTTGGTCACGTTCTGAAAGAACTCAATAAGTTTTATGAGGCACAACCTACCCTTCACAAAACCGTGCTGACTATCCCTAATCAAATTATTCTTTTCTGGATGATTATAAAACCTATCTCTTATAACCTTTTCCAACACTTTACCAACAACTGAAGTAAGGCTCACTGGTCTATAATTACCAGGGTTGTCTCTACTCCCCTTCTTGACCAGGGAAACCACATTTGCTATCCTCCAGTCTTCTGCCACTATTCCTGTAGAAAATGACGATTTAAAGATCAATGCCAAAAGCTCGACAATCTCGTCCCTGGCATCCCAGAGGATTCTAGGCTAAACTCATCCGGCCCAGGGGACTTATCTATTTTCACACTCTGCAGGACTTTTAATACCTCTTCCTTGTGAACCTTAATCAAACCTAGTCTAGTCGCCTGTATCTCAGTATTCTCCTCGACAACATTGTCGTTTTTTAGAGTGAATACTTTCGAAAAATATTTGTTTAGTGCTTCCCCTATCTCCTTTGACTCTACACACAACTTCCCATTAATATCCTCGATTGGCCCTAATCTTACTCTTGTCATTCTTTTATTCCCTGTGGTCAATTGTACCCTAAAGGTGGCACCGCAGGTCGATAGGGTAGTTAAGGAGGCATACGGCATGCTTTCCTTCATCGGTCGGGGTATTGAGTGTAAGAGTTGGGAACTTTGGTTCATCCACATTTGGAATACTGCATACAGTTCTGGCCGCCACATTATCAGAAATATGTGAGTGTGGAGAGGATGCAAAGGAGGTTACCAGGGTGTTATCTGGTATGGACGTTGCGAGCTATGAAGAGAAGTTGAGCAGATTACGGTTATTTTTATTAGAAAGACTCAGGTTGAGGGAGAACCACATTGAGATCTACAAAACCATGAGAGGGAGAGATAGGGTGGGTAACACGACGATTGTGGAAAGTTCTTTACGCAGAGGATGATGCATACCTGGAATGTGTTGCCAATGGACGTGGTAGAGGTGGACACAATATGATCACTTAAGATATATTGAGATACATGCATGAATGGACAGGGAGCAGAGGGATCCACATCCTTGGGAATAGTTGACAGGTTTAGATAAAGCAGGCTTGGAGGGCGGAAGGCCTGTTCCTGTGTTGTAATTTTCTTTATTCCTTGCTTGACCCTGCAGGAGAGCAGCACACATGGCAACAACTATCTGCAGGAACCGAAAACAGGAGGGCCCCCTGACTAAGGATGGGAGGACACAAGACCTACGACTTGTGTGGGGCAGTAGACCACCTCTACAAGGCCTGCCCAAGACTGGGAGTGTGTGGGTGGTGCCACATAGACTCAGATAGTGGGAAGTGGGCAACGTGAATCGTGGACCACCAAAGGTCAGCAAGGTGCTACTTCCCGGCGTGAAAACTGAAAGGAGGGACCCAAGGACCCAGGACACGCTGGAGATGAGGGAAAGGTCGCCAGCATGGAGGCATAACAACCTACACAAGCTCCACCTGAAAAGACAGAGTCAATGAAAGATGACGAAATGAAGGAAGATGGGGAGTGTATACCAGTGAGAAACAAACAGCAATTGGAAATCAGACCCACACAGCTCCACAGCAAACCGGAAAGAGGCGGCTTCTGACCATACCAATCTTCAGAGGGTTGGTCATCAACAATAAAATGGACAGACTACCTCGCGTAGGGAGGAGAGGGGAGAAGGAGAGGAGCATTCCCCTCAACCGAAACACCATGCTCGCTGAGAGGCTCAGTGAAGCCAACCTTCCAGCCTTCAGAATTCACAGCCTACATACCACGGCCACACAGCTTCAGGTAACTGGGAGCAGCGACGATCTGACAGTTCCTCTGTCAAGCTCAGACGTGGACACTGCCGTCTTCCATCTCTCCCTGACATCACCGAAACAGGTAAATCCTCCTACAGGGAGGAACATGGCAGCTACCGCAATTCAGATAGTGTTCAACTGTTCAGCCATACCACGTGGATGCAGGGAAACCCCAGTGACAAGACAGTGGGAGAGTGGATATTGGGTCATTCCATAAACTCTTAAACTGGGTGTTCAACTCGCCAGTATCAATGTGCACAGTGTTGAATCTCTGCACCATGTGTTTCCCCATTGGTTTATCTGGCCAATGTCAAATCAGACCTGCTGCTTCCGCAGGAGTGTGGGATATCACACCTCAGCGGCTCCAGGAGGTTGTCGAGCTTATGGATCTATGTGTCTTGGATTTGGTTAGAGGAAATAATACCTCGGGGTATTCTGTTGTGAGGAGGGAACTTCACCATCTCCGAGGTTCAGGAGGAAGTGAGCGTGGACCACATTGTAGTAGGCTCACACTCCCCAGAGACTAATGAACGTGTATGCCCCTGGGGTAATGAGGGAGAAGCTGGCCTTCCTTCAGCAGATCCCTTTGCTGCTAACAATGTTAAGGCCGGTCACTCTGTCTGGAGTCCTTAACTCGATCATCGATGTGAATGGAAGATCCACAGAGACTGACAGCGAACTGCACTCCATGGGCAGATTCCTAATGGAAGTAGTTAATGTCAAAGAGCTGCAGAACATCTCCAGCAATCCCCTGGAGCCAGAGCGCAGAGTAGATACACCTGCTCACGGGCAGACGGGTCTATGCACTGAAGGATTAATTTCCTGTTTTTGTCCCACACATTCTCGGTCATATCCACGGACTTCAAGTTGGTGTTCGTCTCTGACAACTGCCTCGTGTTGGATGACTGACACCAACAGGACGACCAGGGGCTGGCGAGGGAATGTGGAAGCTGAACGTGAATCTGCTGATCCCAGAAAACACTGAGGAGATGAAAAGGAATTCCACAGGTTAGAGAATGGTGAAGCCCCTCTTTGAGTCCCCAGCGGATGGTGGGAAACAGGCAAAATGAACATCAGGAAGTTCTTTATCCTCTAATGTGTTCAAAATGTAGGGAATAGAGCCCGGTAAAACTGTACAAACTCCAGAAAACCATGCAAAATCGATTGCTGTTGCAGACAATGGGATTCAATATCACAGAGGAACTCCGGGAGGTGAAGGGCCAGCAAGCCTTGCTCTTTGTCTCGAAGGCCTGCATTACTCGCAAGACAAAGCGTTTCACTGTGCCTCGGAAAAGGTGACAATAAATTCAATTCAAATTCAAATTCAAATTCAGACGTATGAGGGAATTGAAAGAAATTGTTTCTGGGAAACAACATAAGCAAGCGGTTTTCTAGGAGAGAGGAAGTAACAATGCTTCATAATCTGTTCCCTTGTGACAAAAAATGACCTGCAGTTTAGGTGCAGCAAAAGCTGCCGTGTAACAGACCTTTCGTACCGAATTTAACAAGTAACAGGGATCTTCGTCTGATATGAAAACAGGCTGCTTACATCATGGCTCCAGGTGAATCGTCAATAAAGTGAACGAAAATATCGAAGGATCACCACTAATTTCACTCTTTAAACTTGCAGGACGGAAACTTCTGTGAGAGTTCAACTCCAGGATACTTGAGTCACAGGACTTCTGTGAACAGCAATGCAAAATAATCAAACAATTGTCGCAGCTCGAGACAAAAGTCTTTGTTATGAATTCGTAGCTAAATTCCTCCGTGATTTGGTAAGGGCCAGACTGTGTTGTTAGATATAATCTGCTGACTTGTACGGTTACATTTTGTTTGCTCCATGCAATAAAGTAGAAATAACTGTTCCAGTCTCTGTTTGTGAGATTTCTTAACAAATTCTCGAATTCAAAGTTGATTCTGTTAATTTGCACACAACAAAAAGCTTCAGGTTTGCGGGGATAATCCCCACAGTGTGGAGACAGGCCAAGCCAGCCCAGCTAGTCTACACCAACTCTCCGAGGAGTATCCCACACAAACCCGTTCCGCTACCTGTGTCTACCCCTGACTAATACATCTAACCTTCACATCTTTGAACGGTGGAGTGCAACCTGAGCACCTTTGCAGGACAAAATGCTACACAGTTGGTCAGCCAAAGCTGGAATCTAACCCGCGTCTGTAGTACTGCAAGGCAGCAGTGCTAACCACTGAGCCACCATGCCGTCCAAAGCCCACAAACGCTGTCTCATAGCGCTAGATGAATGCCCTTGAGAAACAGATCAGGCTTCACTGAATGGCAGACCGGGCTGGATGGGCGGAACGTCCTAATTCAGTTCCAATATCTCGTGTTCTAGTGATCGTCTGGTTCAGGAGCTGTTGTGTCTTCCTTCATTTCTGATTATCTGAATTCCATTTGCCTGATCAGGACTGCTCGATGAAGGGATCATCAAAAAAAGGTGTTGGAACAAAATGTTCCTGATGAGAACTCCTTCTGTAAAAAAACACATATTTGCACAGAGCTTATTTTTATATTATATTTTTAAGGTCATGCTTTAATTCCCTCTTTGTTAATTAATTGTCTGAATCCTTTTGGTGAATGGCTATGAAATTGTGACTCGTGGTTGGATGTCTAAGTTTCCCTTGCCACCTGTATTGAATGGTTTATTTTCGTTCAGTATGAGAACAAAACCTTCTTAACTTTGAAAATAACACACTTACATATTGTACATTTGGCAGCAAGTCACTTATTGACGACAGTTCAACGAGCAACATGAGAACTGTGATTTACCTGATTTATGATTTGATTTCCCATGTTAA